>NW_020698242.1:5739343-5745691 GCF_002925995.2 Terrapene triunguis
GTGCTGGCTGCAGCTTCCCGCCGCCCCCATTGGTCCGGGACAGTGAACCACAGCCAGTGAGGGCCGCGATAGGCCGAACCTGCCACGTCAGCAGGTAAATAAACTGGCCCGTCCCGCTAGGGTGCTTACCCTGGCGAGCCGCGTGCCGAACCCTGATCTACACCAAGCTATATGTAAATAGTTACTAAAAAAAGGTGCCAGTAGATGGCACCCAATAAAATGTAGCATAGTTTCTGGGATCTGTAGGACTAATAAAATATGTTGTTATGCACTGCTAATGTCTCCCTTTGTGAAGCTCTTTACATTAGCTCTTAACAGTACTTCTTTACTCTAGAACTATTTCACAGAACAAGATTTCTTCACCTCTTGGTTCGAGCGATATTTGGAATAAACTCCTTTTCAAGAAGTGGGAGTTAGGAGTCAATGTAAAAGTAAACTGTGATGAGGAAGAAGATAGGCTTGTCATTCCTTGCAGTTGGAATCCAGCACTTTGCTACTAGCTTTTAAACTGAAAAGACAGTATTGCATGCTACTCCTGTAGGAAATCTTTTCACACTTGCTAATGGTCGCACTTTATTAACAAGACAAGGAAAAAATGTTATTTATTTATTTAGATAAGGCGTGCCACCAGAAAGGAGACATTGCACAACATAGCCAGTGTTCACTGTGCATACATTTTCCACCTGAAGGCTATTTATACAATCTATTCCACTGTAGGAGAAGCTCTATAGTTTAGGATCAATTCCTACCTAAAAAGGGCCTGTATCTACTCTCATTAAACCAGAATAAATCAGGAATAAACTTCTTTGAAGACAATGGAAATACACTGGTTTTACTTTGGTGCAAGAAAAAAAAAAACCAGACCTAATAGTATAAAATATCTGCTATTTTACACCAACATAACTCCACTGAATTAAATGGAATGATGACAGTGCAAAACTGGTATACTTCTGTTTAAATTCAGATTTCAGAGTTGCAGCCGTGTTAGTCTGGAGCGAGTCCACCACATGCAGCACTGCAGAGATTCCTGGAAGCACTGTGGTTCTTAGGGCAGCCCATGAAGGTGCCTTATCTTAGACAGTAGCCCAGGGCTGTCTCAGTTATGGCAGGAGCCTCTTTAGCCCTTGGAGCAGTCCAGGATCAGGCAGGCAAAAAAAAGGTGACTTCAGGCCAAAGCTCTCTCGCCAAAGAATGCAAGCTCTATGCTTCACATTTAAGAGGCAGAATCTCCTCCCTAAGATTTGATAGACCATGATGTCCCTTCTATAGAATAGCCACCAACCCATAGCCTGTAATATGGAATTGTATCTCTGGTATAGAATTCTATAGGTTGCTCTAAGAACTCCATTAGAAAGGTTACCCTTTTCTGCTCTTCTCTAAAAGTTCTTCACTTGCTGCTTTTCGAGGCTGAGGTAAGGAGTCGCATTACATTTACTGCATCAGAGTAATAGAGAGATAATAGGTGGCCTGGGAAAAAGTCAAGGAGAGAGAGAAAAAGCAAGACAACCCCAATCTCTTTTCCAACCAAGCAATATATCCAAAAGGTCCCTACTTCAGAATACATAGAAAAAGTAAGGCCCTGATCTTGCAATAAGCTCAACATCGGTAGATGCCTATAACTTTGTGGAACCCTAATGAATTCAATGGGGCTCCATACAGGAGCAGGGGGTCTGTTTGCATGGTCCTCACTGAAGGTCCTAAGAACTTATGTTGGGTACATTTGAGTTGACATGGATAGATAATATTAGTGGTACCTTTTTATCCTAGTTGATGATTTCTCAGTCTGCTCAGTGACATTTAGCATTTGGAATAGAAAAATCTTTGCCAGGTTTAGAAGTTATTTTTTTCTCTGTATCTAGTTTTCTCCAGGGCTGGTTCGACCATATTCTTACTCTGTAAGGAAAGCTACCTCAGCAGGAGAGGGAGGATGGTCCAGTAGGAGGAAGGATGATCCATGGTCAGGGTACTATTGTAGGAGTCTAGAAGCCTGGTTAAATGACGATAATGGTCCTTCCCTACTTCACATGGGTGTTCAGAGGGAAATATGGTAGAGACCGTGAGGCATTCTGATATTACGGTGACAGGGACCATTAAGAACCTTAGAAAGAATAGATGGAAGAAGAGACCAGAAGCTGCAGTTTTAAAGAGAAGCTTTAATTCTACGGAAAAATAAGTGAGTTGTACATTTATAGTTTTTCCATACTTCTAATTTCTAGCAGCCTCAACATCCTCAACCATGAGTTTAGTCACCCAAGTTCTACTTTAAGAAGCCAGATAAACTACACAGGGATAGAGGGAATAAAAATACAGCTGAAGCCAAAGTTCTATGTTCAGACGTGTTTAGATATCATAGTTTTCTTTAGGACTGAATAAATTCATTAAAGTGCAGTTACCACTATAATGCATGTAGATGTCGCTAATTACAATATTAGATTTTAAATGCAACTTGAGTGTCTCAAGTGGCCTTTAAAATGGTTTAAAACCATAGCCAATTCAAACTTAATTAAAACTATTGGTTTAATTTACTTTATATTTACAATAAAAAGAAACTAATAACCCACTAACTCCATTCCAAGTGTCCCCATTAGATAGAGAGGAAAAACCTTCCACACTCATTTCATTCCACACTAGCTAATCCAGTTAGTTATTTACCTTGTTGCCAGCCCATGCTTATACATAGTCTTAATTTAGTAAAGAACAAAGAGATGAGTGTGCATGTTTCCATTCAGTGCTCAGGGAATTAGGCATGCAAGTCCTACTGATAACTACAGAATTTGCTTGTCCCCAAAGCCCAATGTGTTGCACTGAAAATCTCTCATTTTGTTTAAAATTTGGATAAGTTCCAAAGGAAGATTTCTGGGGTCTCTTGTAGTGATTCTAGGCAGGGTTATGTTCCCTGTGCTATTCTCCAAGAGCCAAGTCCTGCATCACTGAAGTCAACAGAATTGCAGTCAATTCTTTCTGTAATTGTAGCAGGATTGGGTCAACTGATGTGCAGTGGATTTGTATTAAGCTTGTATTAAGTCAGGCTGTGACTATCAAAGGGCCCATGGAAACTGGGCACCTAAGCCCAGAGACTGAGCCTGTAGCCTTGTGTGTGAGAAATCTCACTCCTATGTATTTGTATTATGGTAGGAGTTAGAGGCCCCAACAGAGGTCAGGGCCACACTGTATTAGGTACTGTACATACAGAGAGAGAGAGAGAGAGAGAGAGACTGACTCTCTGCCCTAAAAAGCTGGCAGGCTAAGTAGAGAAAACAGACAAAGATTGGGAGGGAAAGCAGAGGCAGAGAAATGAAATTACGTGCCCAAGATCACACAGCAGACCCATGATTAGAACTCAGATCATCTGATTCCCAGTGAATTCAACTGGAGTTGAGGTTTTTTAATCCCCAGTTCTTCAGGACATAAGCCAACTTCTGGCAGACGGTCTAGGAAGACATTTTCTTTATGGACAGTATTTTCCCTAACTTCTCACTTCAGGGTTTTTTGCACCTTTCTCTGAAGCATCTGGTACTGGATACTGTCATAAACAAGGTACTGGACTAGATGGACCGCTGGTGTGTTCTAATGTGACATTTGGAATGAAGATTGATTTCAGGGTCAGGCTTTTACCATGTAAGTTCATTATGCATTAGCAAGAAAGCAGAACCCCTTACTCTTTATTATATTATACTCAATTTTCTCCAAATATTACTACTGATAAACACTAATTTTCTAGAAAGGACACACACTTTCTCCAATTGCAAGAAGAACCACTGCATGATTTAGTTAGTAGATGATAACCGCACAAAATTCCAATAAGCAGATCTGCTTTTCTTAAGGACATTTTTCAGTAACTAAGGTATTGATTTTTCTTAGCACCACTGGCAGTTTTTATAGTCACATGTACACTCCACTCTCATCATTCTACCATTTAAGAAGTTGAGTACACTGAGTGCAACAGAGGCGTTGCGGTGGCTGTGACAAAGTATTATATGATCACTAAATGTACTCAGAGGCAAAAGAGGGCAAGGTACAAAGACTGCTACTCAGGATATTTAAAAGAAAAACCTTGATTACGTGGGCGGGGTGCATTTACATGCACATAAAAAGATCATAAAAAGGAACTGATTGGGTGTGAGCCAAAGGGATCACTCCAATGTGCTGGGGTCCAAATTCTGAGTTGACTTTGCAACCTGCTTACTTGCTTTCTTCCAACATTGCTTTTTGTCCTCAATAGAAGCCATCTTCTTCCTTTTTGGCTCTATGTTACGACTGCCTTCCTTTGCCAATGATGGCTTACTGGGACACCATCCTGACCCCATCAGCACCATTACTAACAAGGCCAGTGAGGGCACTTCAGAGAGCACATGGTACACGCCTCTCCAGTCGAGAAGCTTTACCTTCTGTCCACATGAGAGAGCATTTGCATGGCCCCAGGTGAGACGGAGCAAGCAGTGAAACTGCAGATTTCCCCTTCACTTTGTACAATACATAACAGGATCCTATATTTTTAAATAAATACCACATAATTCCCAAGGCGTGCAATGTAATTCACAATGCTGCTGTAGGCACCTTAATGGTTTCATTGCCTATTTTATTTTAATTGGACAACCTTCATCTTACACCAAGATGATTTCTTCACTTAAACATGTAACTTTTGTCACAGCAAAGCAACCTGCTTCAAAAACACATCTGTCCCTATAGTTTTTGTAATGTAATGAACTGGGACTTCCAAAATGGATCATGTTGCCTATGTTTGTAAAACTGAAGTCCTTGCAGCTGGAACAGGAATCTCTAGGATACTCCTTGTCTACTCATTTCAATAAAAGTATTTTTTTAAAAGTCTCCCATTCAGCCCAGCATGACTGAGCTAAAATTCATTATGTCAGGCAACCGCAGCCAAAAAACAAACTTAAGCTTTAAAGCAGTACCTTCTACTCTCTGCTATCCGCATTGTGCCTTTGCTGATCAGATCTAACCTTCTCTTTCTATTTCTCATTCACCAACTTGAAAAAGCTCCGGGTAGGGGGTGAAGAGGAAGAAAGAGCTTTATGTGGAGAAAAGGGGAAACAAAACCCAAGTCTCCGGGTACATACTTAGGGGTCTGTATTTTTTTTTTTTAAAAGCGGGGAGGGAGAGCGGGGGGATATCACAAGAAGTTATCCCAGCAAAGGTCTGATATTGGGAAGTGCTGAGTGTCCTAAATAAACATTGAATTCGACAGGCATTGAAGGGACTCATCTCCACACAGGATGGACCTTAGATGGCAGTCTATTGTTTTATTTCTGCAATATGAATTTGTTAAGCTAATCTTGCTGCAATGAGATGTATTTGTACTTTCCTTTTATTAAGTGAACAGTAGGGGTTATATACATCATATGAATTTTGCATATGTTCTATATAACAGTGTGGTGCTACATAGCATTTTACATAACAAAATTAGATACTTATTGGAGAATCAAAGACCCCCATCCTGAAATCCTCTTTTAGGCAAAATTTGAATGGAGTTGAGTAGCAGTCTTGCTCGTATTTATGGGATTTCAGGCAATGAGTCTCTTAATAATTAAAATGATTTCTGCTGTAGGTATCTGAGTCTATTGTTTGATCGTATTTATCTTCTCTTCTTACAAATGGTGATAATAGTTTATCAACTTGCTATTGAACTTTATACTGTTATTTTCTCATAACAGCTGCTATGAGTAAGGATACTGGCAAGTGTTTTAGATTTGCATTCATATGTAACTACAGTGGATGAGGTGAGGAGACAATTCCAAAATGAAGAATTTTAAATTGTAAGAAGGGAGCCTATTGCCAATAATCAAAATAATTATTCTTCGCATAATAAACACTGTAGCACAGCTGGCTGCAAAGAGATAACACCAATGGAAGCAAAAACGTAAAACGCAGCCGTTTTTACCTTTTCACAATAAATTTTGTACTATGGGAGGACTTCTAGGGTGCTTTATTGAAACTGAGATTCCAAGAAGCAGAAAAATCCACCCACAAGAATACATTAATGTACAGGCCTAGGAGGTCAGAGCTAGGAACAGTGTTCATAAAGGTGCCATTTTGAAGAAAGCTATGCATATAAGCAGGACTGTAGGGAAGGGGAGTGTCACATTTCAAGACAGTTGCACCTGTATTCCCCCTCCATGATCCACCAAGGCCAGGGCCGGCTCTGGCTTTTTTGCCGCCCTAGGCAAAAAAGCCACCCGCCGCCCCCCACCCCCCCCCCAGTGCGGCAGGGGAGGGTGCCAAGCCCGGCTGCGGGCCCGCAATCCCCGACCGGCCGGAGCGCAGGGGGGAGGTCGGCGAGCCCGGCCGGGTCTCTCCGCTCTTCCCGGCGGCCAGAGCGCCGGGGGG
>NW_020698242.1:5745791-5820874 GCF_002925995.2 Terrapene triunguis
CGGGGGGAGGTCGGCGAGCCCGGCCGGGTCTCTCCACTCTCCCCGGCGGCCAGAGCGCCGGGGGGAGGTCGGCGAGCCCGGCCGGGTCTCTCCACTCTCCCCGGCGGCCAGAGCGCCGGGGGGAGGTCGGCGAGCCCGGCCGGGTCTCTCCACTCTCCCCGGCGGCCAGAGCGCCGGGGGGAGGTCGGCGAGCCCGGCCGGGTCTCTCCACTCTCCCCGGCCGCCAGAGCGCCGGGGGGGAGGGCGGAGAGCCCCCGCGGCCAGAGCGCCAGGAGCAGGGCGGCGAGCCCGGCCGGGTCTCTCCGCTCTCCCTGGTGGCCAGAGCGCCGGGGGAGGTCGGCGAGCCTGGCCGGGGCTCTCCGCTCTCCCCGACCGGCCGGAGCGCCGGGGGGAGGGCAGCGAGCCTGGCCGGGGCCCCGCCGTGCCGCCCCCCTCCAGGCGCCGCCCCAAGCACATGCTTGGTGGGCTGGTGCCTGGAGCCGGCCCTGACCAAGGCTATAATCTAGGCTCCAGCACCTCTCTTGGGCAGAGGTCTCTTCCCCCCCGACATGGGTTTTTCCAGCCTGCACAGTTCCCTATCTACACTGTGGTATTCCCAGCAAGCCAAACTGGCTAACCAGGCATATTGCTTAATCTTCGAAGGATATGAACAATGTCATAGCCAGCATTTGTAAGTTATCACAGAGCTCAATATAAGCAAGCACATTTATTCTTAAGGTGAAAGTATTACATAGAAAACATACTAAAACAACAGGAGTTCCTATATGCATGCTTGAAGCTTATGAGAGGTCACCCATCAGTCTTATGGGGCCTCAGCAGGCCCAAGTCCTTCCAACTCTTCCCAGGAAGGATTGTGCTCTCCCCCCGACCCTTGGACAGAATGTCCAATCCATTTGCTGGATCAGAAACAAAGCCCTGAGTCAGTTAAAACTCAGACTATTCATCCAAAAGCCCTTTTTTCATTCGTGGGTCTTTGGATAATCCAGTGTGAATTAACATATGTGAGTCTTCCTAGGTGGGGGTACCTCTCTGGAGGTGTTACAACCTGAGCAAATAGGCCTACTCACCACCCACTGTTTTTAGTTCCTGGAGGGCTGTCGTCACCCTCCTGCATGCAATTACATACAGTCCCTGGCCCACAATGAGACATAAGCTTAATAGAATAAGATCTACAAAGATATTGCAGGACATTGCTTCATCTGTCACAGGGAGCAGCATCCGTTACAGGAACCATGTGGGCAGAGGGACCTTTAAGAGCAACTAGTGGACTAGCAGAGGGCAGCAAGAGAGGCTAGAAAAATCTGGGAGGAGGAGCTGCAGAGTCAGAGGAGAAGAGGTGCTGCCATGAAGGAGGGTTGTAGCACAGCACGGGACTGTATCCCTCTAAGCTCTGAGCTATTCCCAGTGCATCGCAATAGTGGAACAACAGCACCAAAATATTGTTAATATTGTTGGGGCAGATGACTGGATAAAATGTTAGGGGCCACTGTTGCTCATATAGGTTGATCCCACCTTGTCCACACCTTCCTCTTTGAAATGGAAGGAAGAATGGTCTTGCAGGTAAGACACTAAGCTAGAGGTGGGAGATCTAGATTCTGTTGCATTTTTCCTGTGCGATCTTGAGCAAATGGCTTACTTTCTATGGAGAAAGTTTAAAAAAAAAAAAAAAAGCCTAAAGGCATTAAGGACCATAAGTCCCATTTTCAAAATGAAATAAGCACCTACAGGTGATGTTTTCAAGAGCTCCTAAGCAAGTTAGATGCCTAATTCCCACTGACCTTCAGTGATACTAGGTTCTTAAGTGCCAGAGTCACTTTTGAAAATGAGACTCCAGTTTCTAAGACACATAAGCACTTTTGAAAAATTTTCCATCCGTGTTTCAGTTCCCCATCTCATAATACCCCCCACACACACACCTCATGGGGTGTTGCAAGGATAAATTTAATAGTGAATGTGAGATAGGTTTTTCAAAGGTGCCTATTAAATAGATAAATTACAGTGTAACTCAAAAGAGATGACATCAAATCAAAAGAAGCCAGAATGCAGCTGTGGGAGTAGACAACAGTAAACTGGCTTGAGAGAACATTAGTAACATAGTCAAAGTGGAAAGGAAAGCTGGGATAGATTGATAGTTGGATCAGTATCTTCAGCAACACTGCTCAACGTTTGGCACTTGAAGCTGCTGTACTCCATGTCGTGGATTGTGGGATAATGACAATGCATCAAAGAATCCATTTGAAGTCGGACAAGGGATCCCATGAGTCATGATCAACAATGCAACATGAGTGGTGTTTGGAAAACATGCATCCTCATTTACATTTCATGTGCCAATGGCTATTATTTGTTTGATTTACGTAGAAAAGCCCATGCAAACATTTCCATCACATGAAAGATGACAAATAATTTTGCTTAAACTATAGCACCCCATTGTAGCATTTGGTTCCTCTCCAATGATGTCAGAGTTCTATGTTATTTATTAACTTGCTTACCAGTAAAGCACTCAGTTTTGAGAGCACCAAGTAAATGCAGGTCCATCAAAGGAAAGCTATCCTCACACCACTTCTAGGGAAATAGAAACAGATTTACCTGTCTCTTTGCTGGGGGCTGGGTTTCAGCTTACTAGCTGCAGAGGGATTGAACTGAATCATGTATTTTGCTAGTAAACTGTCAGGAAGTCAGAGTAGGTGACCAAAGCATTTAAGGGTTCACTAAGTTACGATGGCAGGAAGGAATTTGACTAGGGAGATTGCATTGCCCAGTTACAAAACAACTCAATAACTAAATCTAGTGTAAATCCCCATTGCTTCTGAGAAGTTTTACACTGACCACATATCACCATTGAAATATCTGGTTTAGCTGCTGGATTTCTTGTTTTGATTTGCAGAATGACGCAGCCATATAGTCCATGCATCCATATGGGGGGGGGGGGGGGGGAGAGGGAAATGTTAAAACAATATATACAATTCATTAGCCAACAGCAAAATAAAGAGATTCTTGCAACATCAAACATGGTGTCTATAATTCCCTCCAAAGCCTGAGAAACAGACAGACTTAACACCTTGGTTGAAGGTCAAGCTTTGGGTTCTGGCAGACAATTAAGGAACATGAATGCAAGAACAAAGGGCCTTCTACCAAGAATTGCCCTCCCTCTGTCTCCCAACTATTCCAGTGTAAGGGTTGTTAGCAAAAGAACACCTCAGCTACCCTCAAGTAGCAGCACTGAGGGAGACACGTAGTGTCTTTGGTAGCCAAGTTTGGTTTTCAAAACAAAATCAGTGATGCGAGGAAGAAGTTACACAGTTGCACTTGGTCTTCCAGGAAACCAGGAAATTTGACCTTGCCACATAGACAAGTCAGCAGATTATGACGATATAGGTGGATTCATTTTTTTTTTTAAACTTAGAGAAATGATTACAGGACAGCTCATTCACCACTCTTCCAGTGATATATTCAGGAACTCTCATACATGGCTCTTAACAGTCTCTTTAATAGCAACTAAGACCTTTAGGAAAACTGATGGCAAATTGGGTCCTTAAGTACTTTATGTATGAGCATCTTTAAGGTTAATCATTAGTGCTGAGAAAACCTCATGAAATTCAGTTCAGTAAGTATTTGAAAGTTCAGATGTTTGTTTTGATTCTTTCAGGATTTCCAAATCACAAATATTGTTTTTCTTATGTTACTTTGGTATTTCTACTTCTTGTTAGGGATGTAAATATTGTTTAAAAAGTTAACTGTTTAAACCATTAAAATAATATCATTTAATAGGTTAACCCAGGGTTTCTCAAACTTCATTGCATCTCGACCCCCTTCTGACAACAAAAACTACTACACGAGCGAGCCCAGGACGGGGGACCAAAGCCTGAGCCCGCCCAAGCCCTGCTGCTCCAGGTGTAAGGCCAAAGTCCAAGCCCCACTGCTCCAAGCGTGTGGGGACCAAAGCTGAAGCCAATGGGCTTCAGCCCCAGACAGTGGGCCTGTAACCTGAGCCCTGCCATCCAGGACTGAAGCACTCTGGTTTTGACCCCAGGCACTGCGGCTTGGGCTTCAGCCCTGGGCCCCAGCAAGTCTAAGCCAGCCCTGGTGACCCGACTATAATGGATCACAACTCACTTTGGGGTCCCGACCCACAGTTTGAGAACCACTAAGTTAACCGATTAAAGGAAGAGGGGCTGGGGCTGCTCCAGCTGGCGTGGAGCTGGGGTCGCTCTGGCCAGCCCGGGGCTGGCGGATGCAAGCCGGTGGATGCGGGCTAACTGGTAAGACTAATGCTTACTGTTTAACCATTTTATATTTTATATCCCTACTTCTTGTCCTACCCAAAACTAGGAAGCAATACTGCACTACTACATTGCATTTTTAATTGGGAATGCCCTTGAAGACCTGGAAACTTCATACCATGGAAACAAGCTACTCACTTGTTCAGGAAAGTCAACATGTGCAAATACACCTCAGTCCCAAACTCGGCAGAGGCTTCCTATTCACATCTAGTTGTATTCCCAGATGATCATCTATAGAGACATAAATGACCTAGAGCCCAGCTTCCTCCAATCCTTTATCTCCCAGGGTTACAATTACAGCCAGCTGGGACACTCTATTCTCAGATTTGAATTCCCTAGGTGGGAAGGACGCTAACCCCAGTCTCCATCTCTCACTATCACCCGTGACCTGCCAAATCTCAAGGTTAGCCACTTTAAGGAGTTTGTGCGAGGCATTTGTTTAAATCAGATTTTTAAAATTTAGCCAGGGTCTTTAGGGGTAGGAGTAGAGAGAAGGCAGTGAGCCATCTAATTTTTTGGCTGCTTTTGTACCTGTGCGACAATACACTGTGCATATATATATATAAACAGCTGAGAGATCCTACACTAAGCAGCTGTCATCCTGAAGATCTCAAAAGCACCACACAAATATGCAAATTTTTCAGATGTTCACTGAACTGAAGCCACTTTGAGTGGAACACAACGGTGGTTTCACACTACATCATAGCTTAAGGAAATAATATTAGACCAGATCCTCATCTGGTGTAAATTGGCATCTCTCAATTGGCTTCAGCTGAAAATCACTCCCATCTCATATAACAGATGCTACAGAGGGATTTTGGACAGGTTGTCACTACCCAAGTTGGAATTCGGCCAGGAACTAAAGCCCCTACTGTTATGATGAGTACTATAGGCTTTTTTAATTACCTTGAGTGGACAGGGCTTTTCCTTTGTCTTATACAAGAGAAATACAAAGTCATTTTAAATTATTGATTTAGAAAACATTTACCAAAGCATTTTTAGCCTCAGAAAGCATCTGAAGTGCAAGATGCCAGCCTACCTCAGAAAGGATGCAATTATCCATGTAAACAGAAGTTTTAAACTGTAACTCCATGCTCATGATGTTCCTTCAGCACTTATTTTCTGAATAGCTATGTGCAAAAAAATAAACCTTTCATGTTACGGCCAATAACATATGCTAATCTTAATCCCAGCCACTGATCCTTGCTCAAAATTCCTGCTGATTACGAGGGGCCCTTTCTGTGCAAGGCAGGATTGAGAAACATCAACAAGTTGTGTTGCAGAATACCTCATTCCGTACCCTCCTCCTGAACCATAAGTATGGCTACGATTTTATCACGGAGGTTGCAGAAGTCAGGAATCTGTGACTTCCAGAGATCTCTGTGACTTCAACTCATAGTGGCTGGGAGCTGTAGGGTCCCTCCACAACCTGCAGCTCCCAGTTGCCTGGGGCCCCTGGGAACTCCCAGCCACCACGGGCAGCAGGGGGACCCCCAGGAACTCTGAGCTGCCGCAAGCAGTGGGGGCCCCCAGAGCTCCAAGCAGGGCTCTGCAGCTGCCCAGTCACTGCAGGCAATGTGAGGACCCCACAGCTGAGCTCCCTATTTTGCAATGCATATTTTTAGTAAAAGTCACAGACAGATCACAGGCTTCTGTGAATTTTTCTTTATTGCCCATGACCTGTCCCTGACTTTTACTAAAAATGCTTGTGACTAAATCTTAACCATAAGCCATCCTACTCTTATATTCTCTGCAGACCACACAAAGCAACTCGCTTTTATAATGGAGTCTCCCTGAGACAAGTCTACTCTTAAGTTTGATTTGCTTATTTCTGACTAACTTTTCACCCCTCTGAAAGACTATGGGGGGCAGAGGGTTGGATGTTTCCTTACACCTGGGATTATGGCAAAAAAAACATGCCAGCATGAATCCATATATCAGTCTGCTGGAAAAGTGCCAGGCTGGTAGAGATTGTATTTAAAGTGACAGGTAGGAATAGGCTTACTATTCAGGGTTTGTTCTAATAGGAGAAAAGTCAGCAGAATAACAAATATTAATTTTGATAAAGCTCTGCATAAGCTTATAGCAATTATCAAATGAAGTGTCTATATAGTTTCTGCCTCACAACTGAGCCAAGGTTATCATCAATTTGCTCTTGCTATAAGACGTGATTTTCACGTACTTATATCTGCTCTCAGAAGGAAGGGAAATGGTTCATAAAGTTCCTATTAGCATACAAAAGCAGCAACATCTGCTGAGGGTCTTAAGAAGCTGATTGCCTTCACTTAATCAGCAGCACAGGTTACACTAGTTGGTCACTTCTGCCCTCAACAGCACTCTAGGTATGGAAGCATTAAGGAGTTATTTTTATGGAAATTTCAAAGGATGATCTGGCCACACAACTGCGTCCTACAGGTAAAATTAATTAGATATAAAAAAAAGTGTTCCACCCTTTCTAATTAGCAATGGGTACCTGATTCCTGTACCCTGATTTTTCCCTGAATAGATCTGTAAACAGTATAATAGCAGAATCTGTTAATACTGTAGTACAATGCCTGAACAAAGTTATTTGGCATTTACCAAGTTAAACATTTGTTTTGATAGCTAGCAGCTTCTTAAGCATAGTATCATTTCCATAGGATATAGCTGTAGCACCATCTAGAGGATTTGAGAGAGAAACTCAAATTTACCTGAAGTTAATTTCTTGAGGGTAAAAAATTAAATCCAAATAGCCAGCGGCATCAACTTTAGAAGTTGTGATAGGTTATCTTTGTGCCACCCAAAATTTTGAAAGGCCTTTCATTCCACTATCTATAGAATTGTTTTACCTGTATTAAGTTATGGATCATGTTCATACGATTTTTTTATTAAAAAAAACCTCACTATAGCTTACAACTTTTGGAATTACCAAAATAAGATTACAGCAGATGGATGGTGGAAGAATATTTACTGTCAGCAAGTGGGTTTGGGAAAACAGTCTGCATCTGTGCCCTGGAAAATAGTGTTGTTCATACCCTGCAGGATTACTGGCTTTACTCAGGCTTCCTGAATTCCACCCTTTAAGAGTAATTTCCAATACAGAGAACATGACCAAAATTTCAATGGGAAGGTACTAACTTTAGCTGAATAATAAAGAACTATGTTTTGTCATTGTTATTTCACCAACAGAAGTTGCTGGTTATCAGTAGTTGCAAACCAACAAGAAATGACCTGGTCCAGCAGGTTGCTTTGTTGTGTGTGTTCCAGGTCTTTTCCATCCATCCCTTTGGCCCCTAAGGGTTTGACTGCTCAGACCACATGAAAGTTTCCTTTGCTCCAGGAGTGCAGGTTCTACGGTGTAACTCCATAAACCAAGTTATTAAATATGCCACAAAGCTCACAATCATTTGCATGCCCAGTAATTAAAGTGTATTTTCCCCTATTAGTTCTTATTTTCTCTTCCCTTTGATGAACTGTGTGTTCATGTTCCAGACTTTTGATCTTTGGTTCTGTGATATGGTGCATGGCCAGTAAATGGGATCTGCAATACTGCAACAAGGTACTATGCTGAGCTGCATGGAAATCCCAGCTCAGCATCCCTTTGAACAGGGACTCAGGGGGAAATAATTACACTGGGCTGTAGCCTGCAAGCCCATGAGACAGTCCATGAGCAAGGCCAGAAATACTACAGGGTGGAAGTTCACCCCTGCAATGCTAGCTGAAGGAATCAAAAGGAGGCAAACTTTTTCCTTCTTTATTCACATGTGCCAGCCCTGAGGCTCCCCTAACTTCTTCCCTTTCGTGTAAGGATGCTACTCCTCCTCTCATCCTTTACCTGCCCTGAGCCATTCCATGCCCTTCTGCAGGAAGGAGAGGGAGAGCAAAGCTGGTCTCATCACCTCTGACTCCTATACAGGGTCTCTTGAGCCAGGGGTGTTTCCATGGGGCCCCTATGTAGCTACTCAGTGGCATAATACATGCACAGGGGCTACAGGTTAATGATGAATTGGTGCCTATAAAAAGTTATTTAGAAGACAGATGAGGATGTAATGAAGTAAAGACAACCCCAAACACTGTCCAGGTGGGTGCTTTTCTGTTGTGTTTTCTTTAATTATGTATTTCTGGCCATGAGAACTTATTTTCATGTAAACATTACATTCTGAACACCAGTGAATAAAAAAAAAGTTTAGCAGGAACATGGGTTGCCGGCAAGTCTGTTTGTATAAAAGTTACTGGTACATGTAATCAGGTAAGGCAAATCATGCTTTTATGTTTTAGCATCTGTTTGTAATCAGATCACTCTGCATCATCACCCTGCTAGCATAAACCTATATATTGAAATTAGGTGGGATCATTCTTAAAGTGAATTAAAGCACATGAGCTCAGGTCTCTCCATTGGAGTTTCATGTCCATCACAAATCTGTGAAATACATTGTTGAATCTAGTGTAATTACCCAACACAGCAACAATTCATTCAGATCACTCCTATAGAACTTTAAGGCTGGGGGGGGGGGGGGGGGACTCCTTTCATGCAGAGTTTTATATAGCACAGGCACTTTTAACACCCAAGTTATGACTCAGGAGACAGATAATGGGATTCTCAGCTGTAGGTCACTGGATCAAGTTCAGCTGGGAGTGATAAAGACCAAAATCAGCTGCCTAGAGCTGGGCAAATAATTTGTAATAAATACTTTCATGGATTTTAACTCTTGCAATTTGCCCATCAGACTATGAAATCCTCACCTGTATTCCTTAGTCTAATTTATCCAGATTTTTTTCCACCAGATAGACCTGCAGGCCAAGAATTAACGGTTTGCTAAGGAAGTTAAAAAATATTCCCACTCTGTTACGAAGGGCACAAAATATTGGTTGTTCTCTGACTGAAGATTTGTGTCTAACCAAACACAATTTCAAATTAAATCTTTAAATGTAAATTTTAAATGCAAAGCATCTGACAGACATAAAATCTTTTATATGTATAAAAGAGAAGCATACACACAAAGCAGGTTGGTTTTCAAACCCAAATGAATATCCGCAGTCAGTTTTATGAAGGATTCACCCAATTCTTGTGCTAACAGGCCCCGATCCTGCAAGCGGATCTGCTAGCATGGACCTCTGTGCCCATGTGGGGGAGTTTTACTGATTCCACCAAATTCCTCTAGTGAATATTTAGTTAAGAAACCAAGATCCAAGAAAAAAAAATTGGAACTTAAGGGTTAATTTCTTTGCCCAGGTAAAATAGTCTCTTAACTTGAAAAGCCAGATTCACTGGAGATATCTTTGTGCATACTTTCTTCTAGGTGAATGGGAGAGGCTAAAGGAAGTTGAGCTACAGATGGTGATAGCTTGGAAGTGGACATTGACATTCATGATTATATATAGTAAACTCAGTTCTGGTAAGATGTGATATTAACAGGATGGTGAAGCTTTAGCCACTTAATGTCCTATTGTTCTGCCATTGCCCAGTCTATAGTGTCTAACCAACGTATTTCAAGCCAGACTTGCCAAACACACCTCTAGAGATTGGGATGCAATTAAAACCCTGGGCCAGATTAATGCTATTTAGGAGTCTAATGGCATTTTCAAAAGTATCTAGGCACCTAACACCTATTGAAATCAATGAGTTTTAGGCACCTAGATGATTTTGAAAATCCCACTAGATACTTAAATACCTTTAAAAACCTGGCTCCATCTATAATGCCACCAATTCTGCAATTGGATCTGCTAACAAGGGCCCTTGTGGCTTTTGGGGCTTTGTTCAATTTCTGTAGGGAGTTTTGGGTCCACCAGGAATGAGAATTATTCATCTGTTAATTAACTATTTAATCAGTATTCCCACATCTTTCTCCTAGCACTGAAGAAGGTATATGAAAAATGAAAGCCACTAGCTTAATATTAGTCTTGCAGCACTGGAGTCTTTACTGTTTTGCATACCCTTATCTAAGCTGATGTTTGCTACCATGTAATTCATTTTACTGTGCCACACATGCACACAGTCTTCACATATTATTCCTAAAAAGCAAACTGTTCATATGACCTTCATTAAAATGAAGAGAATTTCACCAAACTTGGGGAGAGATTCCCCACCCCCCTTTGATACTAAAGTAGGCACAGGGCACATGCCTGGTTTCTACACTATATTCCCAAGCATTCTGCACATCCCATGACACACACAACTATTAATTTTGCTTTTTTTGCTCTCTTACACTTCAAGCAATTCACCTCCACTTCATGCTTTCAATATCATTTTACACAACCCATCTGGGTATGTCATACCTAGCTAACCCACTCCATCACAAGTGCGTAACCTTCTCAGATGTTCAAGGACAACGGTGGTCAGAAATATAAAACCATTCTTCTTATCTTTCATGAACACAGCTTGATGGTTCTTCATATGAGTGTTTGTCCTTGGGTGGGGTGGGGCGGGGGGGGGAAATCTCTGTTGCTATTCTGAACCTCCAGAGTTCAAGTGTCTAGGTCATGACCTTGCTTTCACTTGGTAAAAACAAACACACTGTTCTAGGATTCACAATACCAAAACAATGTGAAACTTGAGCACTTTTGTATTCAACACATATAAAAACCTCAGTCACATTCTACCATCTTTGTGTTCTCAGCCATGCTAACAATTCCCCTCCGCAGTGATTTAAATAAAAATAAAGCAATATCTAGATTTTTTAAGGCCTGATTCACTTTTGCATTATTCCAGTTTAATGATTGTTTAGGGTGGGCAACACTGAAAGTTACTCACATGGTATGACAGAGTGACTCAGCCAGCATGCCCCTCGTGGCTAGGCACAGAATTGTAGGGTCTTCCTATCTCCTGCCCTCCCCACACCAGATGGTTTACTTTGTCTTGTGACTCAGCCCTCCAACTGATCAGGTTCAATCCCACCTCTTCTAGGGTAAAAAAGGGTCCAATGCAACAACAGTCCTGCAACCTCACACCAGGTCTTCTGACTTGCTAAGGGCTTAATAGTCCTTCCACCCATTTGTCTGTGAGCCTGCAGAGGAACTCAATATGCCCTTCGGTTTAGTCCAAGGAACCTGTAGCAAGTAGTTAAGAGCTACCGCCTCAGCCCCCTTGCTTCCCCCCTCAGCCTGTTTCTGGGCCATTCCCAGTCTCAGAAGCAAACAAAGGAAAACCAAAAAAAAAAAACCACCATGTCCTGGAGGGAAGAAGGGAGTCTGCAAAATGTCTGAAAAAGAAAACCAAACTAACAAAAGTAAAAGGTTAGTAACAGACCTTCTGTCTCTCAATCAGCCTACTGCCATCTAGAGTACTGCTCAGGTTTGACAGGAGTCCTAAGGTAGCCATTCAGGTCTGGCTCACCTTCTACTCAAGAAACAGGAAAGAAGGCATCACCCCCTACAGTAAAGGAGGAGAAGCCTCGTACCCCTAAGGCTGGGAGGTCTGCTGCCACCACTGCGAATAGGAAACGTAGGGTAGTGGTGGTCGGAGACTCTCTGCTGAGGGGGACGGAGGCGCCCATCTGTCGCCCTGACATTTCATCTCGGGAGGTATGCTGCCTGCCGGGAGCCCGTATCCGAGACGTTACGGAGGCATTGTCGAGGATTATCCAGCCCTCTGACTACTACCCCATGCTACTCATCCATGTGGGCACAAATGATACTGCGCGGTGTGACACTGAGCGGATCAAGAGTGACTACAGGGCTCTGGGAGTACGGGTGAAGGAGTTTGGAGCGCAGGTGGTATTCTCTTCGATTCTTCCTGTCAAAGGTAGGGGCCCGGGCAGAGACAGATGCATCATGGAGGTGAATGCCTGGCTGCGAAGATGGTGTCGCAAGGAGGGCTTTGGCTTCCTAGACCACGGGATGCTATTTGAGGAAGGACTGCTAGGCAGAGATGGTGTTCACCTTTCGAGGAGGGGAAAGACCCTATTTGGACACAGACTGGCTAACCTAGTGAGAAGGGCTTTAAACTAGGTTCGACGGGGACAGGTGAGCAAAGCCCGCAGGTAAGTGGGGAACATGGAGACCTGGGAGATGGGTCGGAGACGAGAGGGAGTGTGGGCTATATTGGCAGAGAGAAAGGAGGGTCAGGACAAAACTGGGAGGAAAGATCAAACCAGTATCTTAAATGCCTATATACAAATGCGAGAAGTATGGGTAATAAGCAGGAAGAACTGGAAGTGCTAATAAATAAATACAACTATGACATTGTTGGCATCACTGAAACTTGATGGGATAATACACATGATTGGAATGTTGGTGTGGATGGATACAGCTTGCTCAGGAAGGATAGACAGGGGAAAAAGGGAGGAGGTGTTGCCTTATATATTAAAAATGTACACACTTGGACTGAGGTAGAGATGGACATAGGAGACGGAAGTGTTGAGAGTCTCTGGGTTAGGCTAAAAGGGGTAAAAAACAAGGGTGATGTCATGCTAGGAGTCTACTACAGGCCACCTAACCAGGTGGAAGAGGTGGATGAGGCTTTTTTTAAACAACTAACAAAATCATCCAAAGCCCAAGATTTGGTGGTGATGGGGGACTTCAACTATCCGGATATATGTTGGGAAAATAACACAGCGGGGCACAGACTATCCAACAAATTCTTGGACTGCATTGCAGACAACTTTTTATTTCAGAAGGTTGAAAAAGCTACTAGGGGTGAAGCTGTTCTAGACTTGATTTTAACAAATAGGGAGGAACTCGTTGAGAATTTGAAAGTAGAAGGCAGCTTGGGTGAAAGTGATCATGAAATCATAGAGTTTGCAATTCTAAGGAAGGGTAGAAGGGAGAACAGCAAAATAGAGACAATGGATTTCAGGAAGGCGGATTTTGGTAAGCTCAGAGAGCTGATAGGTAAGGTCCCATGGGAATCAAGACTGAGGGGAAAAACAACTGAGGAGAGCTGGCAGTTTTTCAAAGGGACACTATTAAGGGCCCAAAAGCAAGCTATTCCGCTGGTTAGGAAAGATAGAAAATGTGGCAAAAGACCACCTTGGCTTAACCACGAGATCTTGCATGATCTAAAAAATAAAAAGGAGTCATATAAAAAATGGAAACTAGGACAGATTACAAAGGATGAATATAGGCAAACAACACAGGAATGCAGGGGCAAGATTAGAAAGGCAAAGGCACAAAATGAGCTCAAACTAGCTAAGGGAATAAAGGGGAACAAGAAGACTTTTTATCAATACATTAGAAGCAAGAGGAAGACCAAAGACAGGGTAGGCCCACTGCTTAGTGAAGAGGGAGAAACAGTAACAGGAAACTTGGAAATGGCAGAGATGCTTAATGACTTCTTTGTTTCGGTCTTCACCGAGAAGTCTGAAGGAATGCCTATCCTAGTGAATGCTAATGGGAAGGGGGTAGGTTTAGCAGATAAAATAAAAAAAGAACAAGTTAAAAATCACTTAGAAAAGTTAGATGCCTGCAAGTCACCAGGGCCTGATGAAATGCATCCTAGAATACTCAAGGAGCTAATAGAGGAGGTATCTGAGCCTCTAGCTATTATCTTTGGAAAATCATGGGAGACGGGAGAGATTCCAGAAGACTGGAAAAGGGCAAATATAGTGCCCATCTATAAAAAGGGAAATAAAAACAACCCAGGAAACTACAGACCAGTTAGTTTAACTTCTGTGCCAGGGAAGATAATGGAGCAAGTAATTAAGGAAATCATCTGCAAACACTTGGAAGGTGGTAAGGTGATAGGGAACAGCCAGCATGGATTTGTAAAGAACAAATCATGTCAAACCAATCTGATAGCTTTCTTCGATAGGATAACGAGTCTTGTGGATAAGGGAGAAGCTGTGGATGTGGTATACCTAGACTTTAGTAAGGCATTTGATACGGTCTCGCACGATATTCTTATTGACAAACTAGGCAAATACAATTTAGATGGGGCTACTATAAGGTGGGTGCATAACTGGCTGGATAACCGTACTCAGAGAGTTGTTATTAATGGTTCCCAATCCTGCTGGAAAGGCATAACGAGTGGGGTTCCGCAGGGGTCTGTTTTGGGACCGGCTCTGTTCAATATCTTCATTAACGACTTAGATATTGGTATAGAAAGTACGATTATTAAGTTTGCGGATGATACCAAACTGGGAGGGATTGCAACTGCTTTGGAGGACAGGGTCATAATTCAAAATGATCTGGACAAATTGGAGAAATGGTCTGAGTTAAGCAGGATGAAGTTTAACAAAGACAAATGCAAAGTGCTCCACTTAGGAAGAAAAAATCAGTTTCACACATACAGAATGGGAAGAGACTGTCTAGGAAGGAGTACGGCAGAAAGGGATCTAGGGGTTATAGTGGACCACAAGCTAAATATGAGTCAACAGTGTGATGCTGTTGCAAAAAAAGCAAACGTGATTCTGGGATGTATTAACAGGTGTGTTGTGAGCAAGACACGAGAAGTCATTCTTCCGCTCTACTCTGCTCTGGTTAGGCCTCAGCTGGAGTATTGTGTCCAGTTCTGGGCACCGCATTTCAAGAAAGATGTGGAGAAATTGGAAAGGGTCCAGAGAAGAGCAACAAGAATGATTAAAGGTCTTGAGAACATGACCTATGAAGCAAGGCTGAAAGAATTGGGTTTGTTTAGTTTGGAAAAGAGAAGACTGAGAGGGGACATGATAGCAGTTTTCAGGTATCTAAAAGGGTGTCATAAGGAAGAGGGAGAAAACTTGTTCACCTTAGCCTCTGAGGATAGAACAAGAAGCAATGGGCTTAAACTGCAGCAAGGGAGGTCTAGGTTGGACATTAGGAAAAAGTTCCTAACTGTCAGGGTGGTTAAACACTGGAATAAATTGCCTAGGGAGGTTGTGGAATCTCCATCTCTGGAGATATTTAAGAGTAGGTTAGATAAATGTCTATCAGGGATGGTCTAGACAGTATTTGGTCCTGCCATGCGGGCAGGGGACTGGACTCGATGACCTCTCGAGGTCCCTTCCAGTCCTAGAATCTATGAATCTATGAATCTATGAAAACTCCTGCTAGCTACAAACACTCTTTGTCCTTAACCACACTCTTTCTTTGGGGAATGAGAGATGTATTCTCCTTCCCACTGAAGGGGGGGGGGGTTTCCTTGTAAGGCTCCTCCTCCAAGCCTGACATGCTGTGCAGGTGCAGGGCTGCCTAAACTCTTAGTTGCTCTTTAACCCTTTTCTGCCTGGTGTGGGGTTTGTATGCCCCATTGCACACGGGCAAGCATTTGCAGGGTTGGGGTCCTAGTTTGTGGACAGTTCCTGGTTTTCAGGTGTAACTACAATACTGTGGAATGGCACATATATCACTGAGTAGCCGGGGAGTGTAAACATTTTTAAAAGCTGTTTTCAATATGATTTAAAAAGTAATCAGGAAGGTAGTTCTTTTGTTTTTATTTGTCTAGATTAAAAACCTAAAATTGGGGGCTTGAACTATGTAGTGACACAGAAAATGTTACCTCTAAAAGGGTGTGTATTTTAAACTGTAATGCTGGGCATAAATTATGCTTCTGCAATTAAATCTGCTTCTCACTTACTATCACATTAATTCCATTTGTAGGATTCCCTACAAAGATATATTTGATCATTTTAAAAAGATTTTAAAAAGAGTCTATACCCATGCAGGGAGGGATTCAAGGGCCATTTAAGATGGAGTAGCAGCTAAACTGGAGGATTCCTTATTCTTACCTCCATAGATCTCTGCAACTGAATCCCAGTTATTTGAGATGGGCATTGGGCAGAGAATTTCCGATGAAAGCACATTAGTATCTTACACTTACAAGACGTGATCCTTCAACCCCCATTGACTGCAATGGGACTACGTGAGTAAGGATCACTCCTGAAAACAAGGTTTTGCAGCATTAGACCCATGAAATATAATACATACCTTTTCATTCAAAAACATCTACAGAACTGTGCTAATAAAAAGTTGCCAGCCAGATGTTCCAGTTAGATTCAATAATCATGCACCAGTGCTTCCAATTATTTAAAAACGGGGAAATCTTTGAAGGGATATTTCAATTCCAAGGATTCAGAACATTGTACTTTTTATTATGTGAAAACTGTTTGGGTGCAGCTTTTCAGATTTCATAGTTGGCAGGTCTGAATTAAACATTTTGCAGAGAAATTAATTTTCTGTTTACACATAAAATGCACATCATACTGTTGGACATAACTCTAGTCACTCATATGAACCCAGTCCTGTGCATATTCAGAAATCAATTACACCAGTGTAAATCCACAGCAACTCCATCAATTTGATTATCAATCTCACTGGTGTAAGAGACCAAAATATGGCCCCATGTTTGGGGAAATTGAAAGTATAACTTCAACATGTGGGGCTGCATTATACACAGGTGTTATTTTAATTCACTCATTAATAAGTTTCAAAATGAAGTAGACTTAAATAAAGGACCTTTTATAAATAAAGAGAAGGGATGGTGGGGAGGGGGTTGATTTTATTGTTCTGTACTGGGTTTTTGGTGGTAGTATTTGTTGGGTTTGTTTGGGAGGATGCTGGTGGTGGTTTTCGTTTGGGTTGATTGGTTGGGGTTTTCAGGGAGGGGATGGTGGTGGTGGCTTTTGTCTGAGTTGGTTGGGTGCTTTTGTTTTGTTAGGTGGCTGGGTTTGTTTGGGGACATACTGGTGGTGGTTTTTGTTTTGGTTAGTGTGGTTTGTTACTTTGTTCATTGGGTTTTTGCAAGGGATGTGGTGGGGTGTATTTCTGGGTTAGTTGGGTGTGTTTGTTTCATTGGGGGGAATGGTGGTGGGGTGTTTTGTCTGTGTTGGGGGGATAGTGGTGGTGGTTTTTGTCTGGGTTCGTTAGTTTCATTGGGGGCTAGGTTTCTGGGTGGGACGGTGGTGGGATGTTTTGTCTGGGGTTGGTGTGTTAGTTTCATTGGGTAGTGGGGTTTGTTGGGTGTCAGTTTCGTTGGGTGTGGTGGGGGATGGTGGTGGTTTTTGTCTGGGTTGCTTGGGTGTGTTAGTTTCATTGGGTGGGGGGGATGATGGTGGTGGTTTTTGTCAGGGTTGGTTGGGTGTGTTAGTTTCATTCAGTGGTGGGATTTGGTGGGGGTGGTTTTTGTCTGGGTTGGGTTTTTTTCTTTGAGGACCTGCATTTCCAGGGGGGTTTGTTTGTTTAACAAAGAGAGTTTGCTGCTGACGGCTGCTCCGCCCGCAGGGGGCTGTTCGGGCCCCACCACCGGGAGCGCAGCTCGCCCCCGGCTGCCGGGCCACAGCAAAGAGCAAGGTGCTGCTGGGGCGAGTCACTGGAGGTAGGGTGACCAGACAGCACATGTGAAAAATCGGGACGGGGTGGAGGGGTAATAGGAGCCTATATAAGAAAAAGACCCCAAAATCGGGACTGTCCCTATAAAATTGGGACATCTGGTCACCCTAACTGGAGGGGTCACACGCACCGCGCGCTGCGGGGCCGGGACACGGGGAGCGGGGCCTGGGGCGGCGGCAGGAGCCGGCAGCTACAGAGCCAGGGGACGACGTCTGGCGGGAGCCGGGGAGGGGAGGGGTTCGCGCGGGGCAGACAGTCCCTCTCCCCTCCCCCCGCACTTCCGCTCCCAGCAGCGCTTCCGGCCCTGCCCCCATAGCAACCGTTGCGAGGAGGAAGTCCAGGTCTCACGCTGGTGACTCCTCCTGCGCGTCCCCGGCCATGGTAACGGGGTGGGAGCGGGGCATGAGGGGCGCTGGGCAGCAGTCGCCGTTTCCGGGCTGCGAGGCACTGAGCAGCAGTTTGGGGGGAGCCCTGAGGGGGGGGGTCACTAGGCAGCTCTTTGGGGGTACAGCGGTCACTATAACACACTCTCTTACACAGTCCTGGGCCTTCTTTTTTCTCCATTTCCCCATGGCGAGTGCCCTCCCAGAGCCCCTTCCTTTCGGAGAGGAAAGCCCCACTGAGGGTCTTTGACCCCTCTGCCAAACTAGAGCACCTTACAGAGGCCATTGCCCCTGAAGGGCACCTGCAATGGGATGCTGCTTACCTGTTCCGCGCTAGTCACTGCCTGGGTAAATGCTGCTGGACGGATCCTCCTGTTTTGGCACGCAGCACTTTTCTGCAAGGAGGAAAACCAAGAAGCTAGTCAGCCCTCAGTAGGGATCCAGGGGTGTAAAGGAGGGGAGGGGAGGGGTACCCCCCCCCCCCCCCCCCACACACACACACACACTTTGATGAGAGAGCTGGCACACAACTGTATTACATACTGTTAATTTACTTTACTTGACTGATTTCATTTTTTTTTAAATAGGCAGAAGTAGAGGAAACACTAAAGAGGATTCAGGCACACAAAGGGGTTATTGGAACTATTGTTGTAAATGCAGAAGGTAAATATACTGCAGTTTATAAATCCAAAATAAACTTCAGAGAGGCACTGGATGTAACCACTTAAATCAGTGCAATATATCCTGTGTTATTAAACAATGTAACCACTTTACAATATTTTGCAAAAATGTAATCATTATAGGTTAGACTTTCAAAAATGCCCTCTCAAAACTGATGCAAACCCAGATTTGTGCAGCAAAAATGCATGCCCTTCTGTAAATCTGATCTTATATTTTTAATATCCTGCAGCTTCTTTAATTCAAGATACTGAAAGTTAGAAACATCGCAAATTCCAGAATTTTGTGAATTAGGAATTAAGTGGAGACGCACTTGTTAAAAATGCATCACATTTTATTATTTTTGTCAACTGTAGTTCTATTTTTATAATACTTTGTAGTCTGCTAGTCAATATTAATATATGCATTGTTGTTGCTGCTGTGTTGGTCCCAAGATATTAGAGAGATGAGGTGGGTAAGATAGTTGCTTTTATTGGAGAAGCTTTCGAGCTTACACAGATCTTTTCTTCAGGTCTGAGAAACTTAATATTAATATTTATAGTCTGAGACCTTGCTACAGCATCTGCCATTAGGTCTTGCTGAGAGTTGGTCAGAGACCACCATTTTTGTAGGGCTTTTTAAAGTGTGCTGTTTAGCCAAATGTGGGTTAGCAAAATTCAACCATATGATGTAGAGTTGAAAGGCCAGACTTACAGTACTGGATGGTTGGCCCTTGGCATAGCTCAGAAGGTGAAGAGGGAGCAGTAAGCAGCCCCTCTTAGAATCATTCCTCCGTTTCATACCAACTCATTTCACATTATAATATTTTAAAAGAAAATACATTAGAAACTCACTTTCTCCCCCCAAAAAAGACAAAAATATTGAGAGAAAAATATCCCACAGCCAGAAATTAGGCTTAGCCTGCTGGGCAACAGCCTCAGGGCTGCTCTAACTTCAACCATTTCAGAGGTCTTCAAGTGTCTCCTTGGGTTATCAGGGATTTGGTGGAAATAGTGGCTCCTGTGTTATGCTACTTGGTCCTTAAGTAGAGGGCTGCAAGTGGGGATGAGCGGGGCATGGCATGTAGTCAGATATATCAGTCCTGTGCTCCTGGAGAAATCCCCAGTTGTTCACTTAAGCCTGTTTGTGGGGCCAAGGTTCTGACCCATAATATTTTTATTCTAGTCTCTCCCTCCCCCAAGAAAAAACACTGCATTAAATAGTTGAATATACTGTTGTAATGCTCTGACAATCCCTTGTCACTTTCACAATCCAAATAAACCCAGTATCTATCTGTTGCCCTAGTAGCAGTTCAACAACAGAAGGGAGAAAACCCAAGAGGGAATTAGAAGTGTTCTTTCAGAGGTTGGTAAATCTTGATAATTAATTTACATGCCTGGACAGGTCAAAGATGGTTCACCGGGTCACAGAATAGCTGTTGCAAGTCAAAAGAGAAATGCATGCACTGACATTAACAGTAATTGAACAATTGTATTGTGCCTGTGCATATTTGTGTCTTTCTATTAACTGTTTACTAGCTTGATGGTACAATTTGGTTTTAGGACGACTGTTTAGAAATAATACTATGTGATTTGGTCCAGTGAGCAATTATGCCCTGATTACCTTGCACACTTAAACTATGGACAAAAACAACCATTTAAATGGTGATGGAAGTATGACTGATCAGTGTTTGGAATTTGCAGATTAATTGATTGTTTTAGTTTTTTATGGACAAACAAATTAAACATCCATCCATAATATTTGAATAGGAAAATAACCCCAATATTTTTAAAACTTTGTTAATTTCAAGAGCAGTATTGCTTAAAATGTTGCCTACTTTATGCAAACAATATTTTTCTCATTTTTGTTGTCTTAAATTTTTAGAGGAAGAATGTTTTCTTTATTCAGATTATGGAAATTTAAGTTTCTGCTTTGTCTTTTTAAATATTGTGAATCTTGTTTGCATGAAAGAAAGCTCACTTCTCAGCATAGCTTCATCGACATAATACAAGTACAGTATGCTTTCTCTCTCAGATCTGCTAATGCACCTCATCTTCACCTACACTTTTAGGCAGGCTCTTGTGTCATTGTTTAGAGGTTATCATGGTTGTAGTATCTTTAAAGATTAACAGAGTACAATCATCATCAGCTTCCTGTTCTTGGGTCTCAGTTTCCTTGCACAGGCAGGTCAGAATACTTTATCTCTCTGGTTTGACCCATTGGGGCACTGATAGATGAGCATGAGGCTCTCCCTGTGTTCTGTTCCAACTGCCATCTCCTCACCTCCCTCTAGAATCTTTTCTGGCCAGAGTCAGTCAAGGATCTCCCAGGACATGTGCATTTACTTCAGAGATGTTGCATCCAATTATACTGGAGGCAAATGTAACAAACTTGCTCTTAAACTGTGGGCATATCCAAGATACGAGAAAGCTAGAGTGACCAGGCCACTGCCTTTCAAGAAAGTCAGGTTCATGACTGCATGCCTGATTTGTGTAACTGGTTCCCCAACTATCCAGAATCACCATTTGCATGTACAGTTACCTGAGACTTTGCCCACACAAATTAAATGTACTTCTTTAAAATAAATATACAGTCATTTTTCATGTTCCTGGATGGAAAAGAACAGATTTTCAAACAAGTTAGTCATACAAATTAAATGTACATTTGTGTGACTAACTTGTTTGAAAATCTGTTCCTTTCCATCCAGGAGCATGAAAAATAACTGCATTTTAATTTTAAAGAAGTCAGTATAAGACCAATTTGAATTCGTGGTCCAATAGCCACTTTATTTTTATTTATCTTTTCGCCAGGTGTCTACATTTTTCTAAAGAGATTAAGGTGCCTATTTTTAAACAAAACAAACTTGTTTTCATCTTCCTTTTAAAGTGGTTAACAATGTAAATAAAATGGTGATAAAATTCTTGAAACAAGCATATAATATTGAACATCCTGTTAAAATACTATGTAGTAGAGTTAATTTAAGAAAAGAGTACAGTTTGTTACACCTGATAGAGCTGTATTCAATTGTTTGAATTAAAAATGTTTCCAGATTGATTCTGTCTTTCACACATATAAGATCACTAGTTTAAAAATTATCTGCCCTGGTGGTTTCTCTGTTAATATCCAGTTTGTTCCACAAACTAAGCATCAGTTCCTTTTAATCTAGGGAAGTCACTAATGTCAACCATTCATTTTCAGGTTATTTTTGGCCAGACATTTCACTTTATTTACACCTTTAGAGGCTGACAGATTTTATTAAAGATGCTGAGTTTGTTGGAATGGTCATTTGGTTTCAAGGTCATATAAACTTGATATTTTTATTCATTGCTGCTTTTTAAGTGACTGTTGCCCTATCTACACAATATGTGATTATGCAGATGTTCTCTCACTAACGTAGTGCCTGAGAGCACCTGTCTTTGTCCTTATTAAATCCCTACTTACAAATTTGCCTGAGTTCAGTTTCAACATACTAAGGTTTCATAGATATGAGAGAGAGAATATATTTATTCGATCATCCTGTTATATCTCCTTGCAGTGAAAGATTTTCCTTGAACAGGATAATCAAAAATTGAGATCATTTTGGGTTTAAATTGCTCAAGGAATGCTTTTCTAAAGAGATTAGGAAATAGTTTAAAAGATCTAACTCTTAGGAACTTCTTCCAAATATTTGTCCTCAATGTTCACTTTATCACTTTCATCCCATTGTTCCCTTTTGTATTTTCACTTCTTTCTTCATATATCACCCTTCAAATATATTTGAAAGTTGTTATATTCCTTCAATACTTTTTTAGCCAAGATTTACAATATTCGTATTTTTAATCTTTCCTCATAAATCAATCACTCCTTCCTCTTAAATTTTAATTGCTCCTTTCTGGATTATTTACAATGTCAAAATGTTTTGTGGCATTGGGATATGCAAAATTCTACCCATTATTTAGGAGCTGTACCATCATCAGTGTATAAATAGGGAGTATTGTCTCACGGGCTTGTAACATGATGCCTCTGGAAGCAGTCCAAAAGCAAGGTAGCTTTTTATAAGTGAAGCAAAAATATTAAGCCCTAATAGTTTTGAGTTTTGCAGTTACACCATAATTGTAAAGACATCTTTTGTTCTGACTGCATAGTCTATCAATATGGAAATTATTATTTGACAGAAGATTACAGTTAATTCATCAAAATGGATGTTGTTACATTGTCAGACTTTTAGTAGTAGCTTGGATCCATATATTGTCAAACATTCGTAATATTTTGGATCCATATAATGTGGACTATCTATTGTCAGCATGTTGTATTGCAATTTTAAAAGAGCAGTTCTAGAAGGTGCAATATGCTCACCAAATGCAAATACACCATTTTACAATAGTCTCCTTTGGTATTTGACAGAAATTATAAATTTCCAATCCTATTCCATCATTAAACGTGTAAAATGCTTATTATATACAGTTGGCTAAAATGATTGTTAGATGGTTATATTTAAAATACACATAGTAAAAATATGTAAAAAGCAGCAACATTTAATGTAATCTTAAAGAGATGAGCCAATGAAACTTGTAAGTACTATGGGCTAGATTTTTAAAGGTATTTAGGTGTCTAAAGATGTAGACAGACACCTAGTGAGATTTTTCAAAAGCTTCTAGGCATCTAACTGCCATTGACTTCAGGTTCAGAGATCCTTTTTGAAATTTGGCTGTATGTATTAGTAAGGCTAATATTTTGTCACAGATATTTTTAGTAATAGTCAGGGACAGGTCACGGGCAATAAAAAAATAAAAAAAATAATGGAAGCCAGTGACCTGTCTGTGACTTTTACTAAAAATAGCCATGGCAAATGGGGAGCTCAAATGTGGGGTCTGCACTGTGCCCACAAAGGCTGGGCAGCTGCAGGGTCCCGCTCCAAGCGGGCCCCCACTGTCCACAGCAACCAGGAACTCCCAGGGTCCCCTTGATACCCACATAGCTCAGAGCTCTGGGGTACCCCCACCAGGCAGCAGGGGTACCCCGCAGCTCCCCGCCGCCTCGAGCTGCTGGGGCTGAATTCATGGAGGTCGCTGGAAGTCACTGATTCTGTGACTTCTGGGACCTCCGTGAAAAAATCGTAGCCTTATGTATTAGTATTAAGCAATGTAATTGTTTTTCCTATACAATATAAAACCCAAAATATAATGAAAAATTTCTATCTTGTTCTGTTTGCCACTTTGTTAATATGACAGACAATACAAGAATTTAATAATAAAATTGCTTTAATATGCCTGTTTGTTTGCAGGAATTCCAATCAGAACCACCCTAGATAACTCTACAACAGTACAATATGCAGGTCTTCTTCATCAGCTCACAATGAAAGCGAGGAGCACAGTGAGAGATATAGATCCTCAGAATGATCTAACCTTTCTTCGGATCAGATCAAAGAAACATGAAATTATGGTAGCCCCAGGTAATTTAAGATTTCTATTCCTAAAATATTGTTAAAATTTTGTGTGTGCTGTAAGTTTCTCAAAGCACAAAGCTACTGTAGAACATGTATATGATAGATGAAAACAAAAGTATAAGAGGTAACTTCTTGCTTTTGCTATAAGTTCTTTACATTTGGATAGGGTGCACATAATATTGTTCACTTCTTTTGTCTACATAGACAGCTACACTAGCATCTTGATGCATAAGGACTATAGTATACAAGACTTGAGCAAGAAGATAAGACCAGATCTCACAGAAATGTAGGTCTAAGGGACCTCAAGAAGTCATCAAATCCAGCCTCCTGCACTTAGGCTGGACCAAGTATCCCTGACAACTGTTTGTCCAATCTGTTCTTAAAAACCTCCAGTGACTGGGATTCCCAAACCTCCCTTGGAAGCCTATTCCAGAGCTTAACTACCCTTATAATTATGTAGTTTTTCCTAATAGCTAACCTAAATCTCCCTGGCTGCAAATTAAGCCCATTACTTCTTGTCCTATCTTCAGTGGACATGGATAAATATTGCTCACTCTTCCCTTTTTAACAGCCTTTAACACATTTTGAAGACTTATCAGTTCTCCCTTCAGTCTTCTTTTCTCAAGACTAAAAATGACCAATTTTTTTAACCTTTCCTCATAGGTCAGATTTTCTAAACAATTTATCGTTTTTTTTTCTCTCCCCTGGACTTTCTTCAATTTGTTCACATCTTTCCTAAGCTGCGGTACCCAGAACTGGACACAGTACTACAGTGGAAGCTTCACCAATGCTGAGTAGAATGGGACAGTCACTTCATGTATCTTATTTACAACACTCCCGTTGGAGCTAATTAGCTTTTAGTAAACATGGCAAATGTGTTCACTTTTTTCACAACAAATACCAAACGAACCACTAATAATCATCCATCTATTGTTGTTTCTAAGAACAGATTTTTCACTTGATACTGTACAGTATGTACCAAGCTTCTCATTGTTCATAAGAGGGTTTCTTTTACAATATAGTAGGTCATTGATCACACAGGTAGTATTAGCACCATTAATATAACAATTATGGTTGGATTACTTATTTGTCAATAAGAGAAACTTGTCTAAAACTATGTATTTGTCTTGTTCATCTTAAATACAAATGTTTTGGATTTGCTTTGGGTTGTTTCCCCTAATTAATATGGATAAGGGGCCAGATCCTTAGCTATGGCCAAGGAGCATACACCACAAATTGAGGCAGCCGAGATGGGGAGTGCAAAGGTGCTGTGACACTGGACGTGTGCTAGACTGGTACCCCAGCATATATTATGCTGGCTGCCAACCACCCCAATGGGTAAAAATACCAGCTGAGAATGTGTAGGGTATAAAGAAGACCCAACCATGCCCCTAATGTTGTCAGTAGGGAGGGAGGTGGCATTGGATTCACTATACTTGTACCGCCATAATACCCCTTTCACTGAGGTAATCCTCACAGTGCCAGATATACTGATTCTGTCGTCAGATTCCACCGGCAGCACAGTGCAAAGTGGCTGCACTGATGCCACTGATCTCACTGTTACTTATGATTTCTAGTAGGAACTCCAGTGAAGACAATGCAGTTACATTGGTGTAAAACCAATATAAGCAGAATCGGACCCTATTACTTTAAGTGATAGCAATTAGTTGACAATTAATAGTAAAAGACTGAAATCATTTTTGTCAAGCATGTTTTAAGGCAGGGGTCGGCAACGTTCGGCACGCGGCTCGCCAGGGTAAGCACCCTAGCGGGCCGGGCCAGTTTATTTACCTGCTGATGCGGCAGGTTTGGCCGATCGCAGCCCCCACTGGCCGCAGTTTGCCATCCTGGGCCAATGGGGGCGGCGGGAAGCGGCGCGGGCCGATGTTAATATTTCTGTAATATTTTAATTGTTCTTTTTTCTTGATGATTTTGATTAAAATATTCTTGTCTCTCTTCACAGATAAGGAGTATCTTCTAATTGTTATTCAGAACCCATGTGAATAGACTTGCCGCAACAATATTTTTAGAGACACCAATGCAGCTGTACTTTTTAAAGTAATAATCCTTTATTGATATTTATTTTCAAACATACCACTAAGTTCTTACATAATGTATGTAACTTGTCATTGCTGAAACTTTTCCAAGCTAATATTCTCAGTTGTAGCTGTACTTTAACTTATGCTTGAGCAAAACAAACATTGTATGTGTAGATAAATACTCAGAAGAGCAACAATAGAACAAAATGTTTAAAAAACTTTTGTTAATGGATTTTCTGGCTAATTCTTGTAACTAAAGAATTCTCTTTACATCACAAGTTTAGATTTTTTTTTTTTAAGCAGGAATCACATTTCATGGAAATTAGTAACTTGTGTATGTACTTGTAACTGTACCCATATAAACTCAAGAATACAGGGTTAAATAGGTTACTAATCTCAGTTCCATTGGGGTAAAGAGGACTGTGTTCTGTCTCTGTAATTTCTGCATTTTGATCATTCTAAAGAAATAATTTTACTTCCACCTTATGCTATCTTAAGTGCCCTTCAGTTTCTAATGAACAAATGAATCACAACAGCTTCAGTTAAATATTTTAAAGCTAATGCTGAAGAAAGGTCCAGATGAAGAGAATGGCCCTTCCACCTTGAATTAATGCAAAACTGTTATTAATTTGTGTTTACTGGCAATTCAAAATAGTGCCTCTAAGTAAACTCATCAGAACTCTTGATAAAACACTCAAATGTGTCCACCTTCAGATCCAGCATGTACTGAATACAGCGAGCCATTTCTTCCAGCATATTTTGCAACACTGCCACAGATCTTGCAGTTCTCTCCAAAATTGGAAACCTGTTCAGACCCTTGTTTTAAATCAGACACTTAAAGTGGTTGTAGATTTTCACGTTACTAATGATTCTTTAATTTTAAAGTTGAAACTTTTCCAGCATCAGTAGGTCAAGAACAGTTTTTTTTAATGCTGATATTTCATCATAGGGCAGGGGGTGGGAACAATCTGGAAATTGGGAGAAGAAAAAATAAGTGGTAGGAAGCCTAGCTAAAGAGACCCAGGGAGAAAATGAATCCAGTTGCTTGGGAATAATAGAAGCCAAAGGGATGGTTATTGATGGTACAGCCACAGTATCATATCTGCTTGCTGGGTGACAGTTGAAACTATGAATGGCTGTGATGAAAAGGACCATTACATGGAAATAAATATATCAAATCAATATCTTTACATACTGAAGTAAAATAAAGCAGAGCATATGTTTGAACATTACTAATGTACTCTGTGCTGTACAAGAAAACACTCCCTACTTCCTATAGTCTTTCATCAAAATTATTAATTCTAAATTATTTAAAATGACAACAGTTCATTAGTGAATGTTGGCAAATATGGCCATACTGTACCAAAACTAAGTTTTCCATTTATCAACTTCCCTAGTTCTGTGGTTCTAATGCTTCTTAACAGCAAACCAGTCATTGTCAAATGTCTAACTTTTATTCATAAAAAAAAAAAAATACTTTGGCATTTTGGGGGATATCCTGTGTAACAAGTGAAAGTCAGTGTGTCTGGCTTTCCTTTCACTTACTCTAGTTAGCATCTGGACTAATTCTACTGAAATTGACAGTCACAGCAGTGTTGAAGGGAGGAGATTTAGCCCCATTCTTATTATTTGTCTATTTTAGATTAATTTTCTTTTTTGTTAACAAATAACTAAATTAATATCCAATATATTGTTTTTGCATTATATTACTCCAGCAAAATGCTGAAGTTAGTCCTTACTGTGTAATATTTTCTAACTTGTCAAAAATATCATAGATGGCATCACCTCTTAACACCTTCCAGCGCCATGAAAAATGTCCTTCAGTCAGACACGGCAGTACTCTCGTGCATAGAGAAAAGCTTTGTACATGGCAATATTTGTTCTTCACTTCTTTTATCTTTCTTTTGTGTGTGTAAATTTCTTTTCCAGACTTTAATCTGATATTCTTGAAGCAACTGGTGATCACTTTGGTTTGGGTCCCAATTTATCAAAGCACTTGAAGGGGTTAAGTTCATCCCTATTCAATAGTGTACTTAAGTTCAAAGTTAAATTTAAGCATGGATTTAAGGCCAGTTGAAATTAGACTTAAGCCCATGTTCAAAAGTAAGCACAGACTTAATTGCCGAAAAGGGGCTTTAATTGCAGAAATGGCCTATAAGTCATTATATGCAATCTTCAAATGTCCAAATAATGCCCACAAATTCATTCCCATCACAACTCATGTTAGAAGCCCTGGGAGTCATGGATGCAGATCTGAGGGCAAAGTCTTGTATACTGTTGGCTGTGTAACCAGTGACAATTGCAGTGAAACTGCAGGCTGAGTTCTGTTCCTTAGTGTACTGTAGAGTCTTTACCAAGGCTCCTTACAAGCTGTGCAAGTATATGCAGTATTAGCAACATCCTCATTACAGAAGATAAATATATAATGAAATATCTTGCCATTTGTATTTCTGTTTTCTATTAGAAAAGCTACTGGATAGCTGTGGTTTTTCAACAGACAAAGGTAAAAATTGTGTGAGTATCCATAATCTCAATGGAGTCTGCTGTCAGCAGATTCATCTGAACAAAGATGGGCAGTAATAGAAGGAAAAGCAGAATCAAAGAATGAGAAAGTAATTTTAAAATTACAGTACGAAACTACACCTCTACCCCGATATAACGCGGTCGTGAGGAGCCAAAAATCCCTACCGCATTATAGGTGAAACGCCGTTATATCGGGGTAGCGATGGCAGGGCTCCAGCGGTGATTTAAAGGGCCCGGGGCTCCCCGCAGCAGCCGGAGCCCCGGGCCCTTTAAATCGCTGGCGAGCCCCACTGCCGCAGCGGCAGAGTTCCAGTGGTGATTTAAAGAGCTCCGGGCTCCGGCCGCTGCGGGGAGCCCAGGCCCTTTAAATCGTCATCCGAGCCCCGCTGCCGCAGCCCCGGGGTAGCAGTGGCAGGGCTCCAGTGATGATTTAAAGGGCCCGGGGCTCCCCGCAGCAGCCGGAGCCCCGGACCCTTTAAAGCGCCGCCAGAGCCCCACTGCTACCGCGCTATATGCGAACCCGTGTTATATCTGGTCACGTTATAGCAGGGTAGAGGTGTATTACTTACGACTGCTCAGGCTATGGTGAAGTTGGTGTTTATGTGATAGAACCACCAGTGTACTCTCTACAAGCCAATTGTATTTAGAATCCTGATAACATTTAACCAGGAGAAAAAGATAATTTCAGTGACATCCATAGTATTCTTTAAAAGACTAATTTTATGGATAATCATTGGCTGATGGACTAAACTAGCATGTTCTGAGTTAATCAAAATGCTGCTTTTCTCTGAGCAACAATCACTCTAGTGTTCCAACATCCATCTGACAAAATATCAACGTCACACATTTGGGATGATAAAAATAAACTCTTTTAATTGCAATAGAAATCTGTCACCGGATCATTCTCCCAATTTAAAAATACAGTAAACATCTTGGCTTTGCCTCAACATTTATTTTTGACTAATGTATAAGCTCTCCTGAGACACCACCTAGTGCCAGTCATCTGTCCCATTTACAATAATAATGCAAGCCAGTTGTTTATCCGCTTCAGGTTTTGCTTATCTGCCACTTAGCATGAACTTCTTTGATCAATATATTTGCATATTGTAGTTTGTTACAAAGTGGGCTGTGGGCATGTGTAATTCAGCTGGATGAGATATGCACTTAATGAGTTAGTGTACATTACATTCTGCATGTAGAAATATTCAGTTCACACGTTTTTCAAATGTACTTTCAGCTCAACCTTTCTGAATGTTAGGTAGATGTGGTTTAACATGAGTAAAGCACTGTTAGAATTCTTCTTTAGGAATCGATGAACGAATGATTCACAAACTCCCTACAAGTGACAAAAAGTACATGATCTAATTGATTGTCATCTGATTTGTCACCTCTGCAGATCTGTAGGAATTTACAAGTCACCCCTCTTGCCAAAACAAAAACAGTGCATCTTTATGCTACAGAAGATTTTAAAAGGCATTTAGTAGTGTAAAAGAGGGTATTAAATATTCAGTCACAGCAGGCTAAAAGGTCCCATATTTGCTAACAGAATTGAGTGTGTTCATAGATCATATAGAAAGCACCAAAAACATAAATTGGAATTCCCCTAACTCAATAATATTTCAGTGCCAGTGACTAAGGTTTCAGATCTTTGTTTTTTGTCATGTGTTACTAATACTCAGTCTAAATCCCAGTGAAAAAAATTTCACGTGTGCTGAAGATATCTCTTTTATAAGCACACAAATTAGAACTCTTCAGAAAGCTTGCTTTTAACATCAGTTCTGTATAGTGTTCTCTTATTTCACATCCTGCTGTAAATTTCACCTAACAAGGTAAGCTATTTGGACAACACCAGATTCCCTGAAGGGACGTTGTCTGATCATAAATATTAATAATAATGAACTTGAAAAGGCCAGCTTAATAAAATACCTGAAAATGCAATTAGACACCATTACTATTACTGCCAAGAGTTATGCACCTGGTTTCAATGTTACATGGCAACAGCAGCATTTTCAGTCGATGTAGGCTTTCCCTAATTCAGGGACAAGTCCTGCCTCTATTACGCGCATCAGTAGTCCCTACCAGCAGATATAGCTGCTGGACTGGCCCCATAGAAAAAAAAACAGACTATAAATATACTGGTGGTTGCCCTTTTATTATGTTATGTTATTGTCTAGAGATTGGTATTACCTGGGCTGCAAAATAATTTTTGGAATCTCAGGCAGTCAAATTAGAGGAGTCATCAGTAGTACAATAATTTTTGTTCTCTTTTCCTGGACAAATTAAAACACACAGTTGTATCGGTTCCTAGAGAGATTTAGATCACAACAGCAAGGCTCAGTTGTATGACTTTGCCATGGCCTTGGGAGCAAGGGTGACAAATACTCTTGCAAGATTGCATTGGGTGTTTCACACCTCACTTGATGATTTGGAGCCCTTCTTGAATCATACCAAGGAATATTTTTCAAAGAAAATCAGCATTTGGCTTGATTCACCTTTCACTTGCATTGGTTCTGCACCATTGATTTCAATTATCTTCAATTTACTAGTGGGGAGGGAGGCCACTCTGCCTCTTGTATTGGGCGGTAACCCTCGGGTTGCACTGGCGGGGCTGAGTTGTAAGTGGTCTATAGGTCTGGGCCCATCTAACAGAGGCAAACAAGAAATAATAGTCGGGTGCTCATGTTCCCACCCTTGGGCGCAGCAAAACACGGAGGAGTCTAGCTCACAGCCTCTCAGCTGCGGTCAGTACTTAACAGTTTGGAGCTCTAGTCCTTTGGGCAGGGCCAAGCAGAGAGCAGGCTGTAGCCTAAGCCTCCTGGCCAAGACAGCCAGCTAACACACAGACAGTCTGGGGCTCTAGCCCTTTGGGTGGGGCAGAGCTTTAGCCTCAGCTTGTGGGCCAAGGCAGCCAGCAAACACACACAGTCTGAAGCTCTAGCCCGTTGGATGGGCAGAGCAGGAGGCAGGCTCTAGCCCAGGGGTCAGCAACCTTTCAGAAGCGGTGTGCCGAGTCTTCACTTATTCACTTTAACTTAAGGTTTCACGTGCCAGTAATACATTTAATGGTTTTTAGAAGGTCTCGCTCTACAAGTCTATATTATATAACTAAACTATTGTTGTATGTAAAGTAAACAAGGTTTTCAAAATGTTTAAGAAGCTTAATTTAAAATTAAATTAAAAAGCTGATCTTACGCCACCGGCCCACTCAGCCCGCTGCTGGTCTGGGGTTCTGTTCACGTACTTTGGCAGCGGGCTGAGCGGGGCCTGCGGGACCCCGGCTGGCAAGGGGCCGGCAGCCGGGACCCCCAGACCGGGGGTGCAGGTGGGAATGTGGGGGGCGGTGGTGCAGGAGCTCCCGTTTGGTGCTTAGGGTGGGGGTGGAGATGTGAGGTGGTGCAAGAGTCAGGGCATGGGATGTGGGGGGGCTGGGTATGTGTGAGGGGTGCAGGAGTCAGAACTGCGGCTGGAGGTGTGTGAGGGGGTGCAGGGGTCAGGGCAGAGGGTTGGGTGTGTGGAGGGGGTGCAGGGATCAGGGCAGAGGGCTGGGGTGCTCAGCTCGTGGGGGTGCTCATGGCAGGGGGCTGGGGGGATATGCCCCATTCCCACCTCTTCTCTGCCTTCTCCCTGGAGCAGCGAGCACGCTGCGGCTCGGCTCCGCTCCCGCTCCCCCTCGCAAGGGCGATCAGCTGATCAGTGACAGAGGGAGGGAGAGGGTCAGGAAAGCACCACGCTGGGGGAAGATTGACACAGGCCTCCTGGCCTATGGTGGGGAGTTGGCTACCCCAGTGGTGGGGTGTCAGGGGTAGGGGGATGCAGGCCCACCCGACTCCACCACTTCCCATCCCAGGGAAGAGTGGTCCACCAGTGGGTCAGCAGGGATCCAGCTGCAACACACTGACCTAGAAGCAGTCAGCCACATAGCCAGACAGTCATGGGCTGCCCCGGGCTACTTCCTATTTCCCTGGGGTTTGGTATCTCTGGAATCCACAGGTCCTCTGGGTACACAGTGGATGGTAGTCCCAGCAACTCCCCTTCTGGGTCCGTCTCCTCTGGGGGCAGGGTGCTGCAGAGAACCAATTCAGCCCCCAGGTGGCAGAGCAGAGGCATCCATCTCCTTCCCTGGCTCCCACTCAACTGAGCTGCAGAACCCTCCTTTTATACCCTTTACTTCCTATCCTGCCCCGGTACTTCCGGCGGGGGCGGGTTCAGCTCTGCCCACCAGAGGGAGTGTAGTGATCCCTCCCTCTCCAGCCTGCAGCGAGGCCACTCCGCCTCTCCAGACCATGATGTAAATGGGGGGGGGGGAGGGATCACACCCATAGTCCAGAGTCTATATCTCTTGTGTCAAAAAGAGAACTCTCCTAGGTACATCCTCATTGCTCTGTATTCTAGAGGTAGACTTTAGTAGGCCATACCATTCATCACTGAAGATGCGCATAAAGCAGCAGCTTATGGACTAAACTCAAGATGTATTGTTTAGACATTGTGATCATGGGGAGTGGGGGCAGAAATCTTTGTAGAGAAGACCAGCAAAAATTTTGAAATAGGCAGTTGTGGGTTACAAATTTTACTACAATATGGTGTATGTTTAATAGTAAATAATAGTAATAAATAGCACTTTTAGAGTGCTTTACATTTAAAAGCACTGTAGAATGGCTGGGCTGAATCCTACACTCCTTACTCAGGATTAAGTTAATAGGAGCAGCAGATGCTCCACTTATTTTGGTGCCTATGAAGTCCATAGTTAAGTCAATGAAGAGGATGGATACAAAACATGGCAATCTACATTCAAACCAACCGGAGCAACTTTTCAAAAAGTGGACGTGAAACTCCAGGGTCTGGTAAAATTATTCCTACTACTACATTCCTCTTACCAGAAGGGCAACGTACATTTGTCAGATGGGCAACCACGGAACGGTCTTGCCAAAGGCTATGTTGGACAATATTAGCAGCGCTAGTACTAAAACCAATGTCTGAAGTGGTAGTCCAACATCTTATCCACTAAGTCAGAATCTCTGTCATACAAAATTGCTTCCAATCTCTGCACTTAGACCCCAGTTCAGGAAAGCACTAAAGTACATGTTTAGTTTTAAGCATGTAAGTAGTCCCTTTAAAATTAACAGAACTAATCATGTGCTTAAAGGCAGGCATGTACTTAAGTACATTGCTAATGAGGGCCTTAGTTAGGTAAAACAGGAATAAAAGGGTTCATCCTATATTGTAAAGGTTTGCAAAATTCTACTGGACATCTCATGAGAGACCTCCACGAGATTTCTGGGGTATGAGTGGCTCATGGTATTTCAGTGTTTCCAGGATTGGCCAGAACCCTGAACAGAAGATTCAAATAGAGATAATGTATAATGAAAAATGTTTATTCAAACCTATTCAACATGCATCCTGCATAGGAAAATAATTTCAATTAGTAATGGACTGATAGCCACGGCGCTGGTGTCTTAGTAAGGAATTATTATTGCCAAATGTGAAAAGCTGCCAGTTTCGCTCCAATCTACTAATTATCTGCAACAATTTATGGGTTAGTGTCCACCACCTGAATTATCTGCTTGTCTGCCAAGCAGCATGGATTTCAGCATAAAACTCTGGAACTAAACTGGCAAGCTAAGTGGACCCTTGAAAGCAACAATGTTTCAAGCGCATGGATTGCACCAGGAAGAGGAAATTGTAAATGGTATCAGCTCCTTTAAGGGAATGGACTGAAAAATGCAGACTATCCCTAACTGGTGCTAGAACTAGGGGTGCTGCTGCACCCCCTGGTTTGAAGTGGTTTCCATTCTATACAAGGCTTACAGTTTGGCTCAATGGCTCTCAGCACACCCACTATAAAACTGTTCCAGCACCCTTGCCATCCCTGGTTAAGCAAGGATTTCATTTGCTGTGCATGTTGTTAAAAAGATGTTTAGCACTAAAGCATAATTCAGAGGCAGAGGAGAATCTAGTCTAGCCTCTTTCCAATGCCAGATTGCTCATTGCAGAATATTCTCCAAGGCAGATTGTACCATCTGATTTTGCTATTATTCCAGTAGCACCTACAACGTGCTAGGCATTCTCTATACACACAAGAAGACACAGTCCTTGACCTAAAGACCTGACCGCCTAAGGGCCTGATTCTCCTCCTTTACACCAGTTTGTCACTTATTACGTGTAAAGCACGAAATGCACTACAATAGCCCAGCTATGGTCCTTTATCGCTCATGAGTATTACTGTGGCTTCAGAAAATTTGAGCACCTGAAAGAGTGCTGTTCTTCATTATTCCAGCTCCGCTGAGTCATGCTCAGTGATAGCCATTTCTAATATAGATAAGAAAGAGAGCGGATATTAAACCGGAACATCTCCACATCCTTCCCTTGTAATTTCTAGCAGAAATCTACCTCAAGCACTTTCTCAGCACTGTGGAGCGAGTGTCAGTTATTGCAGATGGCACTGTGGGCTGCCCAAGAGGAAGACCCAGAGGTATGAGCTGACATGCTACTGTCAGTGAGGAATCTGTATTACTGCACTTTATAATCCAGCATGAGAGAATGAGAGAATGAAGAAAGGGTCTTGTTGAATTTTGTTCGGGTTTTTTTCTGGGGGAAGGAGAGGGATTTCTGTTTTTGTTTTGTTTGCTTTTTACTCAAGAAATTATCCTGGTTTTAAGGAGAAATCTCAAATTTCATTTACATGAAGATCAATTTTTGCATTAAACTACACAATTTAAAAAGAAAACATGTTAATAAGCACTTGTTTAGTTACTGCACTTTACAGTCTGGCCACTAGATGGCAGATAACAGAAGGAACAAATAGTTAACCCTTAGTTGACCAGATAAGCAGGAAAATGGTACTGCTCTATAAGATGACAGGTTTCACATCCACAGACAATGAAATACACTTCCTTCCAAAGTCCTCAAAAAGTCTCTCTTGGTCTTTACTTGCAGACTATATACCACGACAACCCAAGTCCCCTAATAAAATAAACAACAGCAAATGCTCTTTCTTCCCCTTGCAGAAAGGATGTGTCAAAACTTAGGCAGAAAGCATCTTCCTAACCTCCTGGCCACACCCCTTGTAGACCCAACTGGTCTCCACAACAAGGTAATCGGTCTCAGCTGAGCCCAGGCTGATTTTTCCCAAGGCCAGATTTCTCAACAGTGAGAGAAAATGCCTGACAAAGCTCTCCTAAAGAACAGAGGTTTAACCAACTCCCTGCCAGCTATGGTGTGGAAGTCTGTGACTCCTCCCTCCTCCCACCACTCATCCATCACAAGCACAATAAAGAAAAAAGAAATCAAATCCAAACAGCATGAACAATATAAGTGGTATGATTAATTAAACTAATAGTATCAGGAGACTATAACGGCACATTCACAGCCCCATTTTCAAATGGGCACCTCCACATTTGCAAGTACATCCGTTTGTGAGCTACAGTCTCTGCACTTGGTGCCTGCAAATGCTAATTTCTACATACTACTGCCTATTTTGTGAGCACATTTGCAATGCCTGAATACACATTTCCATAAGCAAACGCAAGATTTGGAGCACACAAACTTGTTTGTTCAAATAGGCCCATTATATTTTGTTTAAAAATATTTGGTCCTAAATGTAACTGTCATTAATATTTATGAAAAGTCAAAAGGTGAACTTGAAAATGCTTCCCTCCATCACATTAATAATGGCAAATTCTGATGTACCATAGCATAAGTGAAGTGTGACGGATTGTTAATAATGTGTGTACTAGTTGAATAGAACTATGAACATGACCATCAAAAGTGTAAGATCTCAGCCAAAATAAACAGTGAAACTAGTTTAATATATGTCTTGCTTAACTATGGCCCAGGTTCCATGTAAATAGAACATGACTAAATAAAGTGAAATTCTTGCCCTATTCTTCAGGTGGCAATTTTACTCATTCTTTCATTTTCCTGCCTCTATGGAAGACAAAGTAGAATGTCAGACCTATGCGTTGTCTTTTGAGCATCTGAGACTACTGCTCTATATACATCCAAATGCCCTGAAACTGATCTACCTCACTGTGTAAGGGTTTAGCTTCTGTATTTGCAATTGCACATACATAGCCTATAGTTATTCATGCCTTTGTCGCCTGTCAGCTGAACTATACAATACAGTATGCTGAAGCCTTCAGCACTTAGGAAACTCCAACTAGCACAGAATGCTGCAGTGAATCCCCTCAGCAACATAGGCTACTGCGAACACATCAAACCTGTCCTCCTGCTCTCCTCACAGTCTTCCCATAGGATTTGGAATCAAGTTCAAGGTCTTGGTCCTTATCTTCAAGTTGCTCTATGGCCTGAGTCCAGGATATCTAAAAGACTGCCTAAAGCTCCAGGAGAAAGACCTTAGTTGACAATTCTACTCCCCTGGCAGTGAAACTCAACAATAAAAGTAAAGCTTGTGGGTCTGTGGGGGAGACAGAACTTTCTCTGGGGGCAGCCTGAGACTGTGGAAAGATTTCCCCCAAGAACTAAGGACCATCGCAAACCTCACCTCCTTCCACTCCAAGTGCAAGGTGAATTTCTTTGACCTTGCCTTCTCTAACATAAACACATAGCAACAGGTATATTTGTATTAAACAAGCAAACCAACCCACCAAATAAAACATTCCAGTGCAATGCTTCTCCCCCTGGAGAGAGGATGAGTGAACCAACAAGTGACAGATGTGTAGTCACTCTGCTTGATGCACTACTGGAAGGTGCTCAGAGACTGCAGTGATAACAGTGGTATAAGAATACAGATGGCCAAGACCAATTTACTTCCAGAGGAGTTTTGCCTGAATAAGGAATATAGGATTGAGGGCCTGATTAAAGATCCTGGGAATCTTTCCATTTAATGGGAGTCTTTCCATTGTCTTCAGTGGGCTTTGGATCAGTGGGCTCTTGGTCTGGTCCACAAGGTGTGTTTGTGGTGGGGCTACACACACATCCACACACACACAAATACACAAACACTAGCATATTGTTACATGATATCACACTCTGAGTCTCTCTATTATCGGAGCTAAAACCCAATACCCTGTTCTCTTTTGGAGTAACAAAAATGCTATTTCTCCAAGTCAATTATCACATTTCTTTACAATTATTTTAAATTACTCCAATGCTACTGAAAGGTGCCACACTGATAACACTGGAGTCTGAAGAATCCTCCTTAGTCCATACAATAGGTTCAGTAAGGGCCGCCACAGTGCCCTACACCAACCCACAAACATGCAGGGACCAGCTGTGTATGTGTGTGTGGACAGTTCGGTTTCCTTGCCAGTTCAATCCCTGGTGCCTCCACTGAAACCCCAAACAAGGGTGCCAACAAGTGCCAAGTATAGTAAAAGATTACATCACGAAACACAAAGCTCTAACATCACTGCAAACCTGGGCACCTTTTTGTACAGACTCTGGGCCTGATTTTGATCTTGTCTTCATTGGAGTTACCTCTGCTTTATACTGGTGTAAGTGAGATCAGAATTAGGTTCCTTTTGATATAAAAATCTTTCAAGGTTTAACTTCAACTGTATTTCTGTCTTACTTTGTAAGTGCACCAGTAGATATGCAATAAACAGACACTATCCACGATCCAATGCTGTTTGAGTATGGATTTGCAATTAGCCATCCAAGATTCAGTAACTGATTCAACACTTCGAACCATGTAAAGCATAAACCTTGCCCACTTACATATCCACTCAATCAATTATCTGGTGATTCATTCATCTGCTGTAAAAACAATTACTTCTGCATATTAAACTCAAGAGCTACATACTACATTATCTTGATCAGAAGTTGATACTGTGACATGCCAAGATTTAATTTTTGCCCAACAGAAACACAGCATAAAGCTGACTGTGTGTATTAATATGTTGCATAATATTACCAGTCCTGTCTACAGCTTAAAGTCTTTTACACCATATTCTCCGCCAACCCACAATACAGCCTGGCCATTTCTGAGCAGCATTCCCATCAGCCTCAGAATACATAGGTTTATGTATTGCAGTTATAGAATTTGCCATTTAAATACGGCGCGTATTTTGGAATCTCTCTCTTGGGAAATGTATGGTATTGTGTTTAATTTCATTAATAATTTTTAATAGATTATGAAATTTTCTCTGCTCAGCATGCTCTGAAAATGTTAAATAACAAACAGTTCCAACATCAGAATATATATGTGTTGGCTGAGCAATAGACATTATCTACTTATGTTGTTAAATATAGGAAAGAACAATTATGAATCCTGTGCGTAGGAAATTTTTAATACTATAGCACACAGGAAATCTTAGTGAATAGGCTTATAATGCATTATTCATTACAGACTGTCCTTGAACAATGAATCAGAGTTCCCATGACTACAGGATAAAGCCAACTAATGCTATGAGTCCAAGAATATGCTCCAGCATATCTACCCTTTTAAGTCACCTCATAACTAGATAACAGTGCAGGGTATTGGTATTGTTCATTAAAAAATGACTAAACATGGGTCAAAAGGTCTGGGTAAATGTGATCATCCCTATGTCAAGTATCTTTCCAAACCAAAACCAATATAAACAAGTGTAATAGGTATCAAGAATGGAGTTCCACTAACAGCTTGTGATGTAGCTGTGTATGCATCACTGGCTTCCAAAGCAGTCAGAGCCTGGGAGGATGGCTAAAAGCAGCATGGTCCAGTGGACTCCACAGACCTGGGTCCTATTCCTAACTCTGCCAATGACCTCCTGTGGCCCCTTGTACCAATCACTTCCCTTCTCTGTACCTGTTTCCCCTCGTCTACTTGGATTGTAAACTTTTCAGGACAGGGATTGCCATTTAATATGTGTTTGTTCAATGCATAGCACAATGGGGTTTGGTTAGAACCACTGAGCATTACTGCAATGTAAACTATAAAGATCAGCCCAGCAAGACCCTGTGGACACTGACATTATGGGACAGAGGGAAATTTTCAAAAGTGCCTAAATCACTTAGTAGCCTAAGTCTCATTGACTCCTATATCTCTATTTAGGAGACTAAGTCATTTACGCAATTTTGAAAATTTTAGCCCAGATTTTGAAATCCCGAACTTAGAATTTGAAACTGCAATTAGTAGGCAAAAATATTTGTGGATACTAGTTTGCATGCAGTTTAGGCCAATGAGATGGCTAAGTACTCATATGAAGTGTGTGAGACCTATATATTATAGAACTGTTTGTTTTAGAGCTCTGGTCAAGTGTAGGTAGTCTCTTGGTCTATCCAAGGCCGTGATCAAGTGTCTTGATGTTTTTGGTCTTTTGGCCTCGAGATGAAAACCTTGTCTTTGTTTCTGGGACCTTGAAGTGAAAAAATTCTCTAAGTTATATCTGTTTATGTTAGCTCCAAAGAGCCCAACTGCATATTTATATTCAGTTATTTTCACACTCCCAGACAGTCTCTGCTGAGGAACATTTGCCCTGGCTTGTTATTAGAAATAATCGCTATAAATGAATTTTTTGCTGATTTTTCCAATCCACGAATACAGTGAAAATCAATATGCAATCATTATTCCCAGAGTAAACCTGAATGGCTCATGATGTGTTGAGTACCCGCATCTCTATCTCACACACAAACAAACACAGGCTATAGTAGCAGGGTTTAAGTGTTCATTTCCCCCCATTTTGGATTGTTACATTAATTATTACCATTCTGTGGTGAATGGTAAGTTCACAGCTTTCCTTCTTATAGCCCCTGTGCTTGTGGTCATTTCTACCTCTGAAACTACGGAAATTGGCTGCTCACAAGTGTGGTTCTGTTCTCATTAATATGCTCACTTCCTGTGTCACTTGTTCATTTCAGCGGGTTTGTTTCAGACTTTCCTTTCTGTCTTTATTGGAGTGTTTGGCTATTATCTATTTACAATCTTGGTCAGACAGCAGAGCAGCAAACAAAAAAGCAGGAAGACAAGATATAAAATAAAAGAGGACAGGTAATTCTCAGGCCACAAACAATCCCTTTCAACAACCTCCACTTAGAAACCAAGATCTGAACAACAACATTATTATTATTCTATCTTTGAATAGCATCATCTCTGTGCTCGGTGCATTCCAGTAGTAAAGTGACACAGTCCCTGACCAAAAGAGTTGAAAATCCAAGGACCAGATTCTGATCCCCTTGCTGATGTTGAATGTAGTCCCTTATGGAAGTCAATGGGACTATTGTAGAGTCAAGTGCTACCCATCATGATTAAAGGTAGTAGAATCAGCATTAAATGTCTGATTCTGACACCCTTATCCATTCCTGTGTAGTACTTTACTCCAGGAGTCATGGCGACAAGTAAATTTTATTTTGCATATAATTTTTCACACAAACTAGTTATTTCTGAGGTCTTTGTCACTGTCAAATCAATTTAAAAAAAATGAAGAAAAGAGAAGTGAAAGAAAGGAGAGCACTTTCTATCCAGATTCATCTGTTCCCTTTTAAGAATCTAAATAGCTAATCATCAGTGCAGAATGTTTTCAATCCACAAAATCCCAGATAAGTGGCACCTTTGGCACAGCTTTAAAGTAATCCTTCTATGCAATTCAAAGGTAACAGTATTTTGTATAGCTTGTGCACTGTGAGAATTATGCATCATGCGGGCGGCTGAGCAGACTTCCAAAGGCCACGGAGAGCCACTACTCTTCAAAATTAAGTACCATTGCCATTCTCTTGTTTCTGTTCGCAAGCGTCAAAGCTATTAAACTCATTGGTAGGGTGAAGGTCCAACTGTGTTCTCAGTGAAGTCAAAGAAGGTTTGGCCATTGACTTCAGCAGCCTCAGGCCACAGAGGCTTGAAAAGCAGTTTTCAAGTTCCAGCTATTTGTTTCTCCAGCACCACGCTAGAAAGAAAACAACATCTGAAACACCCAAGGATTTGTATTTAGAGCAGTTCTGCATAAAAAGTGGAAAGCTCAACTTAAAGGAATATTAAATTTGAGTCAGAGCTGAAGACATGTAAGGCAATTTCAGCTTGATACAGTTTGAAATGGCAACATTATAAACCCTGGGGAAATGAAGTTTCTAATGCAAATGGCCGATGCTTTAAACTCCCATGGCACTGCTGCAATGAAGAAACAAGAGGTTACAAACATCAGATTTTTTCCTTGTTTAGTTGACATTACTCTGATAAATATTATCATAACCACCAATTGTACATTTCTCCTGGGCCTTCCATTCTCCCGCTCCACACATTAGCCTTTAATGATTAAAACCATCTCATTACTGAATAGATGGAGTTATCCAAAAATCTGTTTAAACATTTTCACAAGCTTTTTTGTTTAAAGCACTGATTTGCCACTATGTCAATGAATGCACCTCTTGATCATTTTACTGACTAATAGCAGCTACACGGACTTTTAAACTTGACAGATGTCAGCTTAGCATCCAATTGAGAAGATAATCATGTGTAACTTTTGCTATAACTAAGTAAATTGCAGTAAACAGGAAGCATAAAATAGCTGTCTGTAAACATAGCAAGCAACTACTCTAAAACAAAGTCCATGGCTTTCAAAGATCCAGCATGTCATTTAATTCACTGATCTGAAACCAAGGCAAGTTATCACCTCATGCACAAGCTACTAAACTGGATGTTTATTAGCTGAGTTTCATACTTTATATTATGATCAGAATTGTAGTTCTAGAAAAATAAAATGCTAATTCAGACTAGAGCTATCTGAATAAATTATAGCAATTATTCTATTCTATTAATTTTGCATTTTCATCTATTTGTGACCTTTCTGCAAACAGATTATAATATTTTTTAGATTTGTTCATTATTCATATTGTTCACCAAATAATTCCTTCTTATGGTGCTTGCTCTCTAGTTGGTTTGTGAGCAGTTTGTTACAAGTATTTGTCATTCAAAATGTGAGTTATTTTGACTGGACACTTGGTCAAATGATATGTCTAACCAGTTATTTGCGTATGCAATTATCATGCATGTGTCTGCATGCAAAAAAAAGGAAAAGAGAAAGGAAATTTAAACCTGAATCCAGATGTTAAAAATCACAAAAGTTTTTTAAAAAAATGCTGAATTACAATCAAACTATTATAATTTTTTTTAATGACCAGGATCTGGTTTCATTTTTTGATAGTGAGATAGCTGGAAACTGGATGAGGGAATGTGAAAACTCAGACATCTGGCATCATTCAGTAGAGTGCTACTAAGAAGAGAAATATATACAAAGCAAAGGGAAAACCAAAAACACAGGATCCTAGAGCATCTGCAATTTATGAGACTAAACTGGACCACTCATGAGTCGCTGCTATAAACATTCAGCAATGACCACTAGATGTATCATTAAACAGTCTCTGCTTTTTCCTCCCATGAATCAAGACTTTCCAGCCTATGTACATTTGAAAGAGTAGAGAAAGTCCCCTAGGAAGAGAACGACAGATGATGGCTGAGAGGCTGGTGGCTGAGAGGATACAGAAATAATATCATGACTTTTTGCATCCAATGACAGTAGCTTTGGAAACCAAAACAAGTTTTTAGAATATGAAAAGGAAATGAGGATGGAAGAGAAATTACTGAATTCCAATCTCTCATGTGAAACAGTAAACCAGGTGATCAAAATCAAAATAAAAAGACAAATTGTCAGCTGGCATTTTAAATACTGAGATGCCAGTTATGAAGTCCTTAGGAAGATATACAGCCAGGCTGACAAAAAACAGGTTCACTCTAGAGGTGGTCCTGTCAGAAACGCTTTGTTTACACAGACATGCTCCTGATATCCCGAGAGCGATGAGTATTCAGAGTGCCTGATTCTAATCTCACTTGTAATTTCAGAGCAATTCCACTAAAGTCAATGGAGTAACTCTGGATTTAGAGTGTTCCTGACCCAGTGACTTTTAGTCCTCAGTGAGATTTCAGGGGAGCAGGGCTTTTAGCCTGCGGGGACATATATTCCAGAATTATTAAACTTAAAGCTATAACCACCTTATCACATATGTTAGAAATCAAACAACAGATTCCTAAATCACCCTTTTACTCCTCTGACTCTGTAAAAAGCCTGTCCTCCGTCCAGACCAGCATCTTAGGAAAAATCATATTGCTATAACTGCCAGAGACAGAGAAATGTTCGTTTCTATATTATAGGCTATTGTATGGTGTATTGACTTCAATGGGGCTAGGAGTTCACCCATTGTAGATTGTTTCTTATCACTGCTCTCTACTGGAAGTCATGTAAGACTTGCGGAAATGCCAAAAGCCCTAATACTGCTACAGCTGTAGTTCAAGAGTTAGGAACCTGGAGTAAAATAAGTCCTGAGCAGCATTTGCACTTAGGTCCATGAGACCCTAACTGGAACTTAGTACAGAAAACATCTGTCTTTGATGTGTACATTTCTTTCATTTTGCTAGCAGTAGCATGTGCTGTCATGAAGCTAACTGCTTTGGACACCATTTGTCATAATGATGTTTGTTTCACCGCAATAGTAGCGGTGGTACAAAACTGTGACTCCTCCTTGCAGCTCAGCAACACTGTGGCCTCTACCAAAGGCCCTGGGATGCTGCAAACATTCTACAAGACAGATGATAGCTACAGACTGTCCTTCCTCGTTGACCTTCAGCAGCATTGCAAAGCAGTTAGTGGCTTCATATTGTTCAGACATTCAGTCAAGCTTAAAGTGGGTGGAGTTCCACCTGTTCAGGACGTGCTGTTTAACACAGTACAGGGAAGGTATTTTTCATTGACAGAGCGTGACCAGCTAGTATGGAAGAAGCAAATTAACCTTAGATTTTCTTTGCAATGGCCGGCATGTTACTCACATTTATTTCCTGTCGAAGAAACTGTGCACAATCAAAATAAAGCACAGGGCAAAACCCGTAGCACAGATAAATTGCTCTGTCTTTGGTTGTCTGTAGTGGTGTTGTAGCCATGCTGGTCCCAGGATATTAGAGAGATAAGGTGGGTGAAGTAATAATTTTTATGGGACAAACTTCGTTTGGCAAAAGAGACAAGCTTTTCAGCTTACACATAGCTCTTCTTCAAGTCCTGAATAAAACATACTACCTCACGCACCTTGTCTGGCCTTGGTGCCAGTCAGCAGCCAGACCTTAAAGTAGTCTCCAAGACGTGCTAGGTCTGTTATTGCATTTGCCCCACTTTAAGTCTTGCATTTTGACAACTCTGAGCTCTGTTACATTCTCTTATACATATATCTTATGTGTGAATCCCTTATGCTTAATCTGTCCCAACTTGTATTTAGCTTAGGCACTCTGGTTCCTCAAACCCGAAGAAGAGATTTATGAAGCTCAAAAGCTCATGCCTTCCACCAACAGAAGTTGGTCTAATAAAAGATGCTACCTCACCCACCTTGTTTCTCTCATATCCTGGGAGTAACACAGCTACAACAACACTGCACCAACATTCTCTTGTCTTGAACAGCATATTATCTGTTCCTCCATTTAATGCTTCTTAGGGCTTGTCTTCATTATGGGGGTAAGTCGACCTAAGTTACACTACTTCAGCTAAGTGAATAACTAAGCTGGAGTCGACGTAGCTTAGGTCAATTTACCCTGGTGTCTTCACTACACTGCATCGACGGGAAACGCTCTCCTGTTGATTTACTTTATTCTTCTTGGAGAACTGGAGTACCAGGGTCAACCAGAGGACTCTCTGCCATCGATTTAGCGGGTCTTCACTAAACCCGCTAAATCGATCCCTGCTGCATCGATTGCAGCAGCATCTATCTCCCCGTAGTGAAGACCAGCCCTAAGGGAAGAAAATAACTTAAATTTGTCAGCAATTGTGTTTCCCTTTAGTAAATAAAATAGCAAATATTTTAATTCTTCAGTATTCATTAAATGAAAACCCTATATAACTTATGATTACATTTGAGATGGTTCTGTTCACATTCATATTAATGACCATATATTTATGGTCCTTGTCATTTGACAGGCATTTTTACACTGTATTTAATAGAGGGGTTGCACTGATGAGCCTGAGTTGCAAAGATGATGTGTGTTTGGGGATTCAACTTTTGAAGTTTCAATTTGCCCAGAGTTTAAGAGTGTTCTCATCTGGGATTTGCTTAGGCACCATCGCCAAGAGTTATAAGTTCTCTGGATGGTAATTGCCTGCGGAATTTGTTTAGCAATATGTTAAATTAGCCAATGACTGACTTCATGACATCCTTTTGCAGCAACCATTCATGCATTCATGTCCAGTACTGCCAGCCCAATGCCAATCTCAGATGAACAACAACAACTATTGGCCTTAATATGCCATGTCTACACAAAGTGGCAGCAACTCTGGGGCAGAGAAGCAGGCATGCTAATGAACTTCAGAAGCCTTAATTTACATTCACCTGTTCTCACCCTGGGATGCAGATCCTTGACTAGGCTGAACAGGCTGCTCACTGAAATGGCCAGAGGGACTGCCACAATGCAAAAAATTGGCTTAGTTCAATCTTCACAGTGTGACTGCAGGGCAGTGATGTGGACAGTCAAACGTGGTGGAGGAGAACATAACTGGAAGATTGGAGGGTGGGCTGCAACACCTTTCTACCCTTGATGATGCAGAAGTCAGATGCTGAACAACTTAGATATCAACTTGTGACGCATACAAAAGAAGATCATATGGAATTCTCTCATGTGTAAATACACTGGCCAGATCCTCAGCCCAAGCTAAGTCCCCTTTGTGCCACTCTAGCAGTAGCGATACAGAGGAATTCCCATGTGACATAAAGCGAGCATAGCTGGATCTTTACCCTCTTTACCACCACCACCCCTCCCCTGACACACACACAGCAACTCTAGGGCAGGGAGGAGGTGTGATGAAGGATGAGGATATGAGGCTGGAGCATATTGCATGTTGGCAATCTTGGACCAGCAGAAAGATTGCTAGGCACCGACATGCATTGGTTAGTACATTCCTCTAGCTGCTATATTTATGTCAGGGGCTGTCCCCGTGGGTGGTAAGTGGTAAAGGTGATTTAGAGTCTGGTCTGAGGATCAGAACTACAGACTTCTATTAAGTTATATCAGGGATAAATTTGGCCCATCATGTTTCTTTGGTGACCTCTTTTAAGCCATTATATTGATTTAAATTAGAACGGACAGATTAGGGTGGTGTAACGAAGTGGGGAACTCAAGGCTGTATTTGATTCACTTGTGTTGATTGAAAGTGCTAGTTTAAAGGAGGGGAAACCCTTGTGGTGAGATCATTATCATTACTTACAACAAAGTCTGTAGAAACAGACAAGAAGAACAGGGATGTAGGATGTAAGACAAGAGAATAAAAGAGTAATTTGCAGAAGTCTTTTGGAATCCTGATTTTTAAAATACACATTCAAAAATGTGTTCTTATATGCACAATTGCTGTGAATGCACATGTAAATACTCAGTTAAATGAATAACTAGTCATTTGCATGTCTAATTACTGTAATTGTGTGTGAAAAATCTGATAACTGAGAGCTAATTAGGCATGCAAATAGCATGTGTTTGTATGCCTAAACCACTGTAAATCATAGGTCTGTTATAAAGGGCAGAAAGAACAGGAGTACTTGTGGCACCTTAGAAACTAACACATTTATTTGAGCATAAGCTTTCGTGGGCTAAAGCCCACTTCATCGGATGCCACAAGTACTCTTGTTCTTTTTGCGGAGAGGGCAGAAGGCTCCTCTTGGCTGTGAGAGAAAGGGAACAAAAACAAGGAAATGGGAGAGCAAAATCCTAAATTAAAATTAGAAATTAAGCAGAACACGACTTAATTATCAGATTCCAGGTTACACTTGCAGGAGTGGCACTTGGGAAAAGCTTATCTTTATGTGTAATCTCAGAAAATTTGCTCAGGAAGGGCATTGACAAAAAGCAAATACGGAACGCAAGCAAGTTGGCCAGTTTGCTCACCTCCTTTCACATGCAATCCACACTCATACCAATCTGCAAACAGTCCCCTGCAAATAAATCACCTATCACACTTAAAACGAGCATATGGAAAAGTAGGGTAAAAGCTAACTGTATTAGTGGCTTTAATTTAATCCCAATATCCCAGGTTATGAAAAATTCTCTCTCTCTCTCTCTATGTACTTATCTGGCCCTCAACACCATCATATCTGAGCACCTCAGGATCACTAATGGATTTTATCCTTGCAATGCCCCTCTGAGGTAAGGAAGTATTTTTCCCATGTTACAGATGGGGAACTGAGGCACTGAAAGATTAAGTGACTTGCCCAAGGTCACACAGGAAGTCCATAGCACAGCAGAGAACTGCACCTATGTCTCAAGTCCCAGTCGACTGTGCTATCCACTAGTCCACTAATTCATCTCCCTCCTCAGTACTTACCCGTTCAACTGTTCATAAATAGTTACAGTATCTCCTCTTAGTCATCCCTCGGCCAACCTATACATCTTGTTCTAGTACACTAAATAAAGAGAAACCAATTCCTCCAAACCATTCCTGACTTTTGTTCATGTTCTCTGACATCCCTCTAGTTTGCCCACATGTCCCTAATAATGGAGTCCCCAGATAATGAATACATTATTCCAGATTCAGTCCCATATGAGCTGCCTAGAGAAGGACCATTACCTTTCCTTTAATTTCCTCTCTCCGTTTTGAATAACTGACTCTAAAGAAAAACTCTTCCATCAGCACTGCTGCCATTCTCAGGACAAGCCCTGCCACCCTGGTGGTATGAATGCCCACCATACGTCTATGCAATATTAATGGCCTGACTCCACCAAGCAAGGACAGTCCAAGTTAAAACTGAAATTGCATTAACAGACCAGGTTTATCCTGTACTCTTATGCCTTCACCTCCCCTCACACTGCAGCTAGAGTTCAGGGCAATGAATGAATGAGTCCACAATTTCAACCTTAACTCTGAATGGGAGGCTTAGTTGCAAGTTAATAGATTCATGCAAATGAACAATGCAAAGATATTTTGTCCTCTTACATTACATCACAAAATATTGTAGGTACGTGGCTAGGTAAATAAAAATCATCAATTCCCCAAGGCTCCTACTATACTATAGTTAACTAAGAGCTATGAATGATTATTTATTAATGCCTATACTAATGTAAAAGGGTGATCTCTCTGACTATTTTAATGAGCAAACACCCTGGATGACAGTGTTCACTTCTCTTGCTTTGACTCCTCTGTAACTATTTGGAAGAAACTAACATGAGATGATCTTCCCAATATTAGACTCAAGCTGCTTGTACAGTTTTACCTGAATTTTATTTATAGGCAACAAGGCTCACTGTCCTGTGCAGTCTTTGTATGCAGAACAGGGCATAGTGACCTACCTCTGACTCAGTTATATAATAGTTTCAAAACAGACAGTGTAAATTGAATCTAATGTGACTTGAATTGTGACACTTCATAATTCCCAAAATAACCAGGATTTATCTCACTCAGTGCAATTCATTTATTTTCATTAGTTGCAAATAACCAAAGACTGATAAATCTAAGTGGATCACTATGAGTCATACTGTAATTCCTTTAACACTTAAAACACATACACACACATCATCATTATTAACTGTGTACACTTACAACAGCAGAACTAATGTGATATTATACCACTCAGCTGTGGAAGGCTGCGTAAAATATCTGGCTCAGCTTTACAATTAATTTTCAGGGGCAAATATTCACAAAAAGCAAATTTAAAATTTCCCACAAGTTTTCAAGGGTGCAAGCTTAATATTTGCACAAGCAAATTTGCAAGGGAATGCTAAATTTGTATAAACATCCAAGCATGCAAATTTAGCATTCCCTTTCCACAAGTACTTGAGTGTGTGAGCTCTTTCCATGTGTATCTTAATAGACTGTACAATTCAATTGCAGGAATATTCATGGAAAGTGAACACAAAGGGGGCACAAACACTGCCTATGCAAATGAATTTAAAAATCTGAATCAATATTCACATATTTTATAGTATTTGTCCAGCTCTCATTGAGTGTTAAAATTACTAAGTTACCATTAAGTTATTATAAGGGGCTTCCTGGCCTTGCTTACAGGCTAGGGGGCTCTAAAGTGGGAAGGATGTGATTTCTGGGTCCTGTACAGTCAGTCTGCAAAGAACCAGCCTATAGCAAGGTGGGGTGAGTTGTGCTTCTCTGCTTGAGGGAGCAGCCTGCTTTCTCTCTCTCTGTTTTGGTTCATGTGTGTTATGCTTTCGGATTTTAGGAACTAAAGTAGTGTTATGTTGCAACCTTCCAGCAAGAGAATTTTATGTTTTGATCTATTTTCTCTGTTTGTATGCCATGAACATAACAAAAAATGGTTAAATAAAAATATAGAGTTGCTTTCTAAATGACTTTAAATAGCCAGGTCTTAAATAATTTAAATATGCAGAAAGAATGTCCAACTCTAGTGGTGACCCCAATCTGATTTTAATATCAGAAGTCCATTGAGTTTTTTAAAATGAGGAACAGTTGCCAAAAGTTTATTTTTAATACCAGTTGTTATTACAATCATGTTGTCATTCAAGAACTTTAATAAAAGGTTGCATGTTTTTGGTTTTCTATCACATATGAAACACTCCATGGACCCAAATGGATGCATCCTCTGCAAAGCACTGCCTTTCAGATGTTTGGCATCATGTAATAAGAGGGTATTAAATAGAATGAAGGTAGAAATTTGCCAGCCATGTAAGTGAGCTCTCAGATGTCAGGCACAAACACAAAATTGCACTTACATTTAAGTGTGTTACAGCTTGGGAAACAAATTCAGATTGGATTATGTCATTGGCACTTCATTGACAATCTCCATATTTAATACTAGAAATGATGGAGTATAGTAGCTAAATGATGAAACAGCTTGTAAGAAATTCAGAAGGAATGTACATAGGCAATGCTATTGGCCACACTTTGCAATGTGCTTGTTAGAAAGTACATCCCTTAAAAAGCAAGTGCTGTCATCTCCCATAAAATATCATGGTGAAGGCAAATTGGAAAACCAGATGGACTGGTTTACACCCTCTTCCAACTCTGCTGCTGCCACCTCCAGTCTAACTCCTGTAACGTCAAGTCTGGCACGCCCCACCCATAATGGCTGGCTAACCATACAGACTAAAAATGGGTATGGTACAAACACACGGCAAGCCATTCTAAAAAGGCATTGGTCTGTTCTCTGTTGCAAAGACATTCATTTTTGTCCTGTTTACAAATGGTGCTATCTATCAAACCAACCCAGCCCATTTAGCTGATGAACAGGGAGGAAGGGAGGAAGACTATAGCATGAGATGGCAGCTGCTGAAAGAACCATTGCTGTTTTGGGCTGCATGCAGAAAGTCGTCATGTCACAGACCAGAGAGGTAATAGTTTCTCTCTATATATGGCTTTGGTGGTACACCTGAAACGCATCATTAAGAGCCTGATCCAACTTCCATTAAAATTAATGGGAGGCTTTCCATTGAATTCAGTGAGAGTTGCACCAGGCCTTTATTTTTAGGTACCACAGGGGCAGTCAGAAAAATTAATCCAAAATAACTTTTAAAGTAGATTACTTAAACCACTTTAAACCCATGTGGACTCTTATTCAGAATTAAAGTAGTCTTAATTTGGTTTAGCTTAATTCACTTCCAAAGGAGGAAGTTGAGTGGAAAGCAACTTTGACTTTTTTCTCAAGTGTGATGGTTTCATTGGTCAAGTTCTGCTGCTTTTAATGACTCGAGAACATTTTTTGTTTGCTTACTCAACCACATCAATGCTGCTCCTGTATCATGGACCCTTCACGGAAATCTCCTGTTCTCACCGTGCCTCTCAGCCAGCCATCCTACTGGCCACCTGCTCACCACGCCTCTCCACCAGCTGCCCTGCTGGCCGCTCATTGTGCCTCTCCGCCGCACCAGCCACTCATTCACCAGCCTTCAGCTGCCACCTGCCTCTCTACTGTGATCTCTGCACATCAGTATCTTAGTAATGTTCAGCTCTTTGCAGGCTGGACAGAAACACTGCCCCATCTCAGGTGATTTCAGCTCTCAGTGATTTTTATCTCTTAGGAGGCAGGGCAGAAACACAGTCCTACCACAACTGATTGAGCAGTTAACATAACAAAGGGGCTCCTGCTGAAGCCTATTTAGCGCTATTCTTTAAACAGTGGAGGGAACAGGTTAAACCAGTCTAGGGAAGACCCCTGATGAGGGCCTGCAGACTCCTAGCTGGGGATTCCTGTCCCCTCCCCTTACTTTCACAGGGCTCTGGCATTCGAGCCCCTGGCTTAACGACATCCTTTCAGCTGAAGGTGACCCCCCTCATTTGGGACAGGTTAAGCACAATCCTGCTTCCCTGTATTCCCACAATCATTATGTTTGGGTAACAGCATTTCACTACCTCTGCATTCAGTACTAAAGTGATTTGTACCCAACACCAGCAAAAATTGATTACTTTGACACTGCTTTGTGCTGAATATCTAAGCAGAGCAGGAGCAAACTGTATTTACATAAACACACTCAAGTCTCTCCCCCTCCCAGCTAGCTGTCAGGGAAGCATTCATTCAGACCCTGCTTACATATTAATTTATGATGATTATTTATTTGATACAAAAAGGCTCCAGTCCTGCAAACTGGACTACATAGGCAGACCCCAGTGTCCAGGCCGAGTGTCACCGAAGTCCCACATGGATAGGAATGTACAATCAGGGCGTAAGTGATTTACATCAGTCGATAGTAATGTTTGTGCCCCAATCCTGCAATTGATAGCACACAGGCAGACTGTTGGCTTTAATGGGGCTCCGTACGGGTTCAGCAGTCTAGTTGCCTGCTTCCAACTGCAGCATCAGAATCTGTGTTGTTAGCTCTGTTATTGATCATGACTTCTAGCTATTGTATGAATGAGGCTCAAAGGAAGAAACCTTTGTGTTGAGATGTTAGCTCTGTCTTCTAAATAGCCAGCATTCCTTCTTTGCTATTAACCTAATAGCACATGACTTCCTTTTTATTTATAGTATTTTGAGCTATTTTGCCATGATTTGTGGTGGACTACAAAAGTATTTTTATTGTAATTACTCATTTGTTCCTGGAAAACCACTTAGCTATGTGAAGCTTTTGTAACACATTTTTGTAAATATTTCTAATTGAGTGTGTGTCTGATAGATTTGATTCTTGTTATACAGAAATTACTAATGAGTGAACCTCTAAAGATCCCGGGTTTGGATTTAGTTCATGTAAATTAGCAAAGAGAAGAAAGAGTGGATATTTTTGGAGAACAGCCTCCCTTGTGAAAAGTTTGGGGCTTTGGTTCTGGCCCAAAATACCAGATGATGAGACGCCTTTGTGGTACTTTCGCACATACAAACACAAACTGATCCTTTATTATGCTGCCCAATTAGTTCAACAGAGCTCCACCTGTGGCAGTGCAAAACTAAGTGATCTATAAGTTTCAGAACCTCAAGGCAGGCTTGGTTGCAATTCCATTCTAAGGAAAGGTAAAGGCAGAGGTGAAAGTGGGCTGGTGCGGGCCGATACAGCATATTTACTGGGGCACATGACTTACAAGGAGAGGCTTGGGATTATTTAGTCTGCAGAAAAGAAGAGTGAGGGGGGATTTGATAGCAGCCTTCAACTACCTGAAGGGGGGTTCCAAAGAGGATGGAGCTCGGCTGTTCTCAGTGGTGGCAGATTACAGAACAAGAAGCAATGGTCTCAAGTTGCAGTACGGGAGGTCTAGGTTGGATATTAGGAAACACTGTTTCACTAGGAGGGTGGAGAAGCACTGGAATGGGTTACCTAGGGAGGTGGTGGAATCTCCATCCTTAGACGTTTTTAAGGCCCGCTTGACAAAGCCTTGGCTGGGATGATTTAGTTGGTGTTGGTCCTGCTTTGAGCAGGGGATTGGACTAGATGACCTCCTGAGGTCTCTTCCAACCCTAATATTCTATGATTCTATATCAGTAAGAAGTGGCCACCGGTATGGGCCTGTACACAGCCAATGTTAAAGCGCTAAAGCATTAAAGGGTCGCCAAGAGGGGGGTGCAAAAGGGGCAGCAGCCGGAGCCCTGGGCCCTTTAAATCACTGCCGGAGCCCCAGGCGGTGTGGGCCGGGCAGTGCGGAAGGGCTGGCTGGGGAGGCTGACCCCAAGCCCCACCCTTTCGCTGGAGGCTCCACCCCTTCCACCCAACGCCCCACCTCTTCCGGGGGCCCGGAGCCACGCCCCCATACCGGTAAGACATTTACGTTACTTTCATCCCTGGGTAAAGGTTTGAAGGAGAAGAAGTGAGGGAGGAAAGGGTCTCACTTTTGCCAGACTGGTCTGCCAGTCCCTAACTGGAATGACTTTTCTTTGATAATTTGCTGCAGGTTTGGAAGGAGGGGAGTTTCGCTCGGTGCACAAAAAACAAAAGGAGGAAGTTTGAGGAGAAAAAATCTTGGGTAAGAGTCTGTGCTGAGCCTCACAGCTCAGGAGGAGAGGGAAGCTAAGGTGACTTTAAGCCACCTTTGTGTCCTCCCAATCCTGGGCTGCTCTGGGACCTGGAGAGGCCCCCCGGTGGAAGTTAGATAGCCTTAGGGATACATCAGCCTCCCCAGCCTGCCCTATTGTCCACGACAATGAATGGACTCTCTGCAGCACATAGGTCCCTGACGCACCCCTTCCTCTTGAGCTCTGTCCCCAGCATGTCCTAAGGCTTGCAGGGGGGTCCTCCAGAGGCAGTGTTACAGCTGTCTTTCACAGTGCCTGCTTGGGGAAATCCTCTCCTGGCTGAATGTGGGGCTTTATATGCCACTCTTACCCTTTTCTGCAACATAAAGGAGTCAGGGAGGGGGTGAGAATCTCACTCTTGTCCCAGCCTGGAAAAGAACACCTGAGAGAAAGACACATTATACTCATATCTTTCCATATGTGCAGCATATACCAAAAGTTACGAACTAGAGTGGATCTTAAGTGAACCCAAAGGCCAAAGTAGGAGAACAAAATTTAGTCTATTAGTTGCATTTCCATTAATGTGTTTAATAGGTACTAACATTCACATTTTTCTTCATAATGATCATTTAAGTTTGCCAACTAGACATTATTTTTGGCACTATAAATGTACTGCAAAGGATAGATGCTACTGTACATTGCTTTATTTGGGAGCAATTAAGGGGCCTGAGGAATTAATTGTTCTGACTCCAAACAAAGAGATTAGATTCAGTAAGTTTGCATGGGGTCAGGAAGAGTGAAGCTGTTCCTGTATTTGTTATACATAATTTTAAAAACACAATAAAACTGCCTTTAAAATGAAGTAGCCTTGCTCTGAATAAATAATTCTTCATTAACTTATGCATAGTACAAAAATCCTCACTGAATGTGTACGAATACAACCTCAGTACAGTATTATCCAGCATGTTGGAGGAATGGGGGGTGCCTGTTAATCAAAAATTCTGGTTAACTAAGAGTTATACTTACCAATAGAATACTAATTTTCAAAGAATTAGAATACAATAAAATTAATTAAGTATAAAATAGTATACAGGTACTTACCAATCCAGTAGTAGCACTGAACTGCAGAGTGGTCGGTTTCTTAAAGCACTTAGGTATATACAGGTAAAGTTTTCTATACATTAGGTTACCTTATGACACTACATATCACTATGGGCAGCGCATGGCGTACACCCAGATCACTAAAAATACACTTAACGCTAAAACTAGACTGAACATAGTTTAATCTTTCTTTGATGATTCAGAAGGCAATTCAGGATCTTGCAGTGCCTCAGGGTCATCATTATCAACATCAGTTATTACTGGAGATGTAGAAGGTGTAGGAGATTGGGCTGAATCTGTAGTAACCCTATGACACACCCTGGAAGCTGCTTTTTTGAATAAAATCCCTGATATCAGCTTGCTTGTCTTGTCTTCTTGTCTTCTGTCTCTTTTGCATAAAAGTAGAGTGCAGAATGTGCAATTGCATAACCTCCTGGTCCCTGGTAACCTACTAGTCCTGGTTACTAGATTGAAGATTTGTATAGGGAGGTATCAGAAATGACAGTTAATAGAGCTTTCTGGTTGATAAAGTGCCGGATAACACAGCTTTTACTGTATGTTTCAGCTAAATGTTGTCTATTTTCCTTTTTATTTTCTATCAGCATCTGGCATTTGAAATAGGAATATTCTGGGGAAGGGGTGGAGAAATTGTAAAGAAACTGATACATTCACATAATGAATTTAAAAAGTCTCATGGCAGATATAAAATAATAAGCAAATAAATTGTCAAGTGGGGGGCGGGAGGAAAGGCATCACTTTCCATGCGAATCCTGAATGTATGCTAGCTCTCTTTTGAGAGTAGCTTTATTTTCAAAATGTTTATGCAAATTCAGACAGGGTGCTGTAACTGTGCAGACGAAGGCAGGTGGCCACATCATGGGAACATTAGCACAATCTGTTTTGAGGTTAGAATAGATATTTTAGGGTTGCACACTCTCAGCATAAACAAAACTGCTTATTTCTTTAAAAGCGGTATTAGTGAACTAGAAAACTGACCCAATGCCTATTGAAAACCAATGGGAGGATCAGAGCCTTGATGACTCTAGGGGTTGGTAGTGGGACCGAGGAGTGAAAATTTTCAGTTTGTCTTTTATTGTAGGTGCCTCAGATTCTTGGGGGGCGGGGTACTTTAGACTCCTAAGACCTGATTATTAAAAATCCTGAGTACCCACAACTTGGCTTGAAACGGTACAGATAGCAGGACATATGACCATACAACTATCCAGGTCGTCTGCATTAGGAGTCAAAGAGCAAGATCAGAATGTTAGATACACCAAAAGAGTATTTGGACCTAAATCAAGATCTCTGGGATGGTACTTGGTGGAATTCAATTAAGAACAGATACTGTGTGTATCTAACTAAAACTCAAAGAAAAAATAGCTGTATTTTTTAATACAAAATATGGAAGCAGCTCAGAGGTGGAAGCTGAAAACAATGGCTACCACAACCATACTGAACTCAAAGGATCAGCATCTATGTGAAAACTGGAAAGGTCGAAATGTTCAATTTATTTTTAAACTTAAAAGGAAGTGTAATAAAGTACTTTGAATTTTGCATTGATAGGGTTTTTTTAAAGAAGCCTACACCCAGTTGACAATATAAACTTCTCAAAGATCTAAATCCTCTGCATTCAAGTAAACAGAGTTTCTGACATCTCTAATAGTGTTTAGCTAATAAAGATTTCTGAGACACAGGGATCCCATCTCATGATTGTACAGTAAACAGCACATCAGAGTCCTGATCTTGACTAGACCTCTGGGCAACACTGTAAGACAAACAATAATAATTAAATGAATTTAAAACCTCTATGAACACTTAGTGTGTCATATTCATTTCCACTAACCCTAGAATCTGTAGGATTACATCCCTAACAGAACTCTCTACCTACAACATAAATAGTTACCTCAACCAAATTAATGAGGTCACTAGAGAGAAAAGAGAACCCACAAGAGATATTAACTAAGTAGCTAAACCACCTCTAATTTGAAAGGGAACGTCTCTTACTCTTCACCTAGTTATTACTGTACTTAAATGCCAAAAAAATCTATTCTAGAGCAGGAATTTAGAGCAGTTTATGGGGTTCAGATTATGCAGACTACCTCAGTGTATTCTCCATTCCTTGCTGTTTTCTCGCTTTTTCAGTCTGTCATTACTGTGATGTGCTTTCTCCTTTCCAGCCATCCCTAGCATATCAGTTTCATAAATTAATCCTCTTCCTCTGTACACATCCCCTAAGAGGGGGTATTTATACCACAGGTGCTCCTTAGTTATCCCAATTAATCTAAGCAGCATCTGCAATCCAGGATAAGTGGGGGAGGGGATTTAAAGTGATAAGACACCCTTCTGTGATGATATATAGTAACTGATCAAATACAAACAACATAGATTGATTATGAACAAAGATGTGATCACTTTGTGATGAATCATATGTTTTATTTCTATGCTACATTTCATCTCAAGGTCTCAAAGTGCATTCCAAAGCATGACTATATCCCCATTTTGCTGATGGGGAAAGATAAGTTATTTAAGAGGTGCCATCAATTTCTGTCTGAAATATTTGCTGCTTGTGAGAGGAAATCATAGAAATGCAGGGTTGCAAGGGATCTCGAGAGGTTATCTAGTCCGGCATCATCCATGAAGGTTCATGCTCACCCGAAAATTAGTACCTACCAAGGTTTTAACCCAATAATCTTTTATTATAATTACCATATTTATTATTTTTATTGGGGGGAAATTTAATTTCTTTTCACGTAATAAGTTCAACTGCCCGATCCCTTATCTTGCCAGAAATTAGGGCCAAGATTTTTAAAACCTTTAAACCTACATTTGGCCTTGTAGCTAACGCAATCACATGGGTAACCCAACAGAGAGATTTTCAAAATTGTCCAGAGGAATAAGGAACTCAAATCCCATTCACTTTCAGTAGGACTTGTGCTCCTACATTCTTTGGGCATTTTTGAAAATGTCTCCCCCTTTGAGCCCTCCTGGTCTGTGGATGACTAAAATCAATCTTTAAAATATAAGTCTATAGACTTTGGGATGGGAGTGTGAGTGGAAAGAAACTTCCAAATTACCATTCAGAATCTTAGAGGGGATATTCAGCAGACGTTAGAACTGGCAGCACTCGTATTTGACTACCCACACAGTTCTAGGATTGACTAAGGGCCAACCTTAGCATTAACACGTTTGTGAACAACTATACTTTCTTCTTGTCTGTCTCTGGCACATTTTTTTTCCTGCAGGGTTTCAAATAGGAGCCAATTCAGTTTCTCTGGGTACAGTTTAAATGTCATTTTCAGGGGAGAAAAGTAATTTGTGTTATACATTTTTTTCAAGCTTTGTAAGCATTACCAGCTCTGTACAGCATTAGTCATATCCTTATGGTCCAGCAATGGTATAATCACCGCTTTACTATGCAAACACTATCACTCATGCTTAGACTTTAACTAACTCTTCTCTCAATGCATTCAGCCTGCTAGAAATCTTGCCTGACAGGTTCTTTATATCTACGCAGTGTATTTGCAAGCCTTTGGCAACAAAACTGAAGTATATACAACCCCTGACAATGTCTCATCTGATTCAACTGAGGCTTCAGTTTGAACTTCAATTATTTATGAACTATTAGTTTTCTGAGCTAAAAAAAATAATTTCACCTAAATAGTTGTATGGCTTTTACCACGTAGTACAATGCTATTTTTTATAATCCATCTTGACAATCCACTGCTCTAAGTAACTAAGTACGGAATGTTCTGCATTTGGCACATGGCACTAAAACGGATAACAAACAGTTGGAAGATAAACATCAATCTTCCACACACATTAAAAGACACAGGTAGAAACCAGTGCCCAGAATAATTTCAGGCACCAGAAAACCCCAAGCCATTTCACTGTTGCTTTGGAAGCAGATTATGCTAAATCAGATAAAGGTTCTCTTATTCCAGAATAAGTGTGTCTACTTGGGGAGCTATTCCAAAACAGCTATTGCAGAAGAGCTTATTTTGCAACAGCTGTTCCAGTCAGTTTCCCTGTGCAGACAAAGCCTTACAGCGGGACTGCTCTCATAAGAACAGATTTGCCAATCCCTAAGCATTAAAAAAAATCACAAATCAAGCACCCAAAAATGAAAAGATGGTCTTTAAAGACCTGAAATACACCAAGAAATCTCTTGTCTACATCCAGCCACTCAGAGAACCAGACCATCATTACCTCTACGAGATCCTGGTGTGGATTTGCAAACTGTGGCCTGTATGTCTCTGTCACAGAAAGCCAGGCTGGGGAGAGCATCCCGTATGAGAGTTATCTACTAGTAGAATCTCTCAGGAAGGAGGAGGGAGAGCTACAGGAGGAGGTGTCTAAGCTGATGAGCATCTGTGCACACAAGGAATTCATTGAAAACATGCATATGGAGACCTCCAAGGGTGAGGAAACCATCCAGCTGGAGAGGACTGCACTAGCACCACCAGGGGAGGAGGGAGCAGCTCCTTCACAGGAAGGAAGCTGGCTGCTGGTTACTTCTGGCAGCAGGCAGTGTTCCACCCTTGTCCCAGCACACCGTCCATCCAGTATGCTCCCCTGGCAGTGGGGGATGAGGAATCTCCCGCAAAGGTGGACGAGGAGAAGCCATGTGCCCCCAAAGTTGGGAGGATTGTGGCCACCCACTCCCAAAAGGAAACAAAGGGTGGTGGTTGTCAGTGTCAGAGGCATCTATCTGCTGGCCTGATCTAGCATCCCAGAAGGTGTGCTGCCTGCCAGGAGCCCGCATCCGAGACATTATGGAAGGATAGTTGAGGATCATCCAGCCCTCTGACTACTACCCCATGCTGCTCATCCATGTGGGCACTAATGATACTACAAATTATGACCCTGAGCAGATCAGAAGCGACTAAAGGGCTTTGGGAGTGAGGGTGAAGGATATGGGGGCATAGGTGGGGTTCTTATCTATCATTCCAATCCAGGGGAGAGGCCCTGACAGAGACAGTCATATCATGGAGGTAAATCAGTGGATGCATGGATGGTGTCACCAGAAGGGCTTTGGCTTCCTCTACCATGGGATCCTGTTCCAAGAAAAAGGGCAGCTGAGCAGAGATGGGGTCCATCTGTCAAGGAAGGTGCAGAGTATCTTTGGATACAGACTGGCTAACCTAGTGAGGTGAGCTTTAAACTAGATTTGATGGGAGCAGGAGACAAAAGCCCACAGGTAAGTCCAAAATCTGGGTGAAGGGTTGGAATCGGAGGGGAGGAGGCGAACATGGGCAATCGCAGCAAAAACAAAGAAGAGACGAGGAATATAGAGGGGAAATCTAACAGATGTCTAAAATGTCTGTATACTAATGCAAGAAGTATGAAGAATAAAGAGGGAAAACTAGGAATACTAATGAATAATAACAATTATGACATAATTAGCATCACAGAATCTTGGTGGGGTAATTCACATGATTGGCATATTGGTATAGAAGGATTCAGCTTGTTCAGGAAGGACAGACAGAGGAAAAGGGAGGAGGTGTTGCCTTGTATATCAAAAATCTATACACTTGCACTGAGGTTGAGATAGAAGAGGGAGGCAGACCTGTTGAAAGTCTCTGGGTAAGGATAAAAGGAGTAAAAAAAGAAGGGTTATGCCAGGGTAGGTGTCTACTGTAGACTATCTAACCAGGAAGAAGAGGTGGATGAAGCTTTTTTTTAAACAACTAACAAAATCATCCAAAACCTAGGACTTGGTAGTGATGAAGGACTTGCTTATGCTCTAATAAATTTGTTAGTCTCTAAGGTGCCACAAGTACTCCTGTTCTTCTTTCAACTATCCAGACACCAGTTGGAAAAATAATACAGCAGAGCACAGATTATCCGACAAGTTCTTGGAATGCACTGGAGACAACTTTTTATTACAGAAGGTGGAGAAAGTGACTAGGGGAGAGGCTATTCTCTAGATTTGATTCTGACAGCTAGTTGAGAACTAGTTGAGAATTTGAAGATGGAAAGCAGCTTGGGTGAAAGTGATCATGATTCTAAAGCATGGTAGGGGAAACAGCAGAATAAAGACAATGGACTTCAAGAAGGCAGACTTTAGCAGACTCAAAGAATTGATAGGTAAGATCCCTTGGGAAGCAAGTCTAAGGGGAAAAGAATTCAGGAAAGTTGGCAGTTTTTCTAAAGTTTATTAAGAGCACAAGAACAAACAATCTCTGAGCATTAGCAATTATCTCAGAGAACTTGTGGAGGACAGGAGAGATACCCAAAGGACTGGAAAAGGGCAAATATAGTACCTAACTATAAAATGGGGAATAAGGACAACACAGGGAATTACAGACCATTCAGCTTAATTTCAGTACCTGGAAAGATTATGGAGCAAATAATCAAACAATCAATTTGTAAGCACCTAGAAGAAAATAAGGTGATAAGTAACAGTCAGCATGGATTTGTCAAGAACAAATCATGTCAAACCAACCTAAAATCCTTCTTTGGCAGGGTAACAAGCCTTTTGGAGGTGGGGGGGGGTAGCAGCTCATTAGTCAATAGAAAGACTGCCATTGACTTCAATGGACTTTAGATCAGGCCCATTTTGCACTTATCACAAAAGATCCCAAAATACTTCCCTATGTTCATCTATACAATCTGAACCAGATCTCGCAGTGGACCTATGGCAGTTTACACCAGCTGAGAATCTCGTGTTCAGGAGTCTAAGTTAGTGTAACATATATGTTGTTGAAGCCAGAAGAAGATGTAAGTTATAACATCTTAGATGCTCCTCTGAAATTGGCCCTTGAATCTGTGGCTAAGCTTTTGTTGGCGTATCTAGTGAACATAACTCTATTAATGTATTTTATATAATATAATGACATTTCATAAACTATGCTTTTGATTTCTGTGAGGTTTTAACTAGTATTCAGTGTTTTGTACCATTAAACTTCTGCTAAATACAAATACTGTTCTCCAGCCTCCAGAAATATTGTATTTGGTTCACTGGGTGAAATTCTTTAGATGCATTTAATGCTAAAATTCTTGGGCTAGACTGTGAAATTCTTCTGTTGAAAAAAAAATTTCAGCTTGATAAAGAGAAAGGGCTAAAAATGGGATGTAAAGCATAACTACACGGATTTGGATTACATATTGATGTTCTGCTTCATAGTAAGTTTCTATTTATAAATGTAATGTTATGCGCACCAGGGGAATATTGGAAACTCATTTGCAAATTAAAGTAGGAGTCGGAATGCTGTTAAAAAAGAAAAGAAAAACAAAACAAAAAAGAAAAAACTCTACAATTACAATTTGGAGACAGAAATAAATGGCAATATGTGTGTTTCTAGAGAACATGTTGTTGCTCTAGCCTCATCATAGTGTATTTTTTTGATTTGGTACATCTAACCTCAATCATCAGCTTTTAATTTCAGTCAGAAATATGGGTGGTTTTCACACGTCTTGAGATTTGATCTGGCCTTCCACACTTCATGTGGGGCAAATCACCCCATCCTATAGTTTCTACCTTTATTCATATTGTATGCAATGTGCTTCTGTGCAGAGGGCCAGTAGTGCAGCTGTCACCTTGGCCAACACCAGGTACTGGACCAGGGACCAACAGAGATAAAAACATGGATTTTTACAGCTAGAGCTAAACAGCCAGACTCTCAAGCTGAGAGCTGTAAGAGACCCCTAGCCTCTGTAGGTCAGAAATAAAAGGGTGTTTCATTAGCAATATGTGATGCAGCAAATGGGATAGCTCAGTGGTTTGAGCATTGGCCTACTACACCCAAGGTTATGAGCTCAATTCTTGAGGGGGCCACTTAGGGATCTGGGGCAAAATCAGTACTTGGTCCTGCTAGTGAAGGCAGGGGGCTGGACTTGATGACTTTTCAGGGTCCCTTCCAGTTCTGTGAGATAGGTAAACAGGCAGATTGTGGGAAAGATATTTATTGTGCATACACAGAGGGCAGCATTGCACACTGAGAGGCCTGTGCTTGTCTGGGAGCAGCACAGCACAAGTTGTATACCTGAGTCTCTGGTGTCACTCCAAACTAGATCCCTCCTGAAACCTGACCCTTTTCTTCAGTTCCACTCATTATACTACAAGGGGGACATGTAACACACATTGCCCTATGGGCTATACCAGCACAAAGCCTATGCACCACTTCTATCCCATTTAAGCCCATAGACCTTTTTCCTTCACCCATAATTCTTAAGTGGTGCATAAGCATTATGATTAGGTCAGAAGAGCCTACCCCTTTGGAGGGGTAAGTCCTCCCCATCCTGTTGGCAGATGCAAATAAAAATTCTGTGAGTTGAAGTAGACTGAGCTTCCCAACCCGTCTGTGTGTTTTTCTTGCCAGGGGCTAAGATTTAAAGTACAGAGCACTCGGCAGTGCCAGAGACCTTACAGTTCTCATTTAAAGAAAAACCCTATTTTGTTAGCTGGGAAGCGTCTCTCAGTTATTGCTAACTTCAATCTTAGATCCTGATCGTTGTGTACTCTGGGAGCCATTTACACAGCACAACCGCAATGGCTTTATTGGCATTACAAATATATGAACAGTGTTAAATACCCCAAAGGCCAGTAGACAGTGCTCCTTATATTGATTATCTACTCACATATATACAGGATTCCTGTAAAAGTCCCAAAAGGTGCACACATGAGCAGATCCCTTGTGCCCCCCAGAGCACCATAGACCTGGGGTTCTTTCTGTGCAGAGCTCACTGCAGTACTGGGGCACAGACCACCATCCCAGACAACAATATCCTTGTCTCAAACATTTTGCAGGAGCAATAGGAAAGCACTGGGTTTGTCCGTGACACATGACACTTCTCCCGGCATCAGTTTCCTTGTTGATATCTTTCATCTGCTGCTATTTTCTTTGTGAATTATGCAGGCTGTCCCTCTCTAGTAACTGTTTATTACTTATATTCTGTCAGGTAAGATCAGTTTGTCGCCTGGGGAAACCCATTCTTAGGAGTAAGAGAAATAACTGATATATCGGACGGTCTCTCTCTGAATTCTGGATCATTATAGATGTGCGTGGACCTTGCCAGTAACAATCCACATTTAACTTAGAAAAAAAATTAGAAGGACTCAATATGTCCCCCCCCCCGAAAACAAAAATTTTTGAAGGCCAATTTTGACATGCAAATCTGTTTGCCAAAAGAGAGAGAGCATTCAGGAAATAGCTACAGAAAGCATTCTGTGTATCAGTGTATCTTGATTAAATATATACTGCCAATATAAACCCTTAAAACTAATGACTTTCTGCCCAACAGTTATTCAACACAGTGTGTTACAGCTGCTTATTCAAATATTGATTCCAGAGATTACAGGAGCGATGGAGTGTGAGTTTGTGGAGCACTACACCATGCCTTTCAAATAGCATGCGCATTTTTCAACTCTTCTGTCGCAGGGCAGCTGGTCTCTGGGGTTAGACTGAGCCCAGTGCTCCTGGACTGGAGCAGATGAGCTTTATCTAGCTAATTAAAGAGGGATGGGTTACACCTGGTCTTATAAAGGGCTACTAGTAGGCGGGGGGAGGCCTGCAACAAGCTGAGCCCTTAGTAGCAAAGGCCACACAGGAGTAGAATTAACACCTGTGGTGTGTCCCTGGGAACAAACTGGGGCTCCAGGAAGCAGCCCTGCAGCTGCTGCTCCAAGAGGGGAGCAGAGCTAGTTGAGGCTAGGAAGCTGCCAGGAGTTGGAGTGTTGGAGACCCCTGGGAAGGGTTGCCCAGAAGCCAGGTGGCTCGGAAGCCTAGGTACTGACTTAAGACTGCATTCTGGTTGGCTTGTTTGTTTTAACCTTTGTTGTAAAAGAATAAACCTCCTTAACTGGGACTGGATGTGGCAGCGCATGTTTGGAGCTAGGATGTAGCAATGGCCATCTCAGTGACTCGCTCATACAGTTATAGATTAACAAAAAAATCTTGGCCAATAAATTGATGTCTCTCATTGGTTTACAGTCTGGATTCCTGGAATCTGCTAGAGACGTTATGTTGGCCCCAGCGTGATAGCAAGAAGATTCTAATCTTAAGCATATTTGTCCATAAAATGAGTCAGTTATTTCACAAAGCCACAAAGAAGAAGCCTGTGGCAACGTTTACAAATACATTTTCAATTTATTATTCATACAGTGTTCATGTATTAAGCTGTATAAAATCCATGTAGGATAAAAATGTAGACGCCCTTTAAAATTTTACCAATATAGTGAAATGTGAAGAATTGTTTGGTGTACTTCAGACTAGTTGTGTCCAAGTATTCAACAATTCAAACTTCTATTCCCTGCTCTGCCTCTTGGCTATTTTCCATCAGTATGTGAAAAGAGCTGGTGAGGAAAAAAAGCCTTAAATATAGTTTATTATATTATTATTTTAGTTATGTTATATTCTTGAATTACTCCACATTTTATTATCACAAAATTTCACATGTGAAATATGATTTAGCAAAAGGAGAATACTTTTATTAAAAGTTATGTACAGATCAGACGAGACTATGCTTTTTGCTATAACTACAACTGCTCTTCTAGATATTTGAGATAGTGTTTTGACAAGCCTTTATATAAACGTATTAATAAGAATAAGTAATACCACCCACTCATTCAATTGATATTATCTTTGCCAAGTTCACAAAATAACATCAATGGCTGCTTTATTCTTTAACATTATTCAAAAGTTGCTAACCTCCAATTAAAGTTACATCTAGCACTTTATATACAGAAGCAGTATATGCTGGGAGTTGGATCCATGCAATGCTTAGTTTGACTTATTTGTCTTATTAAGGCTTCCCAGATATGTCATTTCCAATGTTTCATGTTGACCCCTCTACCTTCTTTGCTTAGCTAAAGGGTTCTGTCAATTCCATCCTGCCAAAAAAATTCTAAACATATAGTAGATCCTGAGCTCTTCTCTTAATTCTAGCAATGCTCAAAATAGGAGATGCTAAAAAGTAGTTTCAATACCTGCATTAAACAATCTACTTTGTAACCTGCTTTTGTGCTCTATGGGAAAATATCCAGTACGTTAAGACCTCAATGAATGGCTCTAATTGTAGTACTTTTTTGTTTTACTATGAAACAAATTCAACAATGGTGGGGAAATCTGTATATGTGCAAGTGCCAGGTTATAGGGTAATCAGTGATAAATAATTCTACATCTGGCCAAGCACAACTGTAAACCCAAATCCATAAATTCCTATTCTGTCCATATCCAGTCAGACTCCCATGGAAGACTGAGTAAATATTGAGGACACAGTGATACTTTCTGGGCACATCCCTCCATTATGACATGCTGCAGTTACATTACCTTGTGCGGAGCTCCAGAGGCTCCAAAGAAGCAAGAGGGAACATACCTGCTACTACACCCCTTCAGAAGATTATTAATTCCAAGGTCACCTTGGACAAGGTAAGGGACAGTCCCTGCATTCTGTGCTGGGTGAAAGAGATGAGGAGAGCTCCTTGCACTCCTCCCCAGACCCTGTTTGTCCATAGGCAGAACAGCTAGGCACAATCTGGTCCAGAGGGAGGACTTCAGGATGTAGACCATTGACATCAATGACAATTTTACCTGAGTTGTGGCTGAATAATTGCCTGGTTCTGCACATAACGATATGTGGCATTAGAACCTAGATCTGCAGAAGCTGATGTTCCCACATCACCATTGGGAGGCCATGCACAGTATAGCCACACCCAAGAAGCACTGTAGAAATTAGGCACGGCAGGAAGTACCGCCCAAAGGAACCAGAGTGCAGCAGCTGGTGACCTTCTGATTGGCCCTTGCTCACTACTTAACCCTGGAGGGTGCCTCAGGAAGTTGTCTGGGCAACTAGGCAGACTTCTGGCTTGTTGATGCCAGACCTCATCCTGTTTTCTGATCTCCAATCTCTGACTCTAGCCTCATTGTGACCCTTGTCTCCTGATTCCGGCGTGTTAACTATCTCTGATCTCCAACCCCAGCCTCATTCTGACCCTGCATGTTGACTATTGATTCCATCTCACTGCCTACTGCCTCGTGACCATCTTTGATTTTTGTGACACCAGTCCAGCTGTGATTGCTAGGCTAGACTGCCTATGCTGTGGTCCCTTACACTACAACACCTAATTATACTGGGATTGCTCATGTGAGAAAATACTGCTCAGTGGTTGCAGAATCTGTTTCTGAGTAAGGCATTCAGGATTTGTCTCACAGATATTTTGATTTAGACAGAAAATATCATGTAAATCCATGATACACCCACACCATCAATACTGCGTGCAGTTCTTGTCACCCCCGTCTCAAAAAAGATATGTTAGAATTGGAAAAAGTACAGAGAAGGGTAGCAAAAATGATGAGGAGTATGGAACAATTTCCATATGAGGAGAAATTAAAAAGACAGGGATTGTTCATCTTAGAAAAGAGACGACTAAGGGGAAATATGATAGATCTCTATAAAATCATGCCTGGTGGGGAGACAGTGAATAGGGAGGTGTGTTTTACCCCTTCACATAACACAAGAACCAGGGGTCACCCAAGAAAATGAATAGGCAGCAGTTTTAAAACAAACATAAGAAAAGGTTAGGGTTAAGGTTCACACCATGCATGGTCAGCCAGTGGAACTCTTTGCCAGGGGATGTTGTGAATGCCAAGACTATAACGGGGTTCAAAAACGAACTAGATAAGTTCATGGAGGATGGGTCCATCAATGACTACTAGCCAAGATGATCAGGGACGCAACCCCATCCTCTGACTACCAGAAGGTGGGATTGGACAACAGGGAATGGATCACTCAATAATTGCCCTGTTCTGTTCGTTCCCTCTGAAGCCTCTGACATCAGTTACTGTTGGCAGACAGGATACTGGGCTAGATGGGCCATTGGACTGAACCAGTATGGCCACTCTCATGTTAATATTGTATGAGTCCCATGGCCAAATTCTGCTCTCATTTGTCCCTGTAATGTGTGTGTAGCCTGGTCACACTGTCACAGATTAGTTGTAGTAGGAGACTATCATAATATTTTGCATCATGTTAGTGCTGGCTCTTAAAAAGGTGTGTGTCTTGCAGGAAAGAGGCATCTTCTTTTACAGGCATTCAATGTTATTCAATGCAATTCACCATACTAGACAGAAAATTCCTGCAGGATAAGATTGGATTTTAAGACTCTATACCTTATAGCAGTGGTTCCCAAACTTGTTCTGCCGCTTGTGCAGGGAAAGCCCCTGGCGGGCTGGGCCAGTTTGTTTACCTGCCGCGTCCGCAGGTTCAGCCGATCGTGGCTCCCAGTGGCCGCAGTTCACTGCTCCAGGCCAATGGGAGCTTCTGGAAGCGGCGCGGGCTGAGGGACGTACTGGCTGCCGCTTCCAGTACTGGGAGTCACTGCCTTGTAGGTATGAGTATGTCTCTGTAGCAGTCTCACATCTAGACCAATCACATGGTTCCTCACCAGGAGCTGAGCTCACTTCCACTACTGAGACTGGTGTAGTGCTATGAGATTGTTGCACTGTTACAGGTTCTTGTCTCAGGTGCCGTGTTTAACCGAGGTCACTTCTGCACATATCTGGTAGCTGTTTAACTGCAAATGAAGTCAGTTTTAGGCTTGTTTCCTTGTTCATACAATTGTTAACAAACATGCAACCAGAAGCATGCGTATCCAGTAACAGGGCTGATTGCTTGCCAAGGGCTCAAACCTGAAAGCTGCTGAGAATGCTAGCCCTGATCATGCAGAGCACTTACACAAAAGGAGTCCCACTGAAGCCAAGGGCACTACTCACATGCTTAACTTAAAGCATGTGCTTAAGGGTTTTGCAAGAAATGAGGTGAGAGTGCTCAGCATCTTGAAGGATTGAGACCCAACTGAAATTTAAATACAAAAGTAAGGATTCTTTTTCCTACTATGGCCCTTATATGCTACACAAAAGCAGTGAACAGGGCCCACAAAATTCTCCTGGCCATGGGAGAATTCTCCCACTACATAACACAGCCACAGCTGTCTTATACAGCACTCCTTGCATGCCCTAGAGTAGGGGGCATGCCTGGGGCAAGAGGGCTGTGTTGGGGATAGGCAGGGGCAGGGTTGTAGCTCACTGATCATCATAGGCAGGGTAGATGTAATGAAGTGCAGCCTCCTGAATTGCCTTAGGTCAAGTCTACACTGCAGCGCTACAGTGGCGCAGCTCATAGCGCATCTGGTGAAGACGGTCTATGCCAATGGGAGAGTGCTCTCCCATCAGCATAAATGCTCCACCTTGTCGAGAAGCAGAAGCTACGTCTGCAGGAGATGGTGCAGACAGCACAAAACTTGCGTCACGCTGGGAGGGCTTTTTCACACCCCTGAATGACATCAGTTAGATTGACTTAACCAGTAGTGCAGACTTGCCCTTAGTTACACTGTCCAGAATCCTGAGGTGCAACTACGTGTGCACCCCCCTCCTCCACCCATCTTCTTTTAGCTTCACAACTAATACAACCAAACTGGGCTCAGTGATGGGCACAGCCTACACACATTTGCTACCAATTTCCAGAAAGTAATGCAGGGCTTTTTATTAGCATATAAGTTTAAAAAACAAAAAAGCAGCAGCAGTAACAAATCCACTCCTCTGAAGCAGGCTGTGAAGTGATTCATCGTTCTGTCTGTTGAAGTTTGAATACTACCTCCATCACCATGGTATCTGAGTGCCTAATACTTATTCTTGAAAGGGAATGAAATTGCTAACTACATAAGATTTTGTTTGCCAGTTAAAACTTCTCTGGAGGGCACTCACTACATTTTATCAGAGAACTTGAAGTATGATCCCATAGCACAATTGGGCCAAGAGGGTCTACCCTACAAATCTCTAGAGAGAATTGGAGGATTTGGGAGGATGAATGGCAACAAATGTCTCCCCTGCAGGCTATCAGTAATGTTTCCTCTGCTTATAATCTGGATGGGAACTTGCTTCAGAGAATATCTACAGATCAAGTTATAGCTTACATAGAGCAGAACTAACCTACAATACTCAGCAAATCAAGATCTTCAAGTATAATTTGGCCTTTATTATGAAATGCAAATCTGAGATTTGCTTCTATTGTCAGTTCTCAGTAAGCTTCCACTCTTCCTCACTTAAAATCCTTTTGTGAGGATAGTAACTCTGCAGCTGGGGTAAATGAAGATGTTATCTATACACAAGATAACATTTCATTAAGAATTAAGGGCTACTGCACTACCCTTCTATTTCATGAATGTGGTGATGTCTGTGACATTTAACTGACCCAATCTAGTTTCCTTCTGTTGTTCCCAAGTTATTTAGACCCATTTCTGGTTACCAAGAGCAATATCACATAACTTAGAACTTTTTTGTCCTTAAAGCAGTAGTGCTGGAATTCCCTGTGCATCATTTACCATTCCAGGAACAGATCTTCACATCACTTGCCATTAACGTAACCCAATACCAAAGGAAAAATGGCCTATGCCGTTGCCTACAGGGCCTATGAATCTCTCAACTAGTATTCATGATATAGTCAGATATTCCTGAGGGTTAACATAAAACTAGATTTAGAGTTTTAAGAGGATCAGCTCAACAGTATAAGCAACACTATATTGTATTTCAACAAAACCAGCAGCAATAAATTCTCAATGCTCAATTCTCATGTACACAAATGCTCCTTTTGACCATTCTGTCAGTGTAAAACTCCTCTCCAACAAATTCTTGCTCCTTGTTAAATATAAATACTCTGACTCATGTTCTTTGATTATAATAAAGGGTGTAGCACTCTATAAGCATTTTGGACTGAACATTTCAGTCACATGTAGTTCAATTAGTGTAAAGCATGGAGAATAAAGTACAATCTTTGATGTTTGCATTGCTTGTTATGGAGTGGGCCGATGGAAAGCAGAAGGTATAAATAATGTCAAGTTGGTTAAAAAGTAAGGACGATATATTCTACTTAGAAGATTTTATTTGTAAGTAAAGGAGGTCCTAAAGTTTTTCTGTAAACCAAAGCAGGACAGATTTTTTTTAAATCTATAGTTTGATGACTAATAGCTAGACCTGGTCAAAATCAATCCTACAACCCTTACTCACACGAGGGTGGACTTCTATTGACTTTGTGTTGACTGCAAGTGTGAATAAGGATTACTCATGAAAGTAAATGCTGCAGTACCTGACTTTTGGTGTTCTGTAGGGTATGACTGGATATAAATATATAATGGTAATTCATCGATGTCTTGGCTACATACTTTTAGTTGTAAGATAAAAACATATTTTTTAGCAAGCCATGACAACCTACTACCAAATTCAGAGGTAGATCCTTAGCTAGTCTATATCAGCGTTGCTTCACTGACTTCATTTCCAATTTACACCAGCTGATGCTCTGGCCCACTGTGCCATAATTATGTCCTCCAAGTATTGTTTATGTCAGTGGTGTCCAGACTGCATCATACACAATGCCAGAAACAAGATGAAAAATCTTGAGGGAGCATGTCTCTTTCCAATAAATGGCCCCTTTTCACATCAGATTCCATAATAGTTTGTCATCACATAATTGTCCATCTCTTGTTGGCATGGTTTCTGTATCAGTTTGCTGAATGTTCAACATTTCTTGAATGTGTCTATTATTTCTACAATGACCAATATTAAAAGAACTCCATGTACGTTTTTTAAAGTTATTGGGCATATTCCAGAAGGCTAATTTAATTAATATTTTTGCATCACTTTGTGTTTACTACAGTAAATCTGTGATGCCTTCTTAAACAGCCATAACCTTTTTTAGAGAAGATATGCTCTACCGCCTTATGCTGAATGCCATCAAAATGCAGAATGCTCCTGTTCCATCTCAATTAGCTGTTCAGTAAGACTGTGGCATTAATTCCGATATTAATAAAATTGATGGATGTTTTTGAATCTGGAAGATATTTAGATCTATTTTGGAAATCAATTTCTCCATGGAGTTTGCTGCAGAAATGCTGATGAAATAAATTGCTTGCCTTAATGGTTCTGATCTATCTCAGCACCTCAAAACAATAGTCCCTCTCACTGGTGGTTTATCAGTTGTGAAATTCAAAGGAGGCGTTGCACCAAATAGTTAATAGTCATGTAAACACATATTCAGATGTAGGCTAATGTGGTATATATTATATTGCATATACTTCATACATGTCACACACAACATTTCCTAAACAGAATTTTATCTTTCTGTCTCAGAAGCTGTAAACACACACACCATAAGAAAGACACAGACTAGTGTGTTCCAAGGAAAATAAGCCGCAAACTGGAAGGACCAGGACTTGAAAATGAGTGTCAGGTATCTTAGTCATATTCAACTGAGCAAAGACCGAGGTAAGAGACATAGGGACACAGGTATGGGTTTCTCAAACAAACCGTCTTCTGGCAATCATTAAATATTTAATGCCAGATCCTCAGCTAGTGTTAAACAGCACAGCTCCATGAACTTCCATCAACTTAACTCCATTCACTTCAATGAAGCTACCCTGATTTACACCAGCCAAGGATCTGGTCCATCCTCATCGTTATATGTGAATAATATCTCATGTAGCCCATCCTGGAGAACCCCTGATCCCAAAGGGTGGTAGAACCTCTTAATTCTCCCTCCATAAGAGCTCAGTGACCCACCTTAGGACCAATGGGCTTAGGACCAATTGCAGCTTTAATGTTCTTTTAATGTAGTTATTTTATGTAATTTATATATTTTTTTATATGATAGAACTGGTTTACATTTTTTTCAAAGCTAGACATTTCTATAAATTGAAAAAAATATGTTTGGAGGGGGAAAATCAAATTTTCAGGAATTTGATAGGATTTTTCCTATCCAGCACTGGCATTTTCCCTCTCTCTTTGTAGCTCTCTTTCTCTCACACACATACAAGAAAGCATTAACTTTTTACACGCAGAGATGCACACAGGAATCATTTCACCCACCTTTGGAGAGAACATGGCAGCTATTTACATATGTGTAGTAAGAACTGAAGAATATTATACCCAGCTAAAACTGCAAGGGGAAAATTAGGTAAGCAGAACGTAGTCAGTCAAATTAGAATTTGTTTGGGCCACTAGAATCAGTGCACCAGCTCTTGCAAACAGAATCATTAGATCTTTAATGGCAACAAATGGGTAGATCTTCCATTTTATGTTTCTAAAAGATCCAAAAGATGCTGAGAGAAATACATCCCTGGCGTGACTGACTGCAGTGATGTTAGACTCATTTGACCCATTATCTTTAGCACCACAGTGCACCCTTAACACCATGCTGAGATGTTGGTTTAATAATGACTCAGATGAAAGAGCCTCAGGTATTAAATCATGAGTACCACTTCCAGAGTGACCTGGGTTTTACTCACAGATTTCTCATCCAAGTGCAGCTTTATACAACTTGAATTTTACCATCCAGGGGAATATTAGCTCTAGCTTCTTATTGCTTCAAATGCAGGAGTAACATTAAGCAGTATTAATTCTATTTGTGAACCCCTAATGCAATTCAGTTTCACTGAATATTATGTGTCATTTGATCCTGTAATTTCTGCAGCTCTACTAACTATATCTGACATTAAATGGTTTAGCTCAACCCACTCTGAACCAAACCAAGCCAAAATATTGACTTTGAGGTTATATGTTTGATTGAGGGATAATTTCCCCTCCCTTCCCCCCCGCCCCCGAAGATAGAATTAAAACAATGCTCTTCCGTTATAGGATCATCATAAATTGTAGAGCTGAGCTGCAAATTTTCTCCATTCAGTCATGTGCATACTAGAAAGAGGAAAATTTCTTTAAATAGTTTAATTTTAGCAGTGTATCCAATTTGTCCTCAAATAAGCTTACACGTAGAACTGAAAATACAAGCAGCAATAGCTGTAATGAGGCTGGCATTACCACTGCCTTACAGATGGTCTTCAGTTATACATATGAATGTCATTCTGTATTTGAGTTATACAAATACAATTCATCACAACACACCAATCTTCCCCGAATAATGTGATATTTGCCATTTCAAGTGGCTCTGTTTGTGATTCAAAATGTCCAAAACGGCATATTACTGGACATACAATTATCAGTTTTAGTGGTTATGGATTTACTTTTCATGACACTGTTTAATAGTTTCAGGTAGTTAAATCTTATTGTGCTCTTATTTTTTGCTTTCTATACATTGCAGTCAATGACAAAATTTAAGAATTCAATCCAGTGCCAATTAAAGTCAATAGGAGTTTTTCCATTGACCCAAGTGGGCACTGAATCAGGCACTTAGGGTTCAATCCTGCCTCATTCAAGACAATTAGAGTTTTACAATTAACTTCAGTGGGAGCTGGATTACACCCTAATCTTTTGAATTTTTCTACTAACAAAAAACATCTCTCAAATCACTATCCTTTGAATCAGTTAAAACAATGTCTGATTCTAAACCCTTACTTTCTTGGCTTTGTAATTACAGAATATGATCCTTTACTGAACTACTACTGAGGGATAAAGTACCTGCACATACCTGAGAGACAAGGTGCCTGAGGAAAAATATATTTTATTGGATCAACTTTCAAGCTATCTGAACAACAGGCACACACACGAGTCTATAGTAGCCTACTACACACCAACTCTTGCCTGAATTCCCCATTTCTGCTGAGTCACTTCATTTTTACTGTATACCGTAAGTTGTTTTTTTTTAGTTAGGATCTGATCTTGCAACCTTGACTCACCTGAGTGAGGTCACCTCAAAGTCCTCTGTTTTTTTGTTTTTTTTTCCTTTCCCTATCATGCTATCCTATCATCCTGTCAAACCTTGTGTTCCTCATTCAGTCTTTACTCAGGCCTTACTTGGGGCAAACTTGCAATTGATTTGGTCTGAAAACTTGAATCCATGAAGCCAGAGTTGCATGAGGCTAACCTACTATGGTGATGACGGCCATATAAGTAGGCTGAAGGATGGATAGTAACTAGGCAAAACTTTGACCATGATTACCTAAATAACCACAGTGAGTAGACAGTATAACAATATGAGTAAGGATGTTTCAGTACAGGAAGAAGCCAAATAAAAAAGTTGTATGCCCTGCTTTGACCCACAATTAAGTGTATATCCCGTAAAATTTGAAAAAAAAAAAAAACCTGAGGGGGATGGGGAAGGGAAGATGACTGCATATGTTGATGGTAGAGTGACCAGATAGCAAGTGTGAAAAATCGGGACTGGCGGTAGCGGGTAACAGGCACCTATATAAGACAAAGCCCCAAATATCGGGACTGTCTCAATA
>NW_020698242.1:5821274-5859689 GCF_002925995.2 Terrapene triunguis
AGCCGCGTGCCGAACGTTGCCGACCCCTGCCCTAGTTGATGGTGCACCTTGGATATTTTAACTTGCTTGCCAAAATATGCTTGGTGAGGGAGGGGGTTGCAGCTATTGTGTTTACTCTTGTTGTTCAATAAAAAATAATTAGTTACCGTGACAACTTCCACATCAAACCAAGTTTAAGTTATCTCAGGATAAAGAGCACCTTCTTCAAGAAAAAGTGAGCACTGTTTAGTTAAAAGCTGATTCTTTTTAGAACACACTGGGGAAACAGTTTTCACACTGTTTTATACTGCATATTGTCCCTCTAGAAGGCAATATGATTGGGTGATATCCTTTTCTCTATATTGGACAATGTAGTTTGCAGGTTCATTAGCTAATGGACCATTATATCTGATTAAATAAAATAATATTCAGTGTGAATCACTTTTGTTGTGTAGTTTTTTTAATGCAATCAAAATTGTAAAGCAATTGACTCATCTCTATGAACATAAACTTTTGTAGCACATTCCCCTGATTGTGGTGTTATGCATGACTTTAATTGATTTAATTGGTATTAATTTTGATTTGTCATGAAGTAGAAAGGAGAGCAACTGAGAAAAGCGTGTGGGGGGGCGGATTTTGGGAACACAAAGTGGCAGGAAGCGGCTGTGTATAGAATAATGGCTGGTCTTCTGTAAGGCAGGATTCTGGTATTGTCTTTTACAAGATAATCTTCCTAGAAAAGTTCTTTTTTTTTTTTTTTAAAGGACATGTTCATTAATTAGACATAAAAGTCTGATCCAATTTTGTATGGTCTTCAGTACGTTGGACATTGGCTTTCATCCCTTGAGGCCAACATTTCAATAGCTGTTTCCACATTTGTACTCGCCAAAAGGCACAGGCAATGTTTGGGCTATGTATTTTTTGGTGCATCAGTTTGGGGTAGTCAGCATCTCAAGTGCATATGCAAATATAATTTTCCCAGACAAGGTAAGAAAATGTCATCATACCCAATTTATACTGGTCTCCTACCTGATTTGTGACTGAGATACAAATATTTGAGTGTGCAATTTTGGGTATGTATAATATAGTTTAAGAAGGTGAAATGGCTATGAATAGGCTACTGTGAAATGTGGGCACTTGACTGTTTAAACCCACAAAAATATTTTTTTATTTAAAAATCTTGATTCCACATGACATTTTGAAGTCTGCTGCTTATTTTACAAGGAGGTGGGCCCACAATAACTGCTGCCTAAAAGAGAGTCTAGTATATGTAATGAGAGATAAGGTAAAACTTCAAAAATGATCTCACTGGGCAGAGCGCTATCAATAGCTTGAGTCTTTCCAGACCTGTGATGAGTGAACGTATCCTTGAGATTGACAGTCACAGTTAGAGTGTGACACGTGTACAGTAAAACATGCCTTATCAAAGAGCAAAGGAGCTATGACTCAGCAAGTGAAGAATTGTATCTGCAATCCAGCACCACCAACCCATTGCCCAAGAACTGTTTCTAATGATAACAATTACAGAACAACTGGGGGATTCAATGAATGTACCAGTGTCACCATCTGAAAGTAGTAAGTACTAGCCATAGACAAAATTTATATACACACAAAAAACCTACACTACAAGAATGTTATTTAAGTTGCAAAGTGAGGAAATCTCAGATTTATGGTTGCCTGGGCAACCTTAATTTGTCCCTCTTGCACTGAATGAGGCCAGGGTCCTGTGGGAAAAACAGTAAATGATTATGTAATTAGCAAACACACAGTGGGGCATGAATTAAGGTTGCATAAGGAAGCATAATTGTGGCGTAATTTCCTAACTTTTGAGCATTTCACTTTGCAATCTACCAAATTTAAAGTATTTTGTATGCAATTTACTAATTCCTTTTTTTAAGGATAAAGGTAAAAAATAATTCTATTATGCACAAATGTAAAAATACCTTCCCCTACCACCATCATCGTGCATCACTAGCAGGGTCTGAATTCTGAATCTTCAGCACAGACTTCTACCACTTGAGCTACAGGACTAACTACATTAGCTGGTAGCAGGAGGAAGGCTGTTATCCAAGAGTCGGGGGGGCAGAGGGGGGGGGGATGGGCTGCTGACATCATTTGCTGCATCCATGTGATGCTCCCAAAGGGGGGATGAGTTGCTGGGGCCATGTGTTAGATAAGGTGGGGGTGAGGCTCATGGGGGAAGCTCAGCCTTGTGTGTGCCCCCCCACCCCCACACCTGTTATAGCTGATCTGGCAGCTCTCAGGTGCTCCCAGCACAATGTAGTCAGTGGCTATTGCTGCTTTAGCAGCAGCACGAGCTTGACCCTTTAGGGCTCCGTGATTTTGGAAAGCTGACAGAATTTTCCTGAGGAAAATGTGAGAGAAGAGAAACTGTGATTTTGGGCAGGGGCTAACATTTTGCAACTGAACTAAATCTGAATTGAATTTCAAGGGACAAGGAGAAAGCACGTCCACAGCTTGGGGGAGGGGGGGGTTTCTACCTGCTGATTATCTAAAGGCTACTGCAAGCAACAGAGGCATTAATGCGTCTCATAAAAAATTCACAAGAAACTTCTAGAATGGAAAGTGTTAGGTGTCCTAAGTATGAGAGGGCACTACCAGCCCTCCTAAATTAAAGCTATTCTAATTTTACTACATAATAGACAGTGTAAAAATTAAATGTGTCGATTTTTCCCTAAATTAAGTAAGCTAATAATAGAGCTGATCAAAATCTTTCAAATGAATGTTTTTTCCCTAGAAATAGCCATTTGTAAAACAAATTTTTGTGAAAAATGGTAAACTTCATTTTTTGCAAAAAAAAAAAAAATCAATACAGTAGAACCTCAGAGTTTCAGACACCTTGCGAATGGAGGTTGTTCATAGCTCTGAAATGTTCCTAACTCTGAACAAAATGTTATGTTTGTTCTTTCAAAAGTTTACAACTGAACATTGACTTAATGCAGCTTTGAATCTTTACCATGCAGGAAGAAAAATGCTGCTTTTAACCATCTTAATTTAAGTGAAACAAGCACAGAAACAGTTTCCTTACCTTGTCAAATTTTTTTTAAACTTTCCCTACATTTTTAGTAGTTTATGCTTAACACAGTACTGTACTCTATTTGCCTCTGCTGCTGCCTGATTGCATACTTCTGGTTCCAAATGAGGTGTGTGATTGACCAGTCAGTTCGTAACTCTGAGGTTCTACTGTCCTTTACACACACAAAAAATTGACAACAGTCTAAAAACTGTTATTGAAATGGTGACTAAAATGAAAATTTTGTTAACCAGCTCTAACATTTTTGATGTTTTTGAGAATGTTGGGAACCTTTTTTAAAAAAAGAAAAAATCAGGAATAATTTTTGAGGGTTTGGTTTTTTAAAAACAAAAGTGGGTTCATTTAAAAAACAATACAAAATGGAAACAATTCTGAAATTTTGCACAAAGTTCCTCCCAAATAGGTTTTCATTTTGACCAGCTCTAGCTATTAGTCATCAAACTATAGATTTTTAAAAAAATATCTGTCCTGCTTTGGTTTACAGAAACAATTTAGGACCTCCTTTACTTACAAATAAAATCTTCTGAGTAGAATTCATCGTCCTTACTTTTTAACCAACTTGACATTATTTATATCTTCTGCTTTCCATCGGCCCACTCCATAACAAGCAAAGCAAACAAAGATTGTACTTTACTCTCCATGCTTTACACTAATTGAACTACATGTGACTGAAATGTTCAGTCCAAAATGCTTATAGAGTGCTACACCCTTTATTCTAACCAAAGAACATGAGTCAGAGAATTTATATTTAATAAGGAGCAAGAATTTGTTGGAGAGGGAGTTTTATTTTGGCATTTTGTACAAGGGCAGGCTTGAAGATACTCAGTTTTATTGTGACATCATTTTTATAGACTCGGTAGCAATTCATGTTAAGGATATGACCACGGCTTAAAATGAACATGATCTGAGCACCGATGCATAGGAAGTATAAGTAAAAGTTTATTATTGTTTCACACGAACAAGAAAAATATCATGCAAAGATTGAAAGCATGGAATGGTTTATGCAGTTCATCTCAGCTGGTTATCAGTGGGCCACAACTCATCCTTGTGGTCTATAATATAAAAGGCTATGAGATTCAAGCAGAGATGATTGAGTAAGGTAGTGGAGAGAGTCTCTACAGGATGATACAAACCACTAGGGTTAAATGAAATAAAACAAGGAAGAAAGAAAATCGGGTCAAATTTTGATTGTATAATGAAAATCATTGTGAATAACAGCATGTGCACAGTATCAGAGGTGTAGCCGTGTTAGTCTAGATCTGTAAAAAGCGACAAAGAGTCCTGTGGCACCTTATAGACTAACAGACGTATTGGAGCATAAGTTTTCATTGGTGAAACACAGGTAGCCATCCTGTACAAGAAAAATCTGTCTTATGCTGGGGGAGATGTGAGGTTGGTCTAATACTCTATGAAGAACTTGTTTGTTTCAGAATATCTTGTTTATGGCTCTTACAGGTCTCTTTCCTTGACTGAGTTTCTTGCTGACGGAGTACTAATGATAGATATGAGACCACCATAGCATTACACTTCTCTGTCCAGTTCTGCGCTCTTGTGTATTGCCCTAGAATAGGACACCGCCCCTATTTCCACAATGTTCACAATGCTGTTTCTGTTCTACATGGCCCTGATCCAGAAAACCATCACTATTCAACAAAGCACCCATTGAATTTCATAGAAATGAAGCACATGCTTAAAGGTAAGCACATACTTAAGTTCTTTGCCGAGTAGGAATAGACGGAAGCATGCGCTTCAGTGTTTTGCTGAATTGGGGCTGACTTGTGTACCATACTTCTCATTTTCTTTGCATCTGCATAGACACTTGCAGGACATATTTGAATAGACTTGCAAATGTTCACTCCTGTTCCATCGCCACTGGTACTCAGTTGTGACAGGGTGTGGCTCCCTGCTTCTATCTTCTTGTACAAATGACTACAAAACCTCCAGTTTGTAAACACCAACATAGTGTTTGTTTTATCTCAAACACCACCCTTAACAATACTGTGCAGCAATTCTGTTTCCAATGACATACAAACCACATTTGAAAGAGGAAAGAGATCTACTTTTATACTGGCCCTGCTAGCTAATGGGATAATTATCTCCTTAACTCTCCCCAGTTCATACTGATCTAATTAACCAACCCCATTTTCCCTTAGTCAGGCCCTTCATCAGTGAAATTAATTGAGTGCTGGTTCTCAGCTACGCTCTAGCTATGACCTTCTCTGTATGACCTACAGGAGTTGCCTCATTTCTTTCTTCCCATTTAGATCAAATTCCCCCCAAACAAGGAAATCCAGAGAGGACTCTCACACTGCACCATTGTCTATTCACCATTGTTGGTGCTTAAATATTGCAGAGACCTAACAGAAATCTGGTGTGATCTTCCGTGCCATGCTTGGTCCAATACTTAGTCACAACTGAGTGAAAAAAGTTATTTTATTTACTCCGCCCATTGCTGTTTTCCTCCTCCCCCTCCATAAATTAAAGTCAAATCAACATTTTCTTTTCCCTTCATCACTTAGGCAAATCAGTTATATACTTCCTACACTATCTTAAAACATCTTCTCTTATTTTTTCCCCTTTGGGGTTCACTTTCACCTTACTTAAAGAAGTACTGACTTACTTTGTACATCACGGTCACTACTAATTAGATTTCCCACACTTTTTTTAAAATCTCCAGTTACACTCAAAACGCAGTCAAGAATTATGCCCGTCTTGGTTCACCCATCTGTTAGTGGGAAAGGGTGGTCTTGCATCTAAAATTTGTGGATTGGGATTCAGGAATTCTGGTTTCAGTTCCTGGCTTTTCCAAAGTCTCCCTGTGTGCACTTAATCTCTCTTTGCCTCAGTCCCTCATCTGTAAAATGGGGCTAATGAACTTTTGTCTGTCTTGTTTATTTAGAGTGTAAGCTGTTTGGGGCAGGGATCATCTCTTGCTGTATGTATGTATAGCAACTAGCACAGTGGGACCCTGATTTTGGTTGTAGCCTATAATCCACCTATAAGTATCATTATAGTACAAATAAATATTAATAAACAAAATGTATCAATAATGTGTATACTGTTCATCCCTTGTTTATTTGTCCAACAGCAGCCTGTCCAACATTGCTCTGTGTCTGCATGCAAGTTCAAACACATATGGGATGACAGTTACTGCAATTGACAAAACAATGTTTTCATGGCTAGTTGGACAGCAAATTATTTTCTCCTTCTACTTTCATTTTTCAAATTATATTCATCTGGCTCGTGCTGTCTTATTAAATCAAGAGTCAGTAATACTGTTTAAGTATTATGCATTTTTATGAGAGCCCCAATTTAGCCTTTAGCCATAATACTATGTTTTCAGATAATTTAGCAGTGAACACCAACAATGAAAATCATATAGAAACTGTCACAAATAAGTGGTGCTTGGAGTCATGAAAGCTGTATTTATAGAACCAGCTTGAAGTCTCACAATAAATTAAAAATGAGATCTAGTTGTGCAGACACTTCAGTACACTGAAATCAAAAACAATAATGAAAGCCTTATGTACAGATGTGTGATGGAAAAGATTAATATAAATATAGATTCAGCAATAATAAAAGTCTAGTTTATCATAAGATATCTGGGGGAAAAAAAACTCGGAAAATATTGATCCACTATTTGAGGTGACCACATCTTTCATTATATAAGAAAATGAGTTACCAGTGTCAGTTCCACATGGACATTATCAAACTAAATTATCTTGAAATTCTGTAAAAATACCGAGAAAGCAACAAGTGCTTCTCATTGCTCACAGTATTAAGAAGCTAAAATCTACACCTCCTGTGTGGTGTAATTTCATTATTTTTTAACTCCATGACTTACTTGTCATCTTGAACAATAGACTACATTCTGCTTAGTAATGTACCAGCATTTTATTAGAATTCAGTTTCTGATCATTCTCATGATATATTTCCTTATTAAAAAGACACAGTAGAGAGGGGGTTTGACAACTGATTCCCTTTAATACCAAATCATAAAAGAAGCCAGACAAATATGTTTATGCAACATATAAGGCAAATCTGCTGAACTGCTCAGTGGATGAAAATAGTTTGTTTTAACCACCAAGCAAATTAAGTAATCAGAATCTGCACTTCTAGTGTTATTTCATAAATTTATTTTCAAGCAAAAAGACAGATTTTCTCTCATGGCCAACATCTGAAGGCTGAGTGAACCCAAAACCTAAATTTTTAAACTCACCAGAACTTTGTGGTTCCCAGAATGCTGGCGAGTGAAGTTTTCCTTTGCAATTAGAGTTCACTTTAGATTTAATGTTGCCAGAGAGCAATATATTATAGTAAAGACACATTACCAACTAAATTCTGCCCCCCCTTACTCATGTTGAATAGTATCTAGTGCTATAGTGGTCCTATCAAAATCAATGGAGCTACTCCTGGAGTAAGGTGCTACTCAGCATGAGTAAGTATATCAGATTCTGACCCTTAATGAATTATTTTGAAAACACTTGTATGCTCACATATTACATAAGATGTGACTGCATCCGGTTTTTTAATCTTGCTTTTTCTTTCTCAAAGTTAATGTAGTGTATCTAAAAGGTGATAGAATAACACAAAAAGTTACAGGTCAGATACAATACAGCAAGAGAAATAAAGTTTTGAGTCCTCTACCTGTGGCTTATAGATTGCAAGCCAGCATGATCAGGCTACATATATCTCCTTGTTTAGACATCAGTGTCACAGATGAAGTAAGAACTGACCAAGATATAGAGAGACCCTATATTTCTGAGCTAGTCTATCCTGGATGAAAAGGAGGACCAAGGGCAAAGATGGCTTTAAACTGACCTTCTGCTTCCTGTAACCTGGACCCACTCTTTGGTAGATCTTTACCGTGTAGATCAGCATTTCAAGAAAAAATTCCAAGCAACCAACATGGGAATAGAAGGATTAACCTTGCCCTGATTTTTTTTAAAAAAAACTTTGAAACAGAATCTGCTCTCATGTGAGGGTTCTGAAATTACCCTGCTCCTAAACTTGGCAACTAGCTGATTTCATGGTTTCTCCAGGACAAACTTTCTATGGGAGTCAGAAGACTTTTCACATGAACTAGGGAGGTTTTACTTTCCTTGCTTCTGCTCTTCCTCCAGCTGAACACCTTTATCATTCCATTGATTTCAGTCAAGTTGCTCTTGATTATCCTTACTATAACTGAAAGGAAAACCAGTTTTTACTGTGCACATAATAGATGGGACCTGCCATCAAACGGATATTGCCTATTGCCCTTGCACAGCATGTTGGGCAGAGGGGAAAAGCATTAGATGACCAAGAAGAACCTGCTGAAACCACTCTTCCCCTTTTTCATATTTAGCATTCATAGCTTCTCGGCCATCCTACTTTTTTTCCTTCTGATTGCATTAAGGGAGAAAACAAATAGCAGGTCTATTCTGATCTCACTTACACCAGTATAAATTGAGAGTGGTCACTGCTGAAGCCAATGGCATTAAAACTAGTGAATATAACATCAGAACCAGGCCAAACATTCCCATTTTGGATACTTTATACAGAGGGCATGTATATAATGTGTTAAATAAGTAATAGATGTTTTAATAAGCAGCTAATCATTATAGAGTCCCCAAAAAAAAAATCAACAGATTGCCCCTATGAACTGTGGTTTATATCCATTAATTACACACTCTACTGATGTGCTTATAACTATCTGCAACTCAGACTACTCATGCCTATAAAATGCTTAAGGCACCTTCTAATCATTTATTAACCATTTATAAGAACTATTTATAAATGTATCCTTAATATTAAGTGTGACCTGTATTTCTTTTCTAAATGGATTTATAACACCAAAGTCTTCCTTTATGTAAGCTTCCTCCATTGATGCTAATGACAATCAGCTCAGCATGTATTTTCATGTTCAACCCAGAAAGAAAACTGCCACATTGCTGATAAGAGTTACTACTGATGTTTCTTGCAGTATCAAAGGATCCTTATGAAGGCTCAGATTGCCTACCCCTGTCCCTTAACTGCCTGCACTGTCCTTGACTTTTGACTGGAGATCATTCCACTTTTGACCCTTTCTTTCTCTCTTAAATGTTCTCATAAAATCATGTGTCACTTCAATGGTCAATTTTTCTGGACTTAGCTTGCACCTGACGCAAGAGCCTTGTGGCCTCCCTGATAACTAGTGCTTTTATTTTAAAAAAATATTTTTATTTAAATGTGTTATATAAAAATTTATTTTTATCCATGAGCAGATATAGTGATGGTGTAAAGAAAAGTAACAAGAGAAACAAGCTAGAAACATCAGGTGCTCAAGCGTAGTGAAATGTATAAAATACGCAAGTGCTGAGAAAATACTGTGCTGAGAAAATTTAATTCTCAGGGTGAAGACCTGTGCCCCACTAAAATAAGGCATACGTGTGACTTCAGTGGTGCTCAGCTCTTGTGCTGGCTCTTTATACTGGGGTGTATTTCACCCGTAGAGTCAGATGCTGGTACCCTTATTCTTGCTGAATAGCACCTCACCCCACGAATATCTAAATAGAAGGAAGGATGTCAGAAGCCCTAACCATCAGGTTAGGAATGGTCTTACAGGTTTAATATTTTGAATAGGCAGGTGGGTGGAGGTTTGGATGAGGAAGTTTGCTACTATCCGAGCATCTAAAATGGGCATGGTCTTGCAGAATTAATTACTCCCCTTTTTGCCAGCCCTTTGCACTTCATGGATGAACTGCATTTTGTGCTGATGCAAACCCGGTCATGAAGAAGCACTTCGCAAGCTTCTATTTCCAGTTTTTTTGTGCACTCTGAAACTTCTGCCTGCCTGTTTTGTTTTGACTGTACTAATTTACATAGTATTTCCTCTTACTGTGTAGATTTCAAGGTTATGCTGGGGTCAAGCTGTACCTTTTGCAAAATCAGGATGTAAACAAGTCTGGGTAATGCATATAATACTGCCCTCCCTTCTCTGTTTTTTGTTGGTTTTTTTTTTCCTATTTGTATTAGCATGAACCGTGGCTTGTTTGTTTGTTTTTAAGATCTGATTTCTTACTTTCCAGCACTCCGCAAAGTGGTTGTAAATACCAAATGCTCTGAAATAACCGTAATAAAGGAATGTAGGGTAAAAGCCCAGCCCACCAACCAACTATGTAACTGTCATGAGTGAGACATTCTGGCAACTTGTATTTGCTCATGTAGTAGAAAGTGCCTGAAACTAATATTCAAACAGAAATGTCCACACAAATCACCTGCATTTAAAAAAAAAAAGGTGCTTTATTAGAGAGCAAATATACACAGAATAATTCAAGCTTATGTATTCCTGCCAGCTGTACTCCTCCACACATTCCTTTTGCATCCTGATTTCATTATGCACCGAGTGAGAAAACTCGTTTTAGTGGAACAGTTCCTATCCAATTGCATCCCTTTCATATTCCTCAAATTGAGGGAGAAGGTATATTTATAACTGCCAGCTAGATGCGGTTTGGATTCACACCACAAAGGCAATATGTAGCATTTGTATGTTCAGTAGCTTTAAGCCATGGGATGTTTTGCATAAAAAATGCACATGGGTATTATCCTACTCCTATTATTTATGCTGTTGAGGCCCCCTGTACTTGAAATAGACATGGGAACTGCACTAGGCTTGATATAACTCCTTATTGTTCCCAGATTAAAATACAAGTTTACACTCATTCTCTCACACACTGATGTTGAGCTTGAGCTTGTCTGCTCAACTACTGGGGCGTTTGCTGGTGGCCTGAGAATTCTTACCTACCCAGTCCACACCTTTGAATGACATTATGCCTGGCCTCCAGAGGGATGTGTCTGATATCACTGCATCAGTCTGGATTGATGACATGGATAGCTGCCATGGCAATGTCATATCTGGAGGATCTCTCCGATTAGGTGACACATCCAGTGTTATACAAAAATATGCAGGTCAGATTTATAGTTGCCCTGAGGCTCTTTTGTACCAGCTAGGTCAGCACAAAGAAACCAAAGGACAGTCGTAAACTTCCCTTTCTAGGAATATTCCAGATACAGGAGGTGGTCTCGGTAGGGCAGGCTGGAGAAGGAAGGGGACATGTCAGAGGTTGGAGAAGCCATGGCAAGGGCATTCTATGCCTGGTAATTCTATGTTCTGCAATCACACAGAAAGGTCACTGCAACAGATGTGCAAGTCAGAGCAGTTCTTAGGGCTGCTTTATCCTGGGACCAAATCATCCCCAGCAGTTCCTGAACATGGGAGATATAAGATGCACCCTTCTCTGTCCCTGGGCTGGTGAATTTGGCACAATAGGAACATATGGGTAAAAAAAGTTGGAGTAAATGAAACCATGGGCAGTTGGGTAGATGATGCATCTCAAGTACCATGAACAGCTGTTGTGTGGGTAAGTATGGAAGTACTAACTTTTTCCTATTCTATAAACAGTTTAAAACAAAAGACAATTTTGATAGCTTTCATATATACAGTGCTTGCCATTAAAGAATCCAAACTTTATCCCTGTGTTGTAGTAGAGATTACCCCCACACTTAGAAGAGAAGCAAATGGGAAATCTCCAATACCACTGCATTGTAACTTTTGATAAATATAGACCATTACAGACCCTTGTTGGCTTTTAAATATTAGTCCCTCCAGAGTGAGTTTCATTTCAAACAATTCCAAAATGGTTTACAAATTTAACTATATGCATTGGATGGGATCATTGTGTCTGCTCTCTTCCCCTCTTCCTTCCAATTGCCCCCGTCACCCCATCCCATCTGATGTCACTCATACTCACTCTCATCCCCATCCTCTATTCTTCTTCTTAAAGTCTCACTCCCTTCTGGCTCTTTCCTCCACACAATAGACTCATGCTGCAGTCTCTCCCATCTTAAAAAAATCCATCCTTGACCCCACTTGCCTCTCCAACTACCATTCCATCTCCCTGTCATTTTTAAGCTCATTGAAGGTACTATTTGCAATCGCTGTCCGGAGTTCCTCTCCTCCAGTTCCATCCTAGAACCTCTCTAGCCAAGTCTCAGAACAAGTACTCCATCCTCATCCTGTTTGACCTGTCAGCCTCCTTCAACACTATTAGGGTGACCAGATGTCCCGTTTTTAAAGGGACAGTCCCGTTTTGGGGGATTTTTTCTTATATAGGCGCCTATTACCCCCCACCCACTGTCCCGTTTTTTCACAGTTGCTATCTGGTAACCCTAGACACTATCCACCATGCTTCTCTTCTTACAATTTTGTAATCCCCTTTGTTTTTTGACTATGTTCTCTCCTGATACTCAAATTCATAAACTGCAGGTCTTCTTTGACTCGGAACTGTCTCTAGATCCTTACATCCACACTATCACTGAACCATGTAGATTTTTTTCTGCATAACATCTCTAAGATATGGCCTTTCCATCCATCCACATAGTTTAAGCCAGTAGTGAGCAACCTGTGGCCCGTCAGGGTAATCTGCTGGCAGGCCACCAGACAGTTTGTTTACATTTGTATGACCGCCTGCAGCTCCCACTGGCCATGGTTCGCCGTTCCCAGCTAATGGGAGCTGTGGGAAGCAGCGTGGGACGCAGGGACATGCTGGCCACTGCTTCCTGCAGCTCCCATGGACCAGGAACGGCAAACCGCGGCCACTGGGAGCTGCGGGCGGCTGTGCAAATATAAACAAACTGTCTCACGGCCCGACATCAGATTACCCTGATGGGCCGCATGCAGGCCGCAGGTTTCCCCACCACCGGTTTAAGCTATCAACCAAGCTCTCGTAATCTTGTGTCTTGATTACTGCAACATCCTTTTCTCTGGCATTGTCAAACGCAATCCTGCACGGCCCATATTCATTCAGAATAAGCTCATAACCCATGCCCATTGCTTTGACCATGTCACCTCTCTTTGCATCCCTGCACTGGCTCCCCCTTCTCTTTCAGATCAAATTACTCATCTTCACTTTCCAGGTCTTTCACAGTCAGTCCCCACCCTATCATCTCTCATTCACTATTGAGATGCCAACTCCCATCTCCGATCAGCCCATGATGACTGCTTCTATCAGCCATTTGTTAAATTTTCAGAGATGCACCTGTGTGCTTTCTACCATGCTGCCCCACATGCTTGGGAAGAGCTCTCCATAAACATCTGTAAAGCTACCTCGCTATCCTCCTTCAAATCCCTCCTTAAAATTCTCCTCTGCCATGATGCCTACAAAAAAAATGACAATTAGACTGCTGGTGTGCTGACACCACTGCCAGTCATGCTGAACAATACTGTCTGATGATTTCCTTGTACTATCTGTATACATCTCTTGTCTTATTGTAGATTGTAAATTCTTTGGGTGCAGGGACCATCTTTTTTCTGTGTTTCTAGCATAATGGGATCCTTGTTCATGACTAGGGCTCATGATAATACAAAAATAATATTAACAACTATACCAATAATTTCATCCTTCCCTGCATTGCAGCCACTTCTGGAACAGAATGTGCAATGTGTTTAATAATTTTGTATTGGAAGCACAGATGACTATCCAGTTGAATCTGCAGGGGCAATTTGGGTCAGATTTACATTCTGTGCAACCCCAATGAAATCAATGGAGCTGCAGAGGGAGTAAATCAGCACAGAAGTTTGGACCTGGAATTCAGCCAGAAAAACAGAGTAACCAAAAGTCAAAGTCATGCCACATTAAAGAGAACTTGTACATTACTATTATTGAAGCAATACATTTGCTTTGCTACACTAGGTAAATGTACTTTATTTAATCCACATTAGTTGCATCCTGTCAGCATGAGAGTTATTTTATTACTATTAGACTGTTACTTTTCATGACTAGACTCTTGTCCAAGGGCTACGGTAAAGCACAAGAGGAAGATCAGAAGATTGCAGTGAGCTGAGCTGATGAGAGAATGGGTTAAATAGAAACTATTCTTATTCGTATGACAATCATCCTTGTGAGTATATTTTCAGGCCCTGCTATTTTTGGTTGTCAGTGTGAGCTGTTACCAGAATATGGAATTAGAATTTGAATACAGGCAAAGTAAGAGCACTTCACACACCTACACACCCCTCTCTTCCATCAGAGAAGAGCTTCATTCCTCAACAAGGTCAAATTTGCATCAATAAGGTGCCATAAGAGAATGACCTTACCACACATTGTGGGGGCTGTTGTCTGGTGTGTAGGAAAAGGTGTGTGGCCCCTTGAAGGGCTAGATAACCAGAGAATGACTCACGGTGGCAGCATGGGGATGCTGACCCATCCCCCCACAGGTGACCAGAAGAGAGGGGAAACTATTTAGGCACTGGAAAAGCCCTCCTTTCCTGGGCCAGGGGGTGCAGCACCCACCCTCACACCTATTGAAGTAGTTAAATCCCAGTTTTTTTCATGATCTGCTGTGAACTTATGCTAGTTATTCCCTTCTCAAGGGCTGGGAAGGAATGTTTTTCCTGACCACTGGATTGGCCAAGGCGAGGTGGAGGGTTTTGAACCTTCCCCACAGTGGGCCAGGGGCTTAGTTGGGCTTAGCTTAGGGGCTAGGCTATGGATGTTGCAACTTGTTATGTAAGTATGGGGCGGATCCACAGGGAAGGGACGCAGTGATCTGATAAAATGCATTGGTAAGGGATTTAAGAGAGGATTTAAAGGAACCGAAAGAGCGGGGTTTCAGAGCTCCTCTGACTGGTACGGCCAGTCATTTATAGCCCCCCATTCTAGAGGAGCTCCTCTCCCACCCTTGTCTACTAAGACTGTTATGGGTAGGGTCTTTCTCTCACTATGTGTTTGTGCAGTGCCTAGCACAATGTGCAATTCAGAATGTGCTGTGTGGTTCTCAGATATGGGACTACAGAGGGGGAACAATGCTGCTGTTTTCTTATATCAAGAAAAAGCTGCCAGGAGCCAATAGCATCGTTTGCCTTTAGAGCCCCCCTCTATTAGTTACACAAAATTTTGGTCAAAATATGAATTCGCTATTTACATTGGCAGCCTGTTAACGGTAATATAAGGTCCATTAATTCACTGGTCAGATTACAGGATTTGGGAAGTCAGCATTACATCTGGTTCCTAATAGAACAGGCTCTTCTCTTAAAAGGTCTATGACCAGGAAAAAGTTCAGCAGTCTTATACTGGTTTTGCAGACAGAGTCATTATGCAGTAGTTGATCTGATCCAGTGTGACGGGAGCTGTACTCATTTGAAGACTCAAAAAAGAGAGGCCTATCTCCACTCTGTTTTGCCTTGATGCAAGATTTTAAAATTAACTTCCTAAGGGAAAGTCTACTCATATAAACAGCTAGAAAGGTCAATTTGTTCTACTAATGCTGGAAGTGATACTCCTACTGAAAAATAGTAATTTTTAAAATTCCATAGTCATAATGAAAACACAAGGTGCCTGATTCTGCTCTCCCCAGATTTAAAAGTATCAAACTCAAATCAAACTTCTGTAAAAATGGGGTCAGAATTAGGCTGTTGGTTCATTTACAGATGCATCATACTTGTACTGCATCCATTTGATTTTTCAATCACAGGATAGATTATTTGTATTACAAGCTTACAAACAAATAATGCAGTGGTAGAAATTGTAGCATTTTGAGGATTTAGTAAACTAACTGTTTCAAATTCAGCCCTCATTTGCTTAACAAGCATGATCATAATAATAGCTCAATTAACAGTAGTAATAATAATAATAAATAAAAATTATCACTTAATATTTGTAGAAAACTTTGAAAACATCAACTGATCAGTCCTCCCACTAGCTAATGAGATGGATATGTTATTATTCCTGTAGTACAGAATGGGGAATTTAGGCAGGGATGTTAAGTGACTTGCCCAGACTACACAGTGAGTCGAGTGAAAACCAGCACTAGAATCCAGGACTTCCTAACTGTCTGTCCCAGTTGACAGTGACTCCCTGACTAGCTTATTTCATCAGAAGCTTAAAAGTAAATGGGTGAAAAGTAATGAGAAAGATTAAACAATGCTGCACCTGAAAAAAATGATAAGTGGAATGAACCAAAAGCTAAATAATGTCCCGTGATTCTCTTTGAACTGTAAAACTTACTTGATCTGACTGTCTCTGATCTCATCCCCCGCTTCCTTTGGACATCAGTCACCCCTACACCCACTTTCCTCACAACACCCCCACAAGGTTCACTGTGGCTCCAAGGGAAGAATGCAGTGTAATTACCTAATCAAACACCTGTGGTCCATTACCAAACTAGGTGTTCATGCCTGTTTCATTTAAAAAAAAACAACTAAAAACTAAAATGTAAGTCTTTAAAAATATACCACCATTTCTCCACCAACAGTGAAATCTGCTCTTGAAGCACAGCTGCTATGGCCTGGTGTAAGGTGCTATTGGAAATATGTGATCAATACATTACTTCATGTCTCAGGTATGCTAATCACCCCCCCCCCAAAGGTGACATAATGTATGGCTTATTACCTTAATCCTGGCCTCAGAATGGACCCATGCAGAGCTGCAATGAAGTCATCCACAGAGCTTCTTGCCAGATCAGAGCCTTCATGATCATATAGATGGAAAATTCAGATAGATAAGAAAGTTGTAGTGATGGATAATAAAAGTCCTAATACACAAAGTACATCTTTCCCCTAGAAAACTAATATTCTGTGCAATGGTATATGCCAACCTTACACCCACGCTGGAGTTCTCATGGAAAAAAAAAAAAAGGAAGGTTTTGCTCATGCTGCTACAGAGAGCGAATTTGAAAATTCCTGTAGAGACTGGATTTCATGTGAAGTTTCCAGCAACAAGGGAAACAAGAAAGGCTGTTATAGACACTAACAGTAAATAGATTTCACCAGATCTTGTTTAGTCTTATTTAAGTTATGATTTGACTTCTCATTTTTGTTTTGTTTTCACCAGAGGCTGAGGGCCTCAGATCACTTTTATGTGCTTAAGACCCAAATAAATAAATAAATCCCAGCGTTTACTACTAACCGAGATTACTATATCCTTTCATAAGGATCAGAGAGGACCCAAAGCAAAGACTCATAGAAAGGAAACATCAGCTGCAACATATGCTTTCAAATGCAAATCCAGTACTTTAGAAAGCAACATTTTAGAAGACTGTTCCTTTTACTACCAACTGGTTTCACACATCCAGCCATGAGAAAGAACAGGGTGAGCTACAATGTGTTACTCTAAATTAAACTGGTTTGTGAAAAGAATGCTTTAGTGAAAAGCCATGGTATCAGAATGTGCTGCAATATGCAGGGCTAGCTCCAGGGTTTTTGCCGCCCCAAGCGGAGGGGGAGGGGGAAAGCCACGATTGGCGGCACTTCGGCAACAGCTCCACCACACCACTTCATTCCTCGGCAGCAATTCGGCGGCAGGTCCTTCCCTCTGAGATTCCCTCCGAGGGACTGAGGGACCCACCGCCAAATTGCCGCTAAGAGCCAGAATTGCCGCCCCACGCACCTGCTTTCTGCGCTGGTGCCTGGAGCCAACCCTGGCAATATGTTTCTAAGACTAAAAAGCTATTAATTTCCACTACATGACAAGAGGCTTTTGAGGACAAAGGAACAGTATTTGCTTTCTAAAGTGTGGATCAGTTTCTAGAAAATTTTTGGTTGAAATAATAAAACCGACATGAGGATAAACACTGACCTGAAGGATCTGTGACTTGAATTTCTAAGGGGCTAGCACCTGCAGCTCCATTATGGGCAGTAGAAGCTGTAGGTGTGCATCACTTCTGCAAATTAGGCCATTTCAAGGATTAATGTCAGGAAGGAGAAAGAAAGGTTATGAGCGAGATCCTGGGGTGTGGCTGATTTGCAAAGAGCACAGGTGAGGATGTGGGTGTGTCTGTCTATGGAAGTTCATGGGTATGTAAAACTGTAAAGTTAGGATCTATGCATTCCCCTGACCTTGTTCCAGCTATGTGCCAGGGTGGTCTCTGTGCTCTTGGTTAGAGGAACCTTAGGGCTGCTCTAGCTTATGCCATCTGCAAACTGCCCCAAGGAGCTGAAAATATAGCCAAAGACTGGCATGGTAGAGAGACATCCCAGTCATATCCTCATTCTTATGGGCACACTCCTTGTTATGCCGGCAGCAGAAAGGGTGTGATGTTTTTTTTTATGAGCCACTACTTCAGCTATATGACACTAGAATGTCACCCATACAACTGGGGTGATCCTCTCTGAACAAGTGATACCAGCATTAGGGCCACTGTATGGCCATACCAGATGAAAATCTGGTCGTCTAGTCAAACAATGTCCAATGCTATGAGCATACTCTATTCTAGGTTTCATAGGGGAAAAGGGTCAAGAGAAGAATTTACAAAAAGAAACTTCCTCTAGCCCCAATCCTGCAGTCCTTGCATGCCCAAGAGTCCCATAAAAACCATCAGGTCCTTTGTCTACTCTGAAGTCAATCTCTAAGGCCACTGATTCTGCTAATTTTGCTTTAGCTCAGACATACTGTCAACACAAGAGCAGCTCAGGCTGCAGAGAGATTGGTCAAAAAAAGTAGGTCAGCCTGTGACAAGCTGTTCTGAGTCGCATTTCTCTCTCCTCTCATTTCTCCCTTTGTAGAAGAAATTTGCTAAACCAATTCCTTTGAAAAAGCACAAAAACATTAATTGTATCAAATGGAAGTAGAGACATGTAACTAAATGTGTTGCAATTTGAGCCTTTTTTAAAATGAACAATTAAAAACAGACTATCACATCTTCTCCATGGTGACTTTCTAGAACAAATCTAGCTGGCTCAGCCATTTGACTTGTTCTTGGGTTCTGCTCAGTCTACCACCATGTCAGTGGAGCTCGGCTTACTGCACAGGAAAAAAAAACAGCAGCAAATAGAGCTGGGGGAAAAGTTTCCAAAATTTTCCACAAATATTTACTGTTTTAATTGTATCTGCATTAATTTGCTTCGCCCCTCCCTTTCAGAGAACAGTCACAAGACCAAGTTTTGCTGGCGTGAAAGTTCACACAAAGTGAGTTTCATAGCTGCATGTGCAAGAATTCACAGAAACTGAATTTTAGATTTTTCCGCACAAGTATTCCTGCCAGAAGTGTTGTGCACTAATCCAATCAACATTCCCAATAGAATGCGATTTATCTGACCTACCACAACTAAAACAACTCAAATCGAATATTTGAATCTCAAATATTTGCAGAGAACACAGATTTAAAAAAAAACACAAACAAAAAACCAATCGTCAAAACTTCATCAATACTTTCAAATGACAAATAAAAGGAAAGCAGGTGTGCTCACAGATGGAGCATTTGCCAAACAGAATACAAGAGGTTAATTTATTCCAATAAATTATTTGTTGCAAATTATTCACTCAGATCAGGTTTATTTGTATTATATTAGCCACAAGGGGCTCTAATCAAAGTCAGGGTCCATTGGACCAGCTAGGCACTGTACAAACACATAGCAAGAGATAGTCACCCCCCCTAAAGAACTTACAGTCTTAATAGACAAGACAGACAATGGGTGGAGGAAGGAAATACCATTCTCAGCATTTCAGAGAGCGGGCACTGACACACAGAGAGACTGAGTGACTTGCCCAAGCTCGTACAGGAAGTCTGTGACAGAGGCGTGTGTTGTACCCTAGTCTCTTGGACATTAGTTCAGAAATATTAATAACAAAACTACATCCTATCCAGTTAAAGTCTATGGATCCCTTACATTTAAATAGACTGCTCCCCTCCACTTACTGTCAATCTGACCCTACTTTAACTCAAAGATTTTTTTTCTTTGTTTCCCCCAGCCCTTCACTGATAGTGATTGTGGCTACACATTTCCTCCCTTGGTTTGTTTAGTAGCTCAAAAAAGAGACGACAACGACTAAATCTGATGTGGGAACACTTTTTCTTCTATATCAAAGAGCCATCTGCTAATACACAAAATATAAACAAAGTTACTGGATGTGCATGAGCCACCTGTGGAGAAGCGAGGCACAAGCAGTGACCGTACCACATCAGGGAATGTTTGTGTTTATTCTGGGCTGCATTTTTTTTGGTTTATTTTATCTTTGGATATTTTCCCCCTGTTCTCTAGTCTTGTTGTTTTAAGTTAAATGCAGCCAATTCACTTTAGAGAAATAATAAATATTGCACTTTTATAAAACATTTGTCCTCCTCTCAAAGCACTTCGCAGAGGGAGACAAAATTATACCTCAGAGGCGGCTGTTCAGCTGACTGGCACAGAGTGGGGAAATGGTTTACGGCCCTGCCCCCCTCCAAACCTAGGTTTTTGCCAGTCCTAGGTTTTCTGAGCTGTTGAGGAGCATGAGGATCAGATTCCCCATCTCCCCACCCCCACCTCACCTCTGCACTATGCCGGGCAAGGCATAATGCAGTGCTCAGAAAATACCTCAACCTTGTGCTTTTTCAGTTGTGTGGTAAGCATGAAAAAAAAAAAAAAAAAAAAAAAGATACCTTGGATGTTCTTAATCGCCAACAAACAGAATGATCTGCAGCAGTTAATGTGGTCAGCCAGCTCACTGTGGTCTCACCACAGAGGGTAAGAGAAAATATCACTCTAGAGGAGACAGACAATTATTCTCCTAGAGGAGATTTAGGGGAGATGGACAAGTTAGGAGCAGTTTATATTTAATGTTCAGTCCCTTTTCTTCATTTGGTCAGTCAGTCCTGAGGTTTTAAAACAGCCAGGAACTTGTGTCTTCATGTATATAGGCCTGCAAACCTCCTCCTTACAAATTGTAAGTCTGCATGGCTAAGATAAACCTGTGGACAAAATATCACCAATACAACAGTCAGAGAACAGGCTACCGAATGACCTGCTTCTTCTAAGTTGGGTTAAACTGCTTTTGAATTTTTTTTTATTCTGTTTATCTTTTCATGGTAATAGTACTGGACTGACACGCCTGGACATTGGAGTCCTCTATTTACAGAACAGATACAGCATAGTCAATGGCAATGCAAGCTACCACACACTGCCTCTCCACTGGGCCTCAACCCAAGCTGGAGGAGCCAGCTTGAAAGGGCAAGTGGCTCTGAGTCTGTGTCTATTCAGTCTGTGTCTATTCAGTCCTTGTCTTTTCTATAGAGAATGCCAATAAGGGTCGCCAATTGTGACATCTTGGTGTCCTGTGTTTGTTCAGTGCTTAGCACAATTGGGTCCTGGTCCATGACTTGGGCTCCTAAGTGCTACAATAATACATGATAATAATGGCAATGGATTTTATGAAATGGACACCTGCCCACCAGAAACTAGACCAAGACCACCATATTCATTACACATAGGCCACTGTTGCCAGGTGGTAACAGCATCCAGACATTTGTGACTCTGGATGGATTTGAACGGTTGAACTAGAAGCAAAAGGCTCTAGCTTAATAATAGCAAAAATCCTTAGCAATACAGCACTCTGGCTTTAAATAGTATTAAATCCAAATTGGTCATTTAAAAGCCTGAAATAGTTTAGATACATGAGTGCAAAAATGTGCTTGATAATGAGGGATATTTCATGTCAAAGAGCCCAATCCTGCATGGGGTGTATATATATATTATGTATATGTCAGCCCCACTGACATGAAGTAAGTAAATGTAATGGCCATCATTTTTGCTAACACACCAGAGATTGAACCAGGGAAAAGCACAAATTGCTACAGCTAGAGCTAAATAACCAAGCCCCTTTAGACAGGCATATAACAGACTCCTATCTTCGGCAGATCAGGCAGACCAGTAACACACTTATCAGTGGGTTAACAATGCAAACCAAAGAGCAGATTTCTGTTTTTTATGCCCCAACATATGTGTGCTGAGCATCTTCAATCTATGTTATGTGCTAATATTTGCAATGTACAAGACAGTGCAATTTTCTCCCCAAAATAATGCATGCAGCTTGATTGAAAAAAAAAATAGTGGGTGAAATCCTGGCCTGACAGAAGTCAATTTGAGTTTGCCATTGACTTCAATGGAGCCAGGATGTCACCCAGCATGTTTTAACAAATATAGCTGAGTACACAGCAATATTCATTCCATTGGCTTTCCGACTGCCTCTCAGTAGAAATGGCCACGGTGTGTTCTGCATGCTGTTGTGAGAGATACTTGTTCACTTCTGTGTTTAATTATAATCTGTAATAAAATGCAAAATGAATGCATTTCAAGCTCTAGCCCTGACAACAGTAAATAGGAAAAGCCAGATGTGGGTTTTGCTGTATCCCCCAGGACTAGCTATCATTACTTTACTTTTACACACACACACACAGTCTGTTCTACTCAGTGATTTCCATGCTGACAAGCCAGATTTATGAAAAGGATACTTTAGAACTTTTAAGAATGTCATTCAATAAAACCCACTGAATGAAATATATCTATATCTTATCCCTTTTCAAAAAATCTACAGCCAGATCCTCAGCTGGTATAAATTAGCACAGTTCCTTTGAAGTCAATGGAGCTCCACCAGTTAATTCCAGAAAAGGCTTATTATTATTTTAATAGAGAAATGTCCCATTTGCAGTGAGAACAGAAGGAGACTAAGGGTACGTCTACACTTACTTCCTGGTTCGGCAGCAGGCAATCGATCTTCTGGGATCGATCCCAGAAGTGCTCGCCGTCGCTCGGCGAGAGGAGTACGCGGCATCGACGGGGGAGCCTGCCTGCCGCGTCTGGACCCACGGTAAGTTCGGACTAAGGTATTTCGAATTCAGCTACGTTATTAACGTAGCTGAATTTGCATACCTTAGTCCGAAGTGGGGGGTTAGTGTGGACCAGGCCAAAGGAACACTGCAGAGCACTGTTCTCAGAGGGGGGGCAGGCATAACCTCTGGGAGAGTCTTGACTAGGTGTCAGAGGATTCACGACTTGATTGTACCATGTTAATAGAAGGGGGGTCCTGGCTAGACAAGAAAAGAGTCCTGGTTCCCACTATAGAAAAGGAGGGACTAGTATGGAAAACATTGTGTATCACTCCTGTAGAGCAGAGTGAACAAATACTAAAGATTCATTTATTTATTTTTGCCTCATTTTTGGTTTTATGGATATCTGTGAACTGATCCCAATTGTCTCAAGTTCACTCATTATTCAACAATATTTTTTCATGAATGTCTAACTTTTTGTTTGAACGTCATCATGTGAGCGGTGTCCTTAGTTGTGACTGGCCACAGACATCACATAATATTGTTTTTCTGTTACTTGCTTGGAGTAGTGCTAAGAAATCCTGATTGCATGAACGTTCTCAGAAGGTTAATACAAAGAGCACTAATACAACTATGTCTACTCATTCAAATTTTGAAACGAACACATTTTTTCCACTGAAAGTTCTACACAGAAGGCACGAGATTGGAACTGCTTCAAATATTTTCCATTTCTTTATATACATTTCCCTATCATTCTCTGGGACTGTTCCATTATGACCGTCAACCACTACTCGGTCTTATGATCCCATCAGATTTCAAAAGTTATGGAGCAAATTCTATTTTCACTTACCCTGGCAAAACCCCACGAAAGCCAATAGGATTGCACCAGTTTATCAAAGAGCAGAATTTGGTCTCAAACAAGATTGGGCGAGAAAAGTAGTTTGAGGGAGCACCTATGTCCTGCAGAGAATAGTGTAGAGATTCAGGAGTTAGCATCCTTCCCAGATTCTAGAAGGAAGTAGTGAACTAATGTCCCTACGTGATCTTAGGAAGTGCTCTTTCTGGGAGTGCCTGGTCCTGATAATTTCTAGCTATTAACAAACAAGCACAAACAACCCTGGTAAAGAAGGTGACATCACTAATGGAGGTTTCAGACAATAATGATCTATCATGGTGCCGTACCATGGGCCACAGGCAATGACAGACAGATAGATTCCATCTACCTAAATTCCTACTGCAGAGTCAAGGGGTTAAAATTCTCTTTTGCTTCCTGTCTCAAACTGTTTATTTCACACCAGAGGGGCTGCATTTCAGTTAATGGATAAAAGGATCCTTGTGTACAGTTTGTAAAACATTGTGGGATTCTTCAGAATGAAAGCCATCATTGATTAATTTAAAATATTATATTATTATTATTTCAACATTATCATGGATGCCATCTGTTCCTACCTCTGTTAGTGTCTCTTCTTTTTAATGTTCCTATCACAGACTCTGACTGGATTATTACTTAGTAAATTGGTGAGAATTCTGCTCAAGCTATCTGAGTTATATATTTACCTCAATGAGTGTCTGCCAAGAGCAATGTTTATGGCATATCTTGCATTGATTTTAGAATTTTTGAGAGTAATAAAGCACTGAATGAGGTTCATTTATTCTCACAAATTAGAAGCAGTCATGTTAATATGGAGTAATATAATTTTGTCATTGCATCTAACCAACTTTGTTTAGGCTGTTGGTTTGAACAACAGAGGAACCTGCTGGATTATTTTTAAGACTTTAAAAATAATCATTTAGGGTCTGATTCTGCCACCCTTTGCCCACACAGGGTAACCGTTATTCTGCAACTGGTCCCACTGGAATCAATGCAGCTACCCATAGAGCAGGGTATGCTTATTTTGTAAGGGGGACAGAATCAGGCTCTTGTTTATTTAGGGTTATGTTGTGACTTGGACGGACTACACACCCGCACAGGAAAGTAAGAACCTCCTGCTCACACTGCTGCATGGTCTACCTGGTCCTGAGGGTCAGACATACTATTTCCTCCTCCTCACCCCCAAAAAGGGGGTGTAGAATGAGGGGAGCCTTGGTGCCACCCCTTCAACATGCCAGCTGCCACAGCTGAGTCCCCTGGAGCCGGTTGTAATTTCCTACTGGTGAATGTCAGAGCACAGGAGAAGCAGGGAGGATATCATTCCTCTGAGACATGATGTCTTCTGGGCATACTCCTGGGGTGATGCCATTTACCCACCACCCCTTGCTTAGGGCTGCACCTAAAGACTCCATCCAGCCCTGATCTATCTTTTTAAAACTGCTGAAAGAATAAACAGTTATACACACAGCTAGATCAACTTGAAACACATCAGATATCACAAACTATGCAAACAATAAAAGACCTGTAGTACTACACTGTTCAGAAAAAAAATATCCAAATTGCATCAGTGAGATTTTGTTAGCAACTATGCAGCAGACTCAGTGAATAAACTAATGTATCGCCGCCACCAGCCTTCTCTTTGCAACAGCTGCCTGGAATTTTTATTTTCTTGGTTTTCACTTCATAACTCCACTTTCCTTTTCCCTCTTGATTCCTCTTGGCTGACACACTATAGCTGCTGAAATGATCCTCTAGCCAGGAATGCTGGATGAGCAGCTGCCTGTGGACTGGTGCCAGTGCTGCACTAGAAACTGGAAAACAAGACAGGCTGGCCTGCTCCCACATCTCCTCCAGGAGACAGATGAAGAGATGGACCCATTCTCTGCTGGCCAGTGATCTGGGGATTCAAGTCCACCTCTAAACTGCCTCTGAGATCTGACTTGACAATGATGGCCCCCCTGACTAAGCATGAATGGTACCAAGTTATGTTTCCTATTTCTGTGGCAGGATTTTGATCATTAGAGTCTCAAATGTGAATGCCAGCTCTATAAGACACCAACTTTAACTCTGAATGCATTCCTAGGAGTGAAGGTTCTGTGCATTATGCAACAGGTCACATAGTAACATCACACAGTTCAAGTTTCTAGGAGAGAGAGAGAGAGAGCCTGTTTCCAGTGTGTCAGATAAAATAATGCTGCTGTATGCATACATGAATAAATACAATTCTAAATTCAGTGAAATATTTTCCTTCCTCTGCTCCTCCCACAGTAAGTGAATACACTAGCAATTAATTACTGTGCTCAGCAACTCGCTTCAGCAATTATTTAATGGATTCACTTTTAGTCCCTGGCCTAGTAACTTTTCAGAGAATTTTCAGGGGCCTGAAATAGAAAGCATACAAATATTAAAATGAGCAAAAACATATATTTTAAGTGTTACCGCTTGCAAACGTTGGCAACAATGTTTTCAGAGTTCTACTGTTCTGTTTATGCTCATTGTAGTGTATTAGAGCACCAGTATCAGGCACCTATACAACTCAAAGTGGTCATACTCAATGTAGTATACTTATATGTAATACCTTAAAACAAATATACTAACCAATATCTGCTACCACATCTTCCTAATTTTCAATTAGAGTTAGTAGAGAAAAAGGATTAAATCCTGGATCCCCGAAGTCAATGGGAATTTTGCCATTGACTCCATTGGGGCCAGGATGTCACCCAATATCTGTTTTGTACATTTCCTGAGGATTAAGAATTAAAACAACTGAAGTGGGGCTCATTTTACCTTTAATGTCTTTAGTGATTATTTCCAGGATGCCCAACTGCATATTTCCGAGACACTCAGCAGGTAGGAAAATAATTTCTGAGTCATGAAAAACGAGTTGTGTTCTTTCCTGCTCAGATTTTGCAAGTGCCTAAAAGTGCTAAAGGTTTGGTCTCTCAAAGAGGCCAGGTGATTTCTGCCTAGAACTGACAACATTGTCTAGAATGAACATTGCACAGTGCCAACAAGTGGTGAAATGCAGTGCAAGGGTCTGTGACCTGGTAAGGTTATTTACCTCTACATGGGAGCCTCAGGAAAGGCCAAATTGCCTTAGTGCTCCATGGTAGACATGACTTCAGTAAGGAGGCAGAGAGGAGGTGTGGGAAGTGGCCTACAATAAGAACCTGAGTGAAAACCTGAAAATCCAACTCTGTTGAATCTGTGTCGAGCACAAGAAGTCTTTTCCTCCTTGAGACAAACCGTAGGTTGGAGTTGAATGAATAACAAGAATTGAGTGGCTGCTAGTGCTTCCCACCAAAACCAGGAAGATAAATGCACTGGGCTCAGTGTAAAACTCAGCATACATTCTCTTGGGAGCAGCATGTTTATCTGGTTGTTCCAAATTCACAGGCAGAAAGCTAGAGGGGATGTTAGAGACCTGAACTTCCCCAGTGCTGAACAGTCTTTGGTTCATCTGACTGCAGACATAAAGGCCAGCCATGCCTTAAATAACTCGGTTCAGATCCATACTTCATCAAAAGCCAGAGTTCTTCAGATATGGAATTTTAGTTCAGGCTCATCTCTATACATAGTGTATATAAAATATGCAGAGATTCAAATTTTTTCCCAAGTTGTCTCTGAATTAATTACTTTTAATTCCAAAAGGTTTATAGTTTTGGGTCTTTTTCTTCCAAGGTTGGCTAAATGATACCATAGAGCTTTAATTTACAGCAAGATGCATCTTAACCAAGCATTCGCTAAATAGAGTCACGCAGGTAACTCCCTGCACATCATATTACAAATATTCCCCCAGGGACACTCAGTCATGTCCACCCACTTGTGACAGCCTCACTGCAATATAGCCCTGCCAATCCTAACCTCTTTTCCATGCTGCCTGTGCCTCTGACAACAACTGAATCTTGAGAAAACCCCAGGAACATATACTCATTTTCTAACACGTTTTCTTACCAGGACAGCACGCAAGTCAGAGTTGAGACTCCATGTGTGTAAACAGACTATGTATCCAAATTAAACCATCTACAAATAGACTTAGAGTCATGCAGCAATCAAGCAGGCTAAGTAAACAGTAAAGCAGAAGCAGGAAACCCTGTTAGGAAACCAGAGGGTACTAACATTACACTCACGCTTATTTTCATTTTGCATTTTCTTTTTTGAGAAACAATTTCAAATTTTATTTGTTCATTAATTAGAGGTTTAAGGCTACAGCTTAAAGCCAGCCAGTGGTGCATCTTCTGAAAGCGCATGGCATCAGTGCTCTGGGAGCTGCATATGGCTGGCTTGTGCTTCCAGGTGGAGTTTGTAGATTTTGACTAATAAAGCTCTAAATGGCTTAGGACCTGCGTACATGAAAGACTGTCTCCTTGTGCAATACTGCCACATCTGCAACCAACGAAGGCACCTGAGTTGGATCCCACTCCATGAACTGGGATTTGGCAGGAGAGCATTCTCTATACAGGGCTCTCATCTGTAGAATAAGCTTCTGCCTTTGCTACAAACCCATTTGGAATTGTTGCCCTGTGAGGTATACTATCTTTTTTGCCTGGCTGGCTGAGCTGATTGGGGCTTAATGAGTGGGAAGGAGGACTTCATGATGGGATGGTGGTTTGGTGATGAAAGTCCTGCCTATCGTTCACACCTTGTGTTGGGAGTATTCTCCTGGAGATTTTCTAGGGGTTGCTGCTTGTTTGGATTTAGTTGCTTTAAACAATATCAAGGACCCACAGGGTAGCATATAGGCACTTTCTTCATGTATTATAAATTGCAAAACATGAATATGCCTACTCCAATCACACACCTTGCTGTCCTAATATTTCTCTTTAAAACTAGAGTTGCCAGAAGGAAGGTGTAGAATCATTGTGTGGAGGGGAGGAAGTAGTATCTCTGGGAACAACTTTGAGATCACCAAAGTGGTGTAATTCAGGATTATCTCCAATGAAGTCAATGAGGCTACAACAGTCTAAAACCAGTGAGAGATCAGAATCAGGCCCAATACCTTGCAAAAATGTTTGCAAACCATTGCAATAGTGAGGAGGGTGCTTCATTCTAAAATCCTACAATATTTAAAAGGAGTGATCACCTCTGTAAAATTTAAACCATCCGATAGAATTCTGTAGCAGGAATAGATAGTATAATATTCTAATGATTGCACTAGCATTGTCTTGTGTCAAGTAAACCTCTGTAATTTGTATAATATATGGATTCCACTATGTCAGCAGGTGCACCTTTCCCAGTTAGATAACAGATGCCTAGTGTAACACTAGGGCTACATCCAAAAGCAGGGGAGTGCTACTTGTCTATATTGGTTGCTCAGTTCCAGTCATTTTGCATTTATTCTGATGTGTATAACTAGATTATGCTCTTCCTAGCCCTGGCTCCTTGGCAGGGGGGGCTCACCCATTTTTGCCCTATGCTGCTCAAAATTCTGCATACCAGTAAAAAGCCACCTCCACTTACTTCACAAGTCCCCAGGATCAATTAAACACACCTGATCCATCTCTGTAGAAAAGTACTAGCTTGTACTCCCTTTACACTGGTGTGTGGCAGCATCTAGGGGACCAAAGCCAAGAGCCTAATATGTCTTATGCAACATAAATAATTGTAATTACTTCCCTGATGCTTATGGAATGAAAAACTCATTGTATCAATGGAGGATTTTGTTTCCAAAGAAACTGATGCAATGATATTGAGTTGTCTATTAGAACTGAAAGTATCAGTCTCATCTTTGAATTTCTTAGTTTTTTTAGCTTAATTTGGGCCTCTTGTACGTTGATAGTGGAGGTCGGCATGAATTAGAATACACTGTATATATTCAAGATGGCTCCTCTATTCTTTGAATGTTTTTTGGTAAGATTTTACTCTTGTTGACTAAGGCCTGATCTACACTTAAAATTTAGGTCAACATAGTTACAGCACTCAAGGATGTGAAAAATACACACTCCTGAGTGCCATATGCTGACCTAGCCCCCACTGTAGACAGAGCTAGGTCAACAGAAGAACAGAAGAAGCTATCCCACAATAGTCCCTGAAGCATAGACATGATCTTAGCACACTTTATTCTGTCACTCTTATACCATGAGTTTTTTTAAAACTTCATCCCTACTAGGTCATCAGCCTGGGATAACATATGCAAATTGAATATATTAACAGTGATATGAAATCTGTTAAGCATTGCCATTTATGTACAACATGCATCAAATATTAATGCAAAAAAACTATAAATAGAATGACTAGATAGTAAAACATGACCATGTATCAAGCATAGAAAATGAAGATCCTTAACTGTCTATTTATTAAGCTAATAAAGAAAGCACATCCTTAACTGGGCAGGAAAAGTAAGAGAAAATCATTGTGCTCAGGAGTGATGCTGATAGCCGTTTAAATCATCTCCCTGGTGTTCCAAGATGACATATGCTGGTGAATGGGAAACTGGAAATTAATGTCAGAGGAATTTCAGTAATTATGCTGGTTGGAAGCTGGTCACAGAAATTCAAGAGAAAAACCCACTGATTTAGTGTGTATGATGAAGCTTATCACAGATCACTTGGGAATTAAACAAAATAATTGGTAAAATTGTGAATCAAGGTATAATTCTCTTATACTACTTAGAGGGTGGATTTTGTGGGTCTCAGAAACAAGTGCTCCTGTTTGCAGGCACAGCATGGGATATCATTATTATATAAGGTTCAGGACGGACAAATATTGTCCATAGGAACATCTACACTGGAAATGCAAGTACTGTACATCATAGATGGAAATTGTATTGATGAGAGTAGAAAGAATGTTTTACCAGTACTATTAAATGTAACAAAGTGGTTCAGTCAATGACAGCAATGGGTCTTCAGTTGCTTTAATTCTCAGTTTTACTCATATTGCATGAACAAATCTTCTATTATAATTGTAAGTCCCTGGCAATGAGACATCCACAGAAGCCAGTATATCCATATGTAATTTGGCATAACTGGCAGGCTTTTCTAAAACTGAATAACTGAATAATAATTAAGGTCTTTAATGATGATTAGAACCATTACAAAAAGTGAAAAATTAGTAATACAGTTTCTCATCTTCAGATTGCTTATGGGAGGAACATTTCTGTAGAAATGATGTGTAATAATTACTCAAGGAGAGGGTATCAAAGCTAAATTAGTTGAATTTTCATTTTTAAAAAATGTTTTCATTATGATAGAGCAAATTGCAATATTTAGCATAATAGTTAATGTCTTCCTTTTTTGCAAATGATTCATTTTACATTTCCTTACTCAATTGTTTTAAGTTCTTCTATTTGTATAGTGCAAGAACTATTTACACCATCACATTCAGATAGTTTCAGGAATCAGACATATGCTCTGCATGTTAATTTTGTTCTGATGACTGCTGATTTCAGTGAAGCAATTCTTACAATTTTTTTTATTTCAGATGTCATTATCTGCCTCTAGCAGAAAATGCACCTACTACTTTGGAATATACATTGCTAGCCTTTATAAATCTTAATCATTAGCTAGCAGAGTGTTACCTTACATCTGCTTGTCCTTTTAACAAAGAAGGTGAAAGCATTGTTAGAATGGCAGTTTTATCTGTCTCACAAATAGAGGGATCATCACTTTTTGGTGATGCATGCTGCAAGAGCAGAATAATAAGTCGCTACAAGTTAATTTCACTAATAACCAAGTGTCTTGGGGTGTACGTACTCCACACTGGCCCAGCAACCAAAGGGTTAATACAGGCACTGCCAGCCCCTGCTGATTGGAAGCCTCACAACAGCTGGGAGGATAAAAGGGGTGTGAAACAGTGAGGGTGATGCTGTTAGAAGAGTCGTGAACAGGCTGGAGAAAGGAACTCCTGCCAGCAAGCTAATAAAGAGCTTCCCAAAGATGACAGCCCAGGAGGGGATGAACTGACTGACAGGCTGGAGAGCCTGCAGAGACCCAGGGGAAGGTGGGAAGAAGCTCAGGGCACTGTCAGAGTTGAAGAACCCTGATCCTACTTATCTAGCTCTAGGGCCCTGAGCTGGGACCCAGTGGAATGGGTGGGCCTGGGTTCCCCTATCAAACCCATGATGGACTAGGGAATGGTGGAAGAGAACACCAATAACTCTTTAAGATTAAATTGTGCTCACTCACTAATGCAAGGAGTCTCACAGAAGTCACTGAAACTACTCAAGTGGGTAAGGCAAATGGGATATAGGGCCAGATTTTTAAAAGGTCTTTAGGCATCTAACTCCCATTGATTTCATTGGGAGTTAGGTACCTACATACGTTTTAAAATCTGGCCCTTGATACCCATATTCCATTGCAGAGAGACTGGTTGTTTGGGTCTATAAAAGAAGCATACATAATACTGTAGTGGAAAACATACAGATTCAGCCAATGTTGTTTATGTACAAAGCAAACTCTTCCACCATTCCCTAGTTTACTGCTGGGTCCCCCACCCCCTAAAAATAAAATGCTTATTTATATTTTGTCATCTGAGGATCTGATTCTTCTGTCACCAAGCTGTGAAAAATTTTAAGGAAAAATCTACACAGAAGGGAGGAGCTATCTTGAGAGCCTCCACGTGGTGCAGGTTGCTATGCAACCACTTCCCTTGCCTGTACATGTCTGGAACAGCTGCTCCAGGTACAGCCAGTACAGATCAGCTTATGAAATTAGGAAATTAGATCAAGGGGAAAGCGCAGTCAAAAATCTAATGAGACCATGCACCAAAGTATAGGTAATATTACTGGGTACCAACAAAAATCCAGCACAGACCCTGGCATAGGGGTTCCAGTGGCAGAAATTCCAGGGAGACCCAGGCTGTCTGAAAATTGACCACGGCTGTCTAGAAAGTGGGGAATGGCTTGACTGCCCAGGAGATGCATCTGCATTGCAGCTCTCCCAGTGGGGCTCCTATGGGAATTAAAGCTGCTTCCTTTTGGCAGAACCCCCAAGAAAAGGCACTGGCAGCAACATTGCCTTCCCTTTCCCTGGAACAAGTCACTGGTGAGGCACAGTGATGTGCAACTGGCATCTCCTTGCACAAGCAGAGGTAAATTTCACCCTGTGTTATTAATGGTATGTATTAACCCTCGATGCACAGTGTTACCACTACTATTCTGCAGTCCTACCCACCCTAGTAACACTTCTCTAAAATATTACCTGTAGTCTACATTAATAGCTAAATCAATAGCTTTAAGAGATTTGATACACCAAGCAGCCTAGTCTCCCATTTTAGTTAATCTCTTCCTTGCCTTGATGGGTTATTCAAGAAAGGATCTTAGATACAGTAAAGTGTGCACTGGCACGCTAACCTTATGCTGGTTCAGTTAGATCATAAAAGCCAATAAACTCGTTGTGGTGGATAGTTAACTGAACATACAGCAGAGTCTAGTCATCTGCTCATGAAACCTGCTATGTTACTTCTGAAAAGAAACACTGCAGGATTTATCTCCATAAAGACTCCCCAGGATTCGGGGGGGAGGGAGGGGCACAGATATGGTAGAGTGGGAGTCAAAAGGAATACTTTCAGACATGCTTCAAGAACTATTAATTTGAGACAATTGACCAAGAGACCAGCATAGCGAGGTGCCAGTGTAAGGAGAAAAAAAGATGAACTACCTTAAGTAAGGAAGACTGTTCCCATAAGGAAAAGTCTCAGCAATTAATAGGCAAGAAGCCAACAGGTTTCTGTGGAAACTACTCTAAAAACCAAAGATTTTATAGAAATTACTCTGAGGTTCTATATAATTTAATAGGGGATTATCTCCTTTCTATATTTTGTTGGGCTGGGAGGGCTTAATATCCTTTAGTATTCTATAAGAGGGTGATACATTTTCCATTAAATTCCTCAGGATGGTTAAAAAGGTTATCACTTTCTACAAAATTCTACAGGATGTTTCCTCAAAGAAGATCTTGGATGACCAACTTTTACATTCTTTCTGAAACTCAGATGGCCTCAAAACTATCGACTGTATCACCTTCCTCACATCTGTCCTTTTAAAATATTTGGGTGAAACCCTGTTACTAAAGTCAATGGGAGTTTTGCCATTGACTTCAACAGGACCAAGATTTCATCCTTGGTGCTAAGGGAGGCCTTCATAGGGTATGAGCGCCTTATTTTCAGGAATTGTTTTTTGTCTCAATCTAAGCCATGTACAGAAAGGCTATCACTAAGATGCACATCACATGAACATTTTTAATAAATGAACAGACCCCTGTGTTTCTTGAATCTTTTAGTTCATAAAGAGCATGGTGAAAAACACCCCAGGCAGAGGAAAGTGCTTGAGCTTGTTTGAGAAATAATCAATGGTAAAAAGGTAACATTTCAGCTATATATAGTCTGTTACACGTATAAGTACCATTTATTTTGTTTAATACTGGTAATGTTGTGGGAGGGGAAAAAATCATGGCAGAGACCAGGGGTCGGCAACCTTTCAGAAGTGGTGTGCTGAGTCTTTATTTATTCACTCTAATTTAAGGTTTTGCGTGCCAGTAATACATTTTAACGTTTTTAGAAGGTCTCTTTCTATAAGTCTATAATATATAACTAAACTATTGTTGTATGTAAAGTAAATTAGATTTTTAAAATGTTTAAGAAGCTTCATTTAAAATTAAATTAAAATGCAGAGCCCCTCGGATCAGTGGCCAGGACCCAGGCAGTGTGAGTGCCACTGAAAATCAACTCGCATGCTGCCTTCGGCACACGTGCCATAGGTTGCCTACCCCTGGCAGAGAACTAAGTAGTAGAGGAGAATGTATGGCCAGGATAAGAAATCACTGGCTTGCTTTATAAAATAGAATGGGATTTGTCCCATACTGCATCTTCAGAGCCCTGCAGTGTCTCTGACACGGGAACAGACTTTCAGCCAGTTCTCAAAAGTAAAAAATAGAGAGTCCAGAATCTGTCACAGCTGCGCTTTATCCATTACCAGTAAAAAGCAATGCAACTACATTAAATTTGGCTTTGGACCCAGATTTGAATAAGGCTATTGCAAACTAGACTAACGCGGATATATTCTTTGGTTTCCACAGAAGTATTCTAAGGTTTTCATGGCTGCAGCAAAAACCCACAATCCTCTGTTCCCTGCCAGACTTCCGCCTCTAAAAAGGGGCTGATTCACAGCAATAGGAGACTGTGCATACACGAGCATGCATGACCTAGAAATGGCAAAAGGGCTTCAGGATGCATGCAGTGTGTATTCAGAATATGAAACTATTCAGAATAATACATCAGCATGAATTTCATAAGCTCTTTGATATTAAAAGATAGCACAGCACAGGTAGATGAGTAATAATCTGGTATCTAGTTTGGTCTGACAGCCATGGTTTCCCATATTAAATTTGGTAAGAGTTTCAATGGAATAAATGAGAAGGAGAAGGGGAGACAGACTCACTAAATAATCGATTTATAATGGCCACGAAATTGATGCTTCTTAATCAGAATGAAACTCCATATTTAACAATCCCCATTATGCCACAACAAAATTATCATGAAAATCTCTCTCTCTAAAGTGAAACACAGACAGCATTAAAGGTAGGAGACAAATTATAAGTGTGATTTTGATCTCACACCACTGAAAAGCAGGAACTCCATTTAAGTCAAATGAATTATTATATCAGTGTAAAAGCAGTCTGAGTGAGTTCAGCATCCGGCCTTATGTGAATTCATGCCAAATTTCAAAGTTCAGATATTGCTGAGTTACTTATCTATATGGGAAAAATGTGTGAATTATTTTAAAGTGAGAAAATCAAAATCTTTCAGCCTTGCATAACCCAAAAAGGAGCATTTTAAAAAATTGTGAACAAGTAAAATGGAGTCAAAATATTGTCAGTTGGAACATAGAAACTCAATGGAAAATTTTTGGATTTTTAGGCAGGCTAAAAACCGGAAAAAAAAATGGATTAATTTTACAATAGCTTGTGAATCAGACACAATTGCAATGGTCATGATGACCCATCTCTAACAAGATTCTTTTCTGTAAACAAGAATTTTACCTGAGGAGTAAAAATGCCCCAAAACAAATGTGTTTCTAATTTTACAACCATGGAAATGGAGAAACCGAGTGTTACCGCTTCGGTGTCATGTACATTTGAACTGAAATGGGAACAACAAACAATTGTCCTTGTTTTTTCCACATATCTAACTATAGAAATATCTGTTGGAAAAAACAATTTGCTGGCTAATCTGACTCAGTGAAGTCGCTTGCAGCTAATCAGTGATCACATCTTTCCTTCGCAGCACATTATATGTCTTGCAATTGTTTCAAACTGACACTGGAAAGTTTTATGTTTCAGTTGACTTTCTCTAGTTATGTATTACCTTGTAAAGTATTATACTTTACATTTAATGTGCTCAAAGCTTATTAAATGGCATCTGATCCAGGTTTGGCTGCAAGCTGGGCCTGAGGCCTGCTGACCTTGCTTAGCTGCCATCAATCCCCAGGGGACATTATTGAAATTCAGGGATCACTGAATGGAACCCCCACTCATGACCTATTTTCACTGGCCGTGTCTCACATGTTGGCACTCAGGATGAGATAGTGTAGGAGACACTGTGGCGTATCCACATTAGCAGAGGATCCTCCTAGGCTAGGGTGATTCTCCCATGCCCCATTATGCCAGCATAATGCACTGCTCAATGCGTTTCATGTCTCCCTCTGTACCCAAATCACAGAGGATGTGAGACTATTACAGCCCTACCCAGAGAACTGGGCTCTTTAGCTCAAGCAGTAGAGCGAGCGAGCGAGAGAGAGAGACTTATGCTGTTAGCTCTGGAGGCTCCTAATTCAATCCCTGATGGCAGCCATGATGGTGGCCATTGCACCAACACAATGAAAGCAGCCACAGCACAGACAAGGATTAAAACACTAGCCTCAGTTGAACTGAAAAGCTATCTGGCATGAAAACAGTCTATCACGTATCAAGTAATTCCGGCCTTGCTTAACATTGCTAAGTAAGCTAGTAGGTGATATTTTTTAAATCTGTGTTTAGCAGGAAATAGACCCGTAGGACATGCACACTAAAGTGTCCTTAACATTGTTTCAAAATTAAATAAATATGGACCATTTACATGGTGCCTGGAATTGATCTGATTTAACAGTAATATTTTAATGTATTTAACAGTCAGTATGCCAGGAGGCAGCCTGTCTTTAATAGTAATTGTGTCACAGATCAACCACCTGGGACAAGAGCTTTGCTGCTACAGAGATCTCAAAACACTTCCATGATTGCTGTCTTTGGTTATGAGAGAGTTGATCAATCTGCTCTGGCAGGAGATATGGTAGTTTTAATTTGTTTGGGAATTGTACTATTTGACACTTGGTTCTTCCTGCTTCTGAGGTGTATAGCCATGACAGTACCTTACTATCATTGAGGTTTATGATCAACTATGGCTGCAACATTGATTGTTTAGGAAGGTGATTCCATATGCATCCCAGTTTGTCAGCTAATCTTATAAAATAATATTCAGCATGTTCCCTGCATTTTTTTCCCCAGCTGTAACTCCAGCTCTAGCTGTTTTTAGGACAGACCTTTTCTATTCTTAGCAAACAAGGTCAGTATGCTTTGTGGGCTTTTTACATTACTCTCTTATAAATTCATTTGGCTATGATTTTGCCTTCAAGTGCCAGTCATGTTGGCAAAAGCCTTGACTTTGGAGGCTGGGAGTGGAAATTTTGTGAGAGAGTGAGGATTATATCTGTGTTATGGTTGGTTTCCTTATACAGTTTGAAGTCAGGGCTCCTCATGCTCCTACCATCAGAGTAGTGACTTAGTGCACCCATAGAGACTAATGGACCCATGTTGTTGCTAGAGAAACTACTGTACTAACTATTACACCTGTCAATGGGATACAATGACTCCTCATGTCCTCAGTAGCCACAGGATTCCTAAGCATGCTCTCCTGGGCCCTGACTCCGCTCATATTGAAATCAATGACAACTCAGTTACATCAGTGGAATAGGGATCAGATCCATAATGAGTTATTGGCACGAGTCAAACTAGTATAGAGACTACCAGTGACAAATATATACGTGTGTGTGTGTGTGTGTATGTATGACAAAGGACAGAGAACCCTTGATCGTCATCCTATTACAGTGCAGAGAGATTGCAGAATAAAGAGCTTTGTAGGGGCTTATTTGCATTCATGCAATCTCATCCAGCAGAAGTGCTCTAGGTGGTAGCAGGTAACAGTGGTCATCACTTGGAAAAAGTTGAATATTTTTTGCTCTGAGGATTTTTCTATGCCCCAGCCTATGGGGAGGCACTAAAATCCATGAGATTTCATTGCAGATTTCAGGATATCCAAGCATTTGTAGAGTCTTAATCCTCTTTCCCTTTGTAGGATGACATCCTATTTCCCTAATCAAAGGATACCATGGAAACTCCATGAGTTGTCCTGCAGATTTTCCCTTTTGACTTTATCCCTCTTGAGGATTTTCAGGAAATCTGGCCCAGAATCTATTAGTGGGACACTGGAAATTGTACAATGCAGCACAGCATTAAACTCAATATTCAGTGTGTGGAAGCCTGCACCTTTCTATGCACCTGGGGTCCATACAAGACAAAAAGCACATCACAAAACAGGAAGCATCTGCATATCAAACAAGCACCTTGTTTTTACCCATGTTAAAAGAAATGTATAAAGTTTAAGTCTGTATAAATTAAAATGCCTAATACTACTCCTGATTTACAAGCTAACAGTTGTTTGAAATCTATATAAGATATTAAGATACAGAAAACCTCTGAGAGAAACATTACTATTAATGTTATTATGTGTACGAGTTGTTATTAATTACATGTTTGGTTAGGGGGTTTTTTTTTTTTTCTTTTCACAAGAGTATCATTTCTAAACTATTTAACATAATAAAAGAAGGAACATCTAGCCTAACAAATCTGTTGCAAAAAGTATGGAGAGACTGGGTATCTATACTCAACGTATGGTATCTGAGGTCCCAATGTCAACGTTTCAAATCGTAGTATGGCAGGCTGTGCTACTC
>NW_020698242.1:5860089-6076574 GCF_002925995.2 Terrapene triunguis
ACCGCAGCCAGTGGGGGCCACGATAGGCCGAACCTGCCGCGTCAGCAGGTAAATAAACTGGCCCGGCCCGCTAGGGTGCTTACCCTGGCGAGCCGCGTGCCAAACGTTGCCGACCCCTGCAATAGACAGTTAAATCATAAGATTTTACTCTGGAGCCACATTATTGCTGATCCTCTCCCAAAGCAAGCAAGCTAAACTCAGTAGTTGGATGCAGTTCCAATCTTTCCAGTCATATACATTTTAAACAAAACTACTCTTCTGTTTTGCCCTATTATTCAATAAAGTGTTCCCAACACTATACTTTTCATAAACAATAAGTTAATGTCATTTAAACAATAGAGTTTGAACTGAGGAACAGAGAGTGGCAAATGCAAGAGTTTGAGTCTTATGTCAATGAAACTAGTATTATTACTGATTTGTATTGCATTATCACTCAAACACCCCAATCCAGATTGAGACCACATTGTGCTAGATGCTAACATATAGGATGACGTGGTCCCTGCCCCAAAGAATTTTCAGTCTAATCTGAGACAAGGCATAATCAGCAAGTATAACAAAAAATAGGAGGGAGGAAGGACAACAAAAGAAATTGTAATATTCACATGGGTTTACCGGTTCCAAGGTGTATGTCTACAAACTATGGGAGGTCTCAGAGGTCCCCATATGGGACTATAGCCCAGTAGCTCTGCATAGCTCATTGACTAACAGCTCTGCCCCTGACTTCCCGCATGCTCCAACGGAAAGAGGATGACTTCATGGTACAGATGGGGCTGCAGAGACCCACTGAAAGTCATCTCTTCTTTCTGGATTCCTCTGCACATCAAAAAAGCATTTTTGAACAATTTGTGCATTTACAGGAGCTGCAAGGGTAGGCCCTTTGTCAGTAACAGTCTGTTAGTATAGATTCTGTATTGTTAAAAGAGGCATCTCCAAAGATACTTTGTTGTAACACAACAGTACAAACTCATTCCATCACTGAACATTTCAGAAATGTCATTAAGGACACATCTGTTACAAAACCAGCTATGATCCTATACACAACCACAGTTGCATGAGCTTAAATTGCTAAAGACAAAGAACTCAGTATCTCTTTTGGGATGATGACAAGTCAGAGATTCAATTCAAGGCATAAATAATGAGAAAAGATAAGATGATGGAAGAATGTCAGGAACCATAAAGCCTAAGAGCAGCTATTGTAGGTGATAACTGTTACTTAAATATGGCTTGCAATTGTATTGGGAATGGTGTAGTTACACTTAGGAAGATACAAGTGCTTTTCTAACTTGCAGACAAGGGGTTAACTTTACCCCAGTGCAGGGAGCCTGCACAAATCCTTATGCACTACAGAAGAACCATATTAAGGAACTAAGTGGGACTTAAGTGCTATATAAGGTGTGGTGTCGGCATTTTGCAGTGTGGTTAATATCACTCTGGGGCAAAGTTCACAAAGGTACATATTTGTCTATCTACCCGCTGAACATGTGTGCGAAGCATGCAGTACACAAACACCTCAAGAAACAGAAGTGGGAGAGAAGGGCTAACGCCACTTAATGTATACAACACTCATGGAGGAAATCCCCTTAAGGACTTTGCATTGAAAGTTACTGGGTAAGCATGTCTGAGAGTGTGAATTTGAAGAGCCACACTAGAAGTGAAACTGCATGTTTCATGAGAGGAACTAGTTTCTCATCTTTCTTCCTCTTGCCCTTCATTTCTCCGATGTGTTAGCTAGATAATGAAAACCCATTCCAGACTCTCTCATTTATTGCTGGGGAAAGAGTGGGAGTGTTAACTAGTTGAAGATGAGTAATTTTTCCACTGACGGATGGTATAAAAAGGTAGCAAATGTTTCACCTCCACCATCAATTCATACTGACATCAAAATTTCCCATTTTCAAAGAGCTGCATAGAATTTAGCCATTCAGTTTGAATTAACTCACATTAAGAATAATAGTGATTCAGTAGCTAAACCCAGGCATTTCTTTGAAAATGTAGGGCATATTGTTTTATGGAAAATCATTTATTTTACGTGGTTTTATATATAGGTATCACAATTGATACACGGTCTAAATCGGGTCGGCAACGTTTGGCAGGCGGCTCGCCAGGGTAAGCACCCTGGCAGGCCGGGCCAGTTTATTTACCTGCTGACGCGGCAGGTTCGGCCAATCGCGGCCCCCACTGGCCGCGGTTTGCCGTCCCGGGCCAATGGGGGCAGTGGGAAGCCGCAGCCAGCTCATCCCTCGCCCGCGCCGCTTCTCACCACCCCCATTGGCCCGGGACGGCGAACCGCGGCCAGTGGGGGCCGCGATCGGCCGAACCTGCCGCGTCAGCAGGTAAATAAACTGGCCCAGCCCGCTAGGGTGCTTACCCTGGCGAGCCGCGTGCCGAACGTTGCCGACCCCTGGTCTAAATTAAGTAAAGCAATTACCAGCATTGATGTCATGGTCCTTTCTCTGTGGCAATATCTGACACCACAACAACTGCAGCTGGTTTCCAGATAAAGTAAACCTATAGCATGGATAACTAAAAATATTTGGAACTATGTTAAAGAAAGAAAACAATCCAAAGCAAGCATCAATCCCTCAAACACCTCTAAAAAGAGAAGCAGCAAAAAAATCTGTATTAAAAAAAGGGACAAATTAGTAAAAAGCAGCACAAGAAAAGACAAGAGGAAAGTCTATGGATATGTAGCAATGCGGGACTCACCCCTGCGGCACCTCCTGCTGGTCATCCAGGGAATTAGCTCTTCCAGCCTCCGGAGCACCCTCTGCAGGCCGGTGTCCCGCTTGCCGCTTGGCCCCCCGTGTCCCTCCCAGACCCGGTGCCCTGTTATCTTTGGGGTGCTGTCCCCTGGCAATGGCCCCACAGTCTCAGGGTCTCCCCTCCCTGGGGAACCCCCAACCCTCTATCCCCACCTCGCCTCAGGCATAGGCTACTGCCAGACACCAACTAGCCCCTGCGCCCTGGGGCAGACTGCAGTGTCAACCACTCATCATAGGCAAGGTTGGGTCTGGACCTGCTGCCTCTGTCTGCAACCCAGTGCCTCTATGGGGCCTTGGAGTTGCCAGCCTGGAGCTCCCCAGCCCCTCAGGCCTTTCCCCAGCCCTACCTTACTCTAGGTACCCTGAGCTTCCCAGCAGCCAGGCCCTGCTCTCTCCCAGCCTAGAGAAAGACTCATTTTGGGCCGCTGGCTCACAGCCTTCTTATAAGGGCCAGCTGGGCCCTCATTAAACCAGCCACAGCTGTGGCTGCTTTCCAATCAGCCCAGCCTTTCCCCTGCCACAACCCTCTGCCAGGGCTGTTTTAAGCCCTTCCGGGCAGGAGCAGGGGACCACCCCACTACAGGATAGCATCACCAAAGAAGCTGAAGCAGCTGCTGAAAGAGGTAATAGTGACACACTTTACCAACAAAGTTCCAACTGCTACTGCTGAGCTTACACCCGTTAAGGATAAACAAAGGAACGACCTTAATAACAGAAAAAGCAAAAAGCAATGGGCAGAGCACTCTCAAGAGATGCTACACAGACCAACATCAGAAGAAACTATTGACTTTGACAAAGGAATTAAACACTCAATTAGATATCATAACATTTCACATCAAAAAACAAAAATGAAATCATAGTATCATCTTAAGCAGAAGAAAGGAAGTGACTGAGGCAAAGGGAAGAGCATGCTGGATTTCATCCCTGCAGACTGTATGTAGACCAGATTTTCCCCTAAGAATAATCATCAAAGAGAGCACTGAAAGGCAAAAACCACTCATCATAGACTTCATAGATTTTTAAGAAAACATTTGGAAAGATTTTGTTGCATTCACTCTTGAACTTCAAGTGTTATGGTTAGTCAACAAAAATAATTATCAAGGCTTTATGTGAAAGGTGCAGCTTGCACCGTTAATATAAACTCAGACTTGAGTGAATAGTTCAATGTAGACAACGTCTACATTGTATTCTCTCACCTCTGATGTTTGGCATTACCATCGACTTCATTATGAGGAAGTGTAAATGGATACAACACAGGCACTGCATAGCTTAATAACAGTACACTGGATGGTTCAGACTTTGCTGATGACAGCTGTAAATGGCAGTTCGGCCAATATGCAAGTGAAGAATGAAAGACTGTCCACCCTTGCAAAAGAGATGAGATTATTAATCAGTTATTAAAAAAACAAATCTAATGATAATCCCAGCAACTCCCAATTCAAGTATTATTTTAGAAGGCAAAGGAATATGAGAAGTGAATCAATTCACATGCTTGGCAGTAATGTGCAAATCAATGGATATATCCCGAAGGAAATAATGTCATGAATTGGCAAAGCAACAGCCGCATTCAAAAAACTTAAACAAGATTTGGATATCTAAAATCTACAACTTGAAGACCAAAGTATGAATATTCAACTCAAAGTTATTTCCACCTCAACATCTGGATATAAAAGCTGGAAGTCCACCAGAGGCACAGATGTCTAAATGCCTTAGAAAGCAAATGCTTCAGAAAAATATTAGGTATTACACTGTATTAATTTATAACAAAGGCTAAGATTCATCAGAAACTTCAACAATCCTTTCTCTTCAAAGTTATCTGAGACATGGGCTAAGAATGAAGCCATGACAAGTGTGTGATTGGGCAGCTGCAGGAACATGCAAAAAGGGCCAACCAAAAGAGTCCTTCTGTTGAACAGCACTCAGAGAGGGAAAACTTCTGGGACTTAACAGAGAGAACATGCAAAAATTGGCCCAGGATTGACAAGGATGATGGCGTCTTGTTTGTGCCCCATGCAAACTCTGACAGCATGAGAAAGATTCAGATTCAGAATTACCAACTTTGGAATTTGAATTACCCTTGCAATAGTTACAATGGCATCTCTAATGACCAGGATCTCAATTTTATGTCACATCTATTACGTCACATCTAAAGATACTTCTAGAAGCACCGGTGCCCATGACACAATTTCCTTCTGCTGAATCATTAGCACACTTTCTGCAGCCCCTAAAGTGCCATGTTGCTTGTCTCCAATGCAACAAATGACCCAACTCACTGCTGGTTAACTGTGAAGCTGAGCAGGAGTGCTACTCAAGGTTGCATGGTTACAGACTCTCCGAAGGTACTTCTAATCAAGTAGAGAACCAACAGTGATCAACTGTGAATTAAGTAAATAACCCGACAGCTCCCAAATGAAACAGCATTATGTACCATTCTTAACCCTCTAGACTTCCAGATGGGAAGTTGCATATTTAATTCATATACCTTCTTCTGGAATCTATCCTAACATTCAACCACCTGGCTTGTCCATCTTGACTATTTAATACAAATCCTCCTTTGCAGTCAGACAGCTGAAGCAGCACCTTTCTGTCATGTGTAAAAGACTATTGTTCTGGAAGTACAAGAGCCATTAAGCAGGTTAAACCCACACTCACTTTGTTTCTTATAAGGAGAAACTTCACCAACAATTACAACTCCCAATTTGATTGATAGTTTTCTGTTTTAAAAGATAAGTAAAAGAGCTGGATTATATTTATAAGTTCTAAATGTATGTGGTATCATTTTTCATAGAAAATATTTTTGTAGATTAATGATCTCCGGGCTGGTTCAGTCATGCTTTGAGGGAAACGATATGCAGTGTGTGAAAATGAATTAATCCATTGTCTCTGACTCCAGTACTGGGCCACTGGATTCAACTAAACTCAGACTAAGCAATTTTATTGAGGCAATCAGCTTTTATGTCAATGCAGCAAATTATTAAACTGACCTCAAAGGTTTCCTAGAATTAATATAAAACAATACTTTAATAGGGACAAGATATAGGATCTTAAGTCCATATTTAGGCTGCCCAGTAAGTGCGGTGATTTTCAAAAATGCTGAGTACTTGACTTCAAAGGGTGCTTGCTGGGTGCTTAGCACTTTTGCAAATCACACTACTTATTTAGGAATCTAACTTTTGGCTTCTTTTTCTGAAAAATGTTACAGATTCATTGGTGTTTGATGCCAGAAGGGACACGTCGTTTTGCAGAGCACACAAATTCACCCAGGGATTCTTGTATCTAACCTAAAAACTTGAGGTTGAATTAGATCAGGGGTCGGCAACGTTTGGCACGCGGCTCGCTAGGGTAAGCACCCTAGCGGGCCGAGCCAGTTTATTTACCTGCTGACGCGGCAGGTTCGGCCGATCGCGGCACCCACTCGCCACGGTTCGCCGTCCCGGGCCAATGGGGGCGGCGGGAAGCGGCGCGGGCGAGGGATGTGCTGGCTGTGGCTTCCCGTCGCCCCCATTGGCCCAGGACGGTGAACCACGGCCAGTGGGGGCCGCGATCGGCCGAACCTGCCGCGTCAGCAGGTAAATAAACTGGCCCGGCCCGCTAGGGTGCTTAACCTGGCGAGCCGCGTGCCAAACGTTGCTGACCCCTGAACTAGAGCATTAGCACGTGCAACACCCAGTGGTCTCCCATCCAAGTATTAACTAGGTTTGTTACTGTTTAGCTTCTAAGATCTGCTAAGAGTAAATACATTCAGTCTGATATGGCCCTCAGTCTTGTCACTTACTCTAGGCAAGGACATGTTGTACTTGAAAACACTTTTACTATGCTCTACCTGGTCCCAGGAACAGTGCAGATCATTGCACACATGTAAAGTCAACTTGTGACAATGGATACTAGAACACAATGCCAACTATTAGGTTGTTAATTTAGACATTTTAATTTATGTGGTTTAATTTGTCATTAATCAAGCTGTAGCCTTATCAAATTATACTACGGTATTTGTAAGATGTTTGCCATCTCACAAGTTTTCTCAGATAAAGAATCCTTTTGCAGTTTGTATATAGGGTTATGCTGTGGCACAGCACCTCCTTCCATACCCCTGCCAGACACTGCAATGGTTGAACAAAGAATATTTCATTCTCTACCCTAAAAAAAAAATATACAGAAATAAATGAGCAGTTGAGGAAAACAAGCTGCTAACCAAAGAGATCACTGTTTGATTATAGACACTCATCTAGAATAGACTGCCTGGTGGAGAAGACATGACTGCATTACAGACTTCCAAATGTAAAACAGCTTGTCGTAACATAAATATGTAACCCTAAATAGATTGCCAAAGAAGGAAACCACGTCTTTTCTTTATTTTGGCATTGTGTCTCATCAAGATGGCCTTCTCATGTCGAGTTCACAAAGAGACACCTCAAAAACAACCTACAAACAGACACCAAGTTTATATTTCTTTTTCCTTTAAAAGAAAATAATGTAAAGAACAGTGTCGCTGGGGCCAGCAAGGCACCTCTCCAGCATGCAATTACAATTGAAAAGAGTTACAGCTGCAATCTAGCTGAAGAAATTGTCTTATCTGCTTCACGAATGTACCCTGGGGAGGATTCTTAAATGCTATTTTATATCCCCGGAGAAGTGTAACACAGAGACAATGATGAAAAAGGCATCTGTTTTAGATGTGTATAACTCTAACCGCTAACATGGGCTGTGTGCTCTGTCTGGGGATAGTATGACTTTTGCTCATTAACATTTAATCATATGCTGTACTATCTTTTATTCACCGTTTACAAGTTTAAATGAGACCTCAGTATAGCCCATTATCAGCATTCAGTGAAGGTATTTTTAAATCAGTGTTGAACCAGGTCATGCAATTCATTCAGTTTGTTTAAAAAAAGGAAAAAAGTCTTCAAGTTCATTTAATTTCTGCCAGCTGAACCTTCCTGAGTTGAGTGAAGCACCAGAGACTGTAATTAGGTAAGAAGGACTATCCCAATGGCAACAAGGCCTGGGATAGGACCAGTAAAAAGCAGTTTCAGCTGAAACTGGTTTGGAAAGTGTTCATTGAAATAATTTTCCTGTTTTTTTAACAACTCTAGTTTCAAACAACATATATTTTTTAAAAGCAAGTTTAAAAAATAATCTGGAGCATTTTGAGTCTTTACCAGATCACTAAGGAGGGGAAAGAGATTTTCTGTCAAAGTCAGGTCATGGGAGGCCTGTGGGCATGAGGTGAGCTACTCAGTATCTGGGCCAAAAAGTTGATGATCAGTCCAGGGCCAGGCCAGGTCAAACCCACAGTGTCAGAGTGCGTTACCAAATTAAGAGCATGAGACAAAAATTGGGGTCAGGCCAAGCCAGGCCAGGCCGGGATCTTTCTTTGGCATCAGCAATAAGCCAAAGACAGTAAGCAAGATCAGGGTTGGGAGCAAGGTCAAGAGCCAAGAGTCTGTGATCCAGGTGAATCACAGTGAGGAATGGCGAGCAGGGTCTGAGGCAGAAGCACACTGGAGATCTGTGTTGCTCAAACAATTACACCTCTACCCCGATACAACGCTGTCCGTGGGAGCCAAAAAATCTTACCATGTTATAGGTGAAACCATGTTCTATTGAACTTGCTTTGATCTGCTGGAGTGTGCACACACACCCCGGAGCACTGCTTTACTGCGTTATATATGAATTCGTGTTATATCAGGTCGCGTTATATCGGGGTAGAGGTGTACCAGAAATGGCTTGTTGGTTTATATGGGGAGTGCAAGCCAATCAGGGAAGCAGAGGGCTGTTGCTCATGCCCCTTAGGGCAGGACTTCCTGCTGGGATTAGCCTCCCACTACATATCACTGGCAACCCTTCAAAGGCCCCTGGAACCAGCACCTGCCTCAGACCCTGCAGTCCCCACTTCTAGGCCCAGAGGTTCTTATGTTTTCTCACACCTAGCACCCCAATCCCCCATTGCTTGGTTCTTAAAATATTTCATTCTACAAGTCACCAAGAAGGACTCCACAGAATACCTGGACCACATGGTGAACTGCAAAATGGCATATCACCCATCAGGTCATTCGGCTATCACTGTGGCCAAACTGGCCTGTGCCTACTCCCCGTGGACATAGTATAGGGAGGAAAATTATCATCGTCATGTATTATCTGTATTGTGCTAGTGCAGGGGTCGGCAACGTTTGGCACGCGGCTCGCCAGGGTAAGTACCCTAGCGGGCCGGGCCAGTTTATTTACCTGCTGATGCGGCAGGTTCGGCCGATCGCGGCCCCCACTGGCCGCGGTTCGCCATCCCGGGCCAATGGGGGCGGCGAGAAGCGGCACGGACGAGAGATGTGCTGGCCACGGCTTCCCGCCGCCCCCATTGGCCCAGGACGGCGAACCGCGGCCAGTGGGGACCGCGATCAGCCGAACCCTGGCGAGCCGCGTGCCAAACTTTGCTGACCCCTATGCTAGTGCCTAGGAGCCCCAGACATGAAACCCCAATGTGCTAGATTCTGTACAAACACAGAACAAAAAGATGGCTTACAATCTCTCAGCCCCCTTTGTGCTAGAGCAGGTATTCAAACAATTACCCTTCCCTTGATTCAGCCTCCTTTCAGGTCAGAATTGTTTCAAAGAGCCCACTAGAGACTGTTTCCAAATTAACATTCTCCACTCATTCAATTCATGTCACCTTGCAGTCCTGACTGGCAAAGTTTTGGAAACAGAGAGAAAAGCATGAGATAAAAATTGTTTGAATTGTGAATCCACCCAGACCAGTACTACAAAAAATATGGCTAGCAAGGCACATGGCTTATGCCACAAAGCATTTGATAGTTAGTAAGCCCTTGTTCTGATCAAGCAACAAAGCAGGCTGTCATTTTCAGGTCAGTCTCTCCATGTTCCTTGGCATGTCACTGAAAACACCCAGCCGAATGTAGAGATGTGAGTCATTTGTTCTTCCAACAACTAACTCTTGTATCTAGAGAGTCTGGTTACACACACCTCTTTCAAACTCCAAGCTTGCCTGAGTCATGTTTCATCTGAGCCCTTAAGAGGCATGGAAGAAAGATAAAGTCCTAATGAATTACCCACCTCCAATGCCACATGAATAGTAAGTACTGTAGTCTTAATGAGTCTCAATCCACACCTCTGAGGATAAGCATAGACATGTTAGCTAGGCAATCCCATCCCAAGATAATCAGAGTGGCAGGTTCTCAGTGTATCTTCAAAGGGCAGTGTGGGTGCTCAGCACCTCTCAGGATCTGGGCTATGTACCTTGTAAACACTGACTGAAAACATTAATACAAAGCTGGAAATCATCTCTCTAGACAAAGCTGCCAGTTTCTATCACATTTTTCCAGGCACAAATGGAGAGGAAATAGTGTCCCAGATGGTAAAAAAATGAAATTGATAAAAAAAATAATAAAAAGATGGGGGGAAAGGAGTTTACTTTCAATATTTGCTATCCAAACACTATATACACCAAAGGCCCCGTTCTGTAGTTGCTCTGGCTGAGAAATGCCTATGGAATCAAGCCCCAGTATTGTAGGAATTTGAATATGTAGAGTACCCAAGCAGCACCTGCTTGTTTGCTTATCTTCATTCTTCTCTACTCACAGCTAGCAGAACTGTCACCTTGTAACCACTATTAGGAAGAAATGTAACATGAATTTTCACTTCACTCTTTCCCTGCAATTAAAGCAGTGGACTGGGACTTTGGAAATGTCAGTTCATATCTAAGCCCTGCCACAGACTTCCTGTGTGACCCTTAATCTCTCTGTTCAGTTCCCATCTGTAAAATAAGGATAATATTGCTCCCTTTCTCCCACCCTTTGTTTATTTAGATTGTGAGCTTTTTGGGAAGGGACTATCTCTTACTATGTGTCTGTATAGTGCCTAGTACAGGGGTCGGCAACGTTTGGCACGTGGCTCGCCAGGGTAAGCACCCTAGCGGGTCGGGCCAGTTTATTTACCTGCTGACACGGCAGGTTCGGCCAATCGCGGCCCCCACTGGCCGCGGTTCGCCGTCCCGGGCCAATGGGGGCGGCGGGAAGCCGCAGCCAGCACATCCCTCGCCCGCGCCGCTTCCCGCCGCCCCCATTGGCCTGGGACGGCAAACCGCGGCGAGTGGGGGCCGCGATCGGCCGAACCTGCCGCATCAGCAGGTAAATAAACTGGCCCGGCCCGCTAGGGTGCTTACCCTGGCGAGCTGCGTGCCAAACGTTGCCGACCCCTGGACTAGTACAATGGGACCCTTACTTCAGTTGAGGCATCTAGGTACTAATATAGTACAAATAACAATAATAATAAATAAGGTTCAGCCAGATGGCCTTTTTCTGGGATTTTCCACTGTGAAACAGTTAACAGGAATATGGCGGGTCAGTGTATGCAAAACTTAAGGAGATTTTCTAAAAAGGCCAAGAGGCATCATCCTGAAATTCAATTCTTATTGCATCTAAAAATATTGATACAAATCTCTGCATCATTAAAATATTGGTTACCACCACATGTAGAGCCCAATTCCAGAGAATGTAATTAGGTACAGCATATAGGCAAACTGAAACTGTGGTGAAAATTAGTGATTTTGAAATACAGAAGAAACAAGAGAAAACATGTAGTACATCTCTGTAGGAATGTAAGTATCTTTAGATATCTGAGACTATAAGCCTACTTCCAACATGGAGATTACCCTGACAACTACTTGCCAATTTTTGCTTTTGATCCTAGAAATATCCCATCCAGAAATGCTTCATTGTGGTCATGGGTTTCATAACCTAAACACTATACTCTACATACTATAAGTATTTCAGACTAAATTTCAAGCCATTTTCAATCTGATATCCTTATTTGTGCATGAAAGTTTGTACATGAAATTATTGCATTTGCAGTAAAAATATCCTATTGTTACATGCTTTCCATTTACAGAGGGTCAAATTCTCTGCTAATAGAAATAAGTAGAGCGGTATTGATATACAAGGACTTGTCCACACGGCAAGTTAGCACGCGGCAAAGTCCCAGTGCACCGTAGTATCATCCACTCAAGACATTACTGTGTTGCAAGGTGGCATGCTGTAGATACACACAATGGCTTGCTGTGCAGTAATTTGCTGTGTAGACAAGCACTAAGGAAATGCAACAATTTACAAGAGCACAGAATTTGACCTAGTCTCTTTATGTTATAAGGAAGCCTTATAGGTTATGTTTACACTGGAATAAAACACCCACAACCTGGACATGGCTGGCTCAAGTCAGCTGACTCGGGCTTGCAGGGCTCAAAATTGCTCTGTAGACTTTCAGGCTCAGGCTGGAGCCTGGGCTCTGGGGCCCTCCCCCTCGTGGGGTCCCAGAGATCGGGTTCCAGCCTGAGCCCAAACATCTGCAAAGCAATTTTATGGTGCCACAGCCTGAGCCCCACGAGCCCAAGTCAGTTGACTCAAGTCAGCCGTTGGCGTTTAACTGCAGTGCAGATATACCCATAGGGACACAACCTCATCAACTATATGTCTCCAGTCAGATCACAGGCATTACCAGTAATGTAGTTGAAGGGAAATGCAAGTAAATGAAATTTACCCACTTCTCATTTTAGGAATATGGAGTTTAGTTTTAGGTTTGTTTACCCACTTTTTTTTTTAAACCACTATACCATTGGACATTACCTGCTCTTGGTGACTAAATGTCTCTTACCAGATCTCTTAAATCCTATGCTCTTTTTGGCAATCCCCCATTAAAGGAAGGTTCTAATATTATTATTTAAAACTGTTTATCTCTTTGGCTATAACAAAAAAGTTTTAGATTGAACTAGGTCAATTTCCTTCATCAGGATGATATTACAACACTCAATTTACCTTTTTTTCCATTTTCAAATGTAGTTACCATACTTCACTGCAACATTGAAACCTCTCCTTATTCGCCATTGCTAGTAAATGACCAAGGACATTTTGTGTTACCAATTTTCTTTGCTCTAATTGGAAAAAGAAAATGTGATCATGTTGCCTGGCAGTTGGAGAATTAAATGCATTGCACTGAATCCTAGGAAGGATGGGTTATGTTTCTTGAGTGGTGATTGTTTTGTTTCCCTTCCCTTGCCTATGTTGGAATGCATTTCACGTTAGTCTGGTCTTTATATTTCTGTGTACTGCAATGTAACTTTCTGAAAATTTCACCTCCCTCCCAAAATAATTAATTAATTTAAAAACATGAAAGATAGACAATAAAGTGCCAGTAAGACCAAGAAATGGATAAATGCAGTCAAACAAGATACTGTGGCCAGTATTACCAAATGCAATAAGTGAATCTAGCGTTTACAAACATGTATGATACAATCATACAATAAAAGTTAGACAAGGTTACTTTAAAAGAGAAACAGGAAGTCAGATCTCAGCTAGATCTGTATGTTGTGAAGCACAACGAAAGCAGATGAACGGTGTGTGCAATTCCATTGTTAGGGCCCGATACAAAGCCCTTTGAAGTAAGTGGGAGTCTTTTCATTGACTATATAGGCTTTGGATCAGGTCCAGTGTGTTCATGCTTTCTTTACCAAAGTTGACAACACAGCAGAATGAAGGTCCAAAAACACAAGGGAAAACCCCCCAGATATTATTGATTGTTACAGAGTAAAAAAAGATAATCATAATTAACCACATGGAAGAGATCAGCTTTTGTGGACAAAACAGAAACTGGACTTGCAGCATCTGCCTTAAAACTGTGCTTCAGTATTGGGGTTTTGGGATTCATTTATGAGTGATATTTTGTAAATCAAATGATTCAGCTAAGAAGTTACAGTCCATGTTACATTTAGAAGGGGTATTCACCCTGTGTGCATTAAGAGAACAACAATGTACAGTCATCTCATGCTGGTTTGAGATTTCTAAATACAGAATCAAATGTAGCTCATCTCACAATGCTTATATAGTGGAATTACTACTCAATATCATTTTAGTACACATTAGTGATATTAACAGGGCAGCCATTTGAGTTGGTTGAGTCCTAATTGAAGACTATGAAAGGTTCAGTATTATGTGTGTTATCAAGATGGCCAGCTATGGAACAGTGGTGGTGACCTGCAAGGGATGTGCCATGTTCTCTTTTCCTTCTGAAGACAGAAAGGATTTCCTGTGCAAAGAGTGCAAGTTGGTTGCTGTGCTTGGGAAAAAGATTCTTGAATTAGAGGGGTAAGTTGAGACACTAGTGAGAATCAGAGAAGCTGAGGCGTTCCTAGATAGCCAAGGAAACAGCAGTACCACAGGTTCAAGGTAGAATAGAGTTGGCCATCAAGGAATCAGAGACAGAGAACTCAGAGAGAAGGCCTGGAGGTTCATAACCATCAGAGTCAGGAGGTCACAGCAGCATTCTACATCGCTGGTGGCAGATGACGATGAGCAAAGTTGGCCAGCAGAGAGAAGAAGACAGCTACAAGTTTCAAATCAATATCAGGTCCTCAACATGGAAACTTTGGAAGGTACCTCTCAAGATCCAGCAGGTCCAAGGGAACAGAGAGATATACAGGACACGGTAGGTGGATGGCAGCTCAGCCCAACCTTTAAGAAAAAGCAATCTTGCCCACAATGAGTTCTCCAACTGTCCAAGGAAGACAGATAACCCTTGTTGGAGATTCAATACTCAGAAGAATCAAAAGAACATTCTGCAAAGGACAGGCAGATACCAGGACAAGACATCACTCAGATTGGATAGGCTTATGAAGTTGATGGGCCAAGGATCCATAGTTCATATTAGCACTAATGACACTGCTTTGTGGGATATCTCACAGATAGTAGATTACTTCAGGGAACTCAGAAGCATGCTGAAGAAGAAGAATATCCAAGCAATCTTCTCTGAGTGAAGGAAGACAGAAGATTCTGGAATTGAATTGCTGGCTATGTAATCAAATGTAGGTAAGGAGTGTAGGGTTTTGGTTTTATGGAACATTGGTTTATCCTCTATCAGGAGAGGAGGCTGTATAGGTTGGATGGCCTCCACCTTGGTTGATGGGAACCAATCTCATTGGTCTGGCTAGAGTAGTCAGGAAAGGGTTAAACTAACAGCATAAGGGGAGGGTAAAAAGAGGGAAGATATGAGCACTCAGAACAAAACCAGGAAGTTTAGAACAAAATTAATCAAGGAATCAAAGGAAATGAAGAGAAAAAATTCCTGAAGTGCCTATACACCAATGCTAGGAGCCTGCATAACAAACAAGAGGAATTCAAATTGCTCATTTATGAGCATAAATTTAATCTAGTTGGCATTACTGAAACCCAGGAGGATGATTTGCACAATTGGAATGTTAAAATGAATGGTTAAAACCTATTTAGGAAGGACTGAGTGGGCAAAAGGGAAGGGAAGTGACACTCTATGTCAAAAATGGCATTACCTGTTTCTGAGTCACTGATAACTCAGAAGGAAATGATTTTGAATACTTATGGATCAAAGTTCCTAACAGATAAAAGCACAAGAGAAGGTACTAGTTGGTGTCTGCTACAAACCACCGAATCATACCAGAGAACAGAAAGGGCCACCTGCTTACGCACCTACCTATCATGTGTAGGAAAGAAACAGAGATCATGAGGGACTTCAGTTTGAGTGACATATGCTGAGGGTTTCATTATAAACTACAGTTGATGAAAACAACAAGGACTTAAAGACTAACAGATTTATTTGGGCATAAGCTTTTGTGGGTAAAAACCTCACTTCTTCAGCTGATGAGTCATTCCTAAGCTAGGCTTCAGCCAACCCACAAACCAGGAGCTGGTCTGGTGACTCAAGGCAGCTATATAAACCTCACAGGAGAAACAGCAGTTCAGTCTGCTCAATGCCACTTCATGGCTTGGAATTTTCCCATGCCTGATGGTGGTAACAGACTTCACAAGCCTTAGCCTGTTCCAGTCTTCCTCTTGCTTTGGCCATTTCTAGCCCTGCTCCAGCCTCGCTGTTACTCCAGCGTTGTCCCACCCCTAGCTCTGGATTCCTAATTCTGGCTCTGAAGCCTGGCTCTGCCCACTAGGCCCAACCATCCCCATTCACAGTTTCTGGCATGCATGCTGCCAGTACTAAAACATCCTTGGAATTTCCGAACATTATAGATGACAGTTTCCTATCTCAGAAAGTGTTGCAGCCAGCATGGGGGAATTCTTTATTAGACTTTGTCCTAAAAGATAAAGAAGAACTGATCAAAGAACTAAAAATTAATGGCAGCTTAGGTAAAAGTGATCATGACTCGATCACACTTATGTGCAAGCAAAATACATTCCGGACCAGTAATATATGTACCTGATGCTTAAATAGGAACAATTTCACAAAGCTGAAAACAATTATGAGCCAAATCAACTGGGAGGAATAAAATTTAATCAGAAAAATGTGAGTGGCAATTGGGAATCATTTAAGAACACCTTATTAGATGCCCAAAAAGCTACAAATCGAGGAAGAAGGTGAGGAAGAAGATTGGTTAAAAACCCAACCTGGTTTAGAATGGAAATGAAGGCAGCTATGGTAGAATTATTAATAAGGCAGAAGTGTTCAATAAATATTTCTGTTCTGTATTTGGGGGGAAAAGACGATATAATCTCATCATATTGTGATAATGCTCTTTCCATTCCACTAGTCTCTCCAGAGGATGTTAAATAGAAGCTACGAAAGTCACATTTTTAAATCAGCAGGTCCAGATAACTTGCATCCAAGAGTTTTAAAAAAGCTGGGGGGAGGAGCTCGCCAGACAGTTAATGATGATATTCAATAAGCCTTGCAGCAGCGGGGAAGCTAAAGTTGTACCAATTTTTTTTAAAGGGTGACCTGGGTAATTATAGGCCTGTCAGCCTGACACTGATCCAAGGCAAGATAATGGAGTGGCTGATATAGGATTCAATTAATAAATTGGAGAATAATGTAATGCAAATCAACATGTGTTTATGGAAAATAGATCCTGTCAAATTAATTTGATGGTTTTTTGGATGAGATTACAAGTTTGGGAGATAAAGGGAATAGTGTTGATGTAATATACTTCGACTTCTGTTAAATATTTGGTGTGATACTGCACAACATTTTGATTAAAAAACTAGAATGACATACATTTAAATGGCACACATTATATGAAATAAAAACTGACTAACTGATAGGTCTAAAAATGTAATTGTAAATGGGGAAGTGTCATCAAGCCAATGTCCTTCCAATAGGGTCCTTCAGGGATCGGTTCTTGGCCTTATGCTGTTTAACATTTTTATCAGTGACATGGAAGAAAACATAAAATCCCTGATAAAGTTTGCAGATGACACAAATTGGGGGAGCGGTAAATAATGAAGAGGACAGGTCACTAATAAAGAGTTATCTGGATTGCTTGGTAAACTGGGTGCAAGCAAAGAAACAATATGTGCTTTAATTCGGCTAAATGTGTACATCTAGGAACAAAGAATGTAGGACATACTTACAGAATGGGGGAGTTTATCCTGGGAAGCAGTGACTCTGAAAAAAAAATTTGGTGTTCTGGTGGATAATTGGCTGAACTTGAGATCCCAATTTGACGCTGTGGCCAAAAGAACTAATGTGATCCTTGGACACATAAACAGAGAAATTTAAAGGAGATGAAGAGAAGCTATTTTACCTCTGTATTTGCCACTGGCTCGACTGCTGCTGGAATACTGTTTCCAGTTCTGATGCCCAGAATTCAGGTAGGATGTTGATAAGTTGGAGAGGATTCAAAGAAGAGCCACCAGAATGATTAAAGAATTAGAAAACTTGCCTTATAATGACAGACTCAAGTAGCTCAATCTATTTAGTTTAACAAAGAGAAGGTTAAAGGGTGACTTGATTACAGTCTATAAGTATCTGCCCAGGGAACAAATATTTAATAATAGCCTCTTCAGTCTAGTAGAGAAAGTATAACATGGCTGGAAGTTGAAGCTAAACAAATTCAGACTGGAAATAAGGTGTAAATTTTTGACAGTGAGGGTAATTAACCATTGGAACAATTTACCAATGGTCATGGTGGAATCTCCATCACTGACCATTTTAAAATCTAGATTAGGGGTTTTTTTTGTTTTTGTTTTTTAACATATGCCTTTGGAATTTTGGGGGGGAAGTTCTGTGGCTTATGTTATACAGGTAGCCAGTCTAGATGTGTTACACAGGTAGCCAGTCTTCTGGCAGTGGAACCTATGACTATATAAAAAACACAAAACATTGGGCATTTCTGTAAGGGATATTATGTCAAATCAGATCGCAGCTGTAATTTTTAAAAAGCTGTAGCTGCAATGTTTTAGATTGTATACATTACATTTGATTTCGTTTATCATTCTGAGTGGATTATGATTGAAATGAACATGTAAAGTAATTGCCCATGTTTGCCATGTGCCACCCTCCCCCCGCCCCCAGAATCATTTGTAAACAAAACAAGGTATCTCAAAGGAGTTTTCCAGGACAGAAAAAGTTAGATCATTTAAAATATAGGCTTTTTTGTCAGTTCCTGCAATTTAGATGTATTCTCTGGCAGCTCAGCCTTTAGCTGTAATGTCTTTCATTAGCAGGATAGTCAATGTCTGCAACTCTGTGTAGCTGAAACAAATTATTGTGTTTCTATAGTAAAAACTTCTTGGTACTAAAGAAATGTATTCAATTTCCATTGTTTTATCTCCATTTTTATAAAAACTGTTCCATGCCCAGTATGTTATATATATTCATGAAATCTACCTGCTTTTGATATTTCACAATATACGTGATTTGGTGTGTGTTTTCTATTCTATTTGAAGGTGTCACCAAGCTTTATACGTTTTATGATAAATGCCTTCTAAAACTGTGTGGTTTTCTATTTTGTTTTGCTTTTTTCCCCCTCACTGCCATAGACATTTATTGCCAAGTGCACAAAGGATAGTTAGGTTACCAGTTGATTGACAGTGTAATAAAATATCACAATCCGTCTTTCTTATCTCACACAAAGTAATGTAAGCTAGTTTTATTACAGCAAAATGAAATCTGTGACTCTTGACACAGCTGTGTGTTACTGTGGCGTGCAGACAGAATACCTTTGGGTCTATTGCCTTACTGCTCAGCACACACCAATGTGTTTCGAATTTGCCAGAAGAGCATTTATTTCTCTACAATTGTTAATATGATTACAAGCACTTATTTACAGCATCAGAGTGAAAAGGCACGCTAGAGAAAAATTCCCACCAAAATCAAGAGCCTAATTACCAAGACATAAGACCCAACATTAAAAACTGTCCTATCAAGAACAGATCTATGGAGAGACTTGTCAGTCTGCAGGAGAAGGATGTAATGGCGGTGAAGAAATGATAGTTAGGTATCCTCTTTCATCTAGATTTAGAGCGTGACACACGAGAGCACATCATACTGAGTATACAGGAAGTGAGCAGGTTCTAACAACAATAGGAAAAAAAGCTAGTAGAGCCACAGCAAGCTATTCACCCGATGCTCTGACTGTTTTCACTAGCAGTCACCTCCTTATTCTTGAGCCCACTGTTGTTCATCTGTTAGGCACTAAAATGAAGCTACCCTCAAATTCAAAATGCCAGTGCAGGGACCCGCACCTCTACTGCAAACATAGGGGCATATCTTTTACCCAGCACCAAGCCCAAACAAACAGGCTGGGCAGACAGGAAGAACAGAATCTTCCATCCTCATAAGGGTACCAATGGGATGCTCCATAATCGTGTATGTGAGGGGTAATGGTCCAAGCAATTGTGGATAGGATAGGAGAGGAGTCAGTCCATGAGACATCCTATAAAAATGTACTCCACATGATGAAAACATTTGATGAGACTTGGACAAGATGACCTAACAGGCCTTTCTGATTTGAAAGGGGATGGAAAAATAAGAAGAAATGTCTTGGTCATTCATGATGGATCAATGAAGGAAATAAATGAAACAAAAAAACAAGGAGCCTTTACCCACTCCTCCCTTTCCAAATCTACCGTAGAAGTACTATATGACAGAGTATGGTGCTGGTAGCTAATTGCATTGGGAAACTAACTTCAACTGCCTCAAAAGCAAAAAGCCATCAATCTCCGAGGAAATGCTTTCCAACCAACTCAGGAGTGTTTTGACCTGCACCTTAGCCGAGCCAAGCTTTTGCCCAAATTTACGCATTGAATAAAATATTAATTTGGGCAAAAACAATAAAGCAAGCAACAAAATACTGTTTAAATAATCCAGTCCTTAAAATGGTTATTAAAATAACCACAGTTGAGTCTTTTGGTTATCTGCTAGGTACGTGTATGTCTACAAATGACTCATGCTTGATGTAATGCCACAGTTTAACACATCATTTTGATCACATCTGAACCCACACAGTCTCGTGTTTGTGTAACACTTAATAAAAGAAACCTTGAGACAGAACGAGTACTAACGTGCACAGAACAGCTGTGGTGATCAATGGACAAGTGTGAAAAAAAATTGACTATATGACTCAAGAGACCCTGCTTGCCTTGCTCATTCAAACAGCACATTCTCAGCCCCTGGAATTAATTTTCAAAAGCACTAACAGTACATAGCATTTTTGCAGTACTTTGCATTTTCAAAGAGCTGTAGAAAAACTAACTAAGCCAAACAATAACCCTAAAAGGTAGGCATTATTTTGATTGTATAGATGGGGAAACTAAGACTCAGTTATATGTACTCATGCAATCATTCCTTACTTATGTAAATATTCTATTGAAGTCAATGAGATCACTCATGTAAAGTGACCATAAGTCCAAATTTTACCAGGACAGTCTTGGGTTTTCAGATAATGTCTTGACATTCCAGAAGCTTTTCAGGACCACTGAAATGTCCCAGCTTTTCTTTTAATTAGCCAAATTTCCCATTGGCTTCAATGCATGATATGGGTACTACCTGGGACTTAGGAGATGCAGGTTCAGTTTCCTGCTCTGCCATAGACTTCCTGTGTAACTGTTAGCAAATAACTTATGAGCTGACGCAAAGCTCACTGAGGTGAATGGGAGTCTTTCCTTTGACTTCAGTGGTTTGGGATCCTGCACTTAAGTCTCTCTGTGCCTCAGATCCCCATCTGTAAAATGGGGATAACAGTACTTCTCTCTCTCCTAAGGGTGGTGTGTGGATGAATACAATAAAAATATTTAAGATGCTCAGATACTATAGCAATGGGGGCCATATAAGATAGACAAGTATAACACCACCTTGCAGGATACACTCAGCTCCTCATAATGGTACCTCCTAAATAAGCCATAGCATAGAAAACAAAGTAAATTAGGTAGATTTTGTAAGTCTTTCAATGTTAGCAACAATCTGAGATGACATCAACAACACAGGGAAGGAACTTTTTTTTAAATTGGTTTCTATTTGACAGTGTCCATATCAACCGCCCCAATAAATGCACAGACTCCCTCCTTCTGGCTTCATTATCACTGAGCAAAGAACTAATGTCGAACAGTGCAAGGTGGCAAATTAACACCTTTATGATGATACTTTGCACACTGCCTGAAATTGCTGGAGTATGATTTTCTAAAGAGCAGGTGCAGTGATCCAGTACACTGGAAAATTAAGAGTGAAATTGAGTGGGAAATCCTCTCTACTGGGAGATGGAATTCTCAGGTGAGTTGTTGGGTAAAACAAGTAGCTGGATGTCCCCAGAGTACAAACCAGAAGAAATTTGATTTTTGTGTAAAACTGCTCCCACTATTGTTGATTTGCTGAGGGTCAATTATTGCTGAATTATTTTCTATGGTGAAAGGATTTTTTGTTTATCTTCTTGCCTGATTTGTTCAGTTTTGGCTAACCTGCCTAAGGTTGTGGGGTTTTTTTCTAACATGTTGTGTTTCCACGGGATGATGGAGACCACTTAATGGTACATTTATACTCCACATCTGTATTTCTCTGATATGTGGCATGACCCCTAGTGGGGTCACAAAATGTAATCAGAGGGTCATGAAGTGTTGAAAATTTTATTACAATATAAAGCAAAGAAAAACTCACTTCTCCCACTCCCTGCACATCTTTACCCCTCAAGGTCAAGCTCCATCAAACCTCTTGAAATAAAACACACAAATTATCTACACTTATCTTTGATATCATACTCTGACTTTTGTCATAAATGTAAGGGGATCATGAAAATTTTTTACTCCAAATAAGGGGTCAACAACTTGAAGAGGCTAAGAAACTGCTGTACACTGAAGATCCATTCTATGGAGAAAGAACAACATGCTTTCTTGTATGGTACAATACTAAGCAGGAATGAGTTAATAACAGTTCACAGATGTTCAGCAGGGAATTTTTGTTTTAAAATACAGTTTTCCAAGGGTTCCAAATGGAAACACACTCATTCTTACACAATTCTGCTCTAGGATAGCAGAAACCTCACTAGATTCGCTGATGTCATGAGAGTTACACCATTTGCAGACTATATCTAACAAGAACTCCTCCTGGGATTTTGGCATTGTCATATGTGAACAAAAGCTTTCAGCCTTGAAACCAAATGGCAAACCCTAGTCTAAACCTAATCTGGGCCTGGATCTAAACATCACTTCCTTGAAACATCTCTAATTTATTATCAGCTACAATAATAGGACCATTTGGCCTGAAACTGCTCTCATTTATGGAACTGTTGTCCTTCCATTGCAAGTGGAGGATGTTGTCTGAATACTGAGAAAGCAGAACTGGACTGTGGACTGATATAGTACATCCTAGTGACACACTTTTCATCCAGAAATGCTGCTACGTCCATTGATGTTGATGCGAGGTAGCTTCTGACACCGATGGCAAGGAAAGGTAATGTCAGCCTGAGAGGCGGTCAAAGAACTGTCAGTTCAATAGCACAAAGAAATCTGTTGAACATGAATCCCTGTAGCACAGGAGCAGCACATCACAGGCTTGACTTTCCTGGCTCTGGCTGAGGCAGACTAAAAGGCCAGCCACAGAATCAGTTAAATTGATTGTCAAGCTTGCAAAATCCTGAAGACTTTCCAGTTTGTTGTAAGGCTTTTTTTTTTATCCTCCATTGGATAAAGCATAATTTCTTAGTAGAGGAATTTATATTAATTATTATAGCTGGGTTAGAGACCGGGTTATATCATGAGAAATACAATAAATTGCAACTGGGAATATAAATGTGGCTGCCTTGACACTTGTACAGTTTTTGAGAAGTAAATCCAGACACACAGAGGAATGGGTCTGACGCTGCTATTGGCTGATCTCCAGCAGCTGGCTTCAGATTCAGTAATAGCTCATGCTCTGCAAACTGATTCAGCCAACAGTGCAGTTCTCAGAATGGTCTTAGAGGGACACTTCATTACTTTCGAAATATCAAGCAATCAAAGGTTCAAATCTACTAATGGGCAAAAAACTCAATTAACTTCAGGTTAAGAGGGCTACCAGACTGTGAACTCTATACTGCCGCTGGTGAGAATTTACTCATGCATGCAGTCCCATTGACTCAATTGGGACTACTTCATAAGAGCTCACCATTGAGAAGAAGGGACCTTTTGTATGTACACCAAGGAATGTTACAATTAAAAATACTTCCTGTCTGATGGACCAAATCAAATTCCTTGTATTCACATGTCCCAGAATTTTTAGGTGTTCAAAATCTGGACCTGGATCTGAATTTGAATTTAAAATGACCCTGTGCCCATTTATCTACTTCTCTGACAAAGTGCTTCTTACAGATGGCTGAAAAAAAGTTTCATCAGAATTTGCCAGTGCACAAAATCAACACATTCCATGGAGACGGTCTGATTTAGATGAGGTTCTGACAGAACTCTGCATGCCAGGTGGATTTCAAAACCTGCCTAGTTTCTTGCCAGCTTGACTGTCCAGCTCCTCTGCAGTCCACCTACCAAGCTTCTGGAGACCCTGAGCTTCTAGGCTCCCGCCAGATGGACCAGCTCATAGCCAGGATTCCCGGGGCTTCCAAGGTACACTGCTCTGGGACAGCCCCAGAGCTGGGGGTACCATTCTTTTTCATGGAGAATTTCAATTCTTTTGGTTTTCGTTCCAAATTGGAACACTGAATTGCTAAATATTTAAATCCTCCAAAAAACAAAATTGTTCTTCCACCCAGGTCTAGTGCTTCTTTTTTCCACATTAACTCAGCCAGGGGTCTAGAAGGAAAGGCAGTAAGAGAAGACAGCAAGGAGGAATCTGAAGTCCAAAATTTATGAAATCGAAGAGCAATTAATGTTAGTTTTAGATAATGAGGCAGTGGCCAAGGTCACAGAGTGAGTCAGTGGCAAAGGAAGGAATAGAACCCAAGAATACTAAATTTATCCCTCTCTGCACTAACTGAGACTACATAGTAATTTGATTATTTGAATTGAGTTATGGAGTAACAATATACTTCACTTTTCATTATTTTTCACCAAAAGCAAACTCAGTATTAGTGTCTGATTGACAGAATTATTAATAGTATTTAGAAGCAGTGATAATTTGTAAGGCATGCAGAAAGAAGGTCTTTGCCAAACATTGTTTGTTGTTATGTTTTACTTTCCTATTGACTTTTGCTTATATTTGTCAAGCAGCTTTTATGCCTATCAACAGGTGAAAATGCATTATGCCGAGAACAGATTAGACACTTGAAATATAATAGGTTGTTGCTCATAGTTTTAAAGAACTTTATTAAGGTAGTTATATTAGGTTGTTTGAGAAAAAAAATCTGAGCTTTTTGTCAGGCAAGATGTAGACATCCATATAATGCAGGTTGAAAATTAACTATGGTGCCATTATAGTTAATAAAAAGAACCTATTATTCATAGATATTGATCAAATACACAGTGCATCTATTACAGCTCTATTAGGTAGGCTGTAACCACTGTAAATGCATTATTATCTGTTAAATATAGATCTTATTAAAAGGGTTTCCTACAGATAGTCCTAAGGGTAAATTTAATATGCCTTCAATTATTTTAGCTACGAAGCTGAGGATTTCACAGGGATTTTTGTTAGCAAAGCTTATTTAAAATTCTCCAGCACTTCAATACAGGTATTCATTTTAAAACCAAACTGCTGCTTCCAGTGTGCCTGCCTTTAAATTACTTTTATCCTCTTTCATTTAACTAGGAGACTTTCCATGGCTTTTCTTTATTAATACAGTGCACATTATCTCTCGTTCTAGAGCTATTTTTAACGTGGGGGGTAATCTTTTAAGAAGTTTATCATCATATACTTTGAGAACATATTTCCAGCAGAATATTTACAAATGTTATAATTTCATACTTGCCCTCCCCACCTTCTCACATAGGAGCCGTACTAAGTGTGTGTGAGAAAATAATCTAATTCATCGCCGTAGCATCACTTTAAAAATGTGTGACAAATAGTGGTGAGAGACAATGTGTGTGTGGTGGTGGAGAGTGGGGCAAGGGGCAGAGATTTTCCTACATATGTGAGCATGAGCCATAGAAAGATCAAGCTATCCACATATCAAAGAGAGAAAGAGAGTGACAGAAGGTTCTCTCTTCCTAAGACTAGTATTTGAGCAGTTTAGAGGAGTAGAAGAGAAGGCTGAACCCATTCAGATAGCGTATATTGGAATAGACCTCACCTATGCTGATGCTCACAAGTGAGCCTCTTCACCCATGCAGCACCCTATTGGTTTCAATGAGGCTTCCTCCATACAGCTGCTGGGGCCCCATTGACATGCATCGCATTCTGCTCCGAAAACTTTGGCATCAGACAGGCCTTATGGGATAGTATGTTTCCATCCAGCCGTCACTTCCTAACCTCCCCCACACAGCGCTGGTGAAACAGATCCTCATCCTACTTATAAACAAACAACTAATATTTTACCAATTTTCAGACTTGAGGTCTTGGTTGATCTTACTCCTACAGTGGTCTGATAAGTCCTAATGCCACCCCAAAGCTTTCCAAATTCTGGTGGAAACACTGTTGCACCTTGGTAAGACAGCTCCATTTATGCCTCTATTGAAGTGTGTTTTGTATAAGAATTAAGAGGGCAGCTAAATCTGATTTAGGGACCAATCTGGGATCTGGAGCTATTTTTATTTCAAACTGAGGGGAAAGGTGCCCCTGATTTTCAGTGAGGTGATTGGAAGAGGTACTTTGTTCAGGGCAAAGAGAGCTAGAGGGAAAGAAATGGCTGTGGGGACCTGTTCACTGTTTGCTCTAGATCCTGAGAAAGTTGTTGTAATTGGTACCCTGCCTTATGAAGATTAGAATCCTCCAGTTCATGATAGGCCAAGCTACTAACAAGGCAGAAATCCAAGGGTGTTTCTGGGCCTAAGACTACCTAGCAGCAAACTGATGGAGGAATCTAGTCCAGTGAGATAACCTCTTGGGTGAGAGTCGAGAGACCTGGCATCTAGTCTCAGTTCTTGGACATACTTGTTATGTGATCTTGGGCAAGTCACTTGGCCTGGTTATCCCCCACCTTACATATGGGGATAATACCTTTTCCCCAGCGTTGACAATTAGGGCAGTCCAAAATAAAAATATTCCAAATCCATATTCTTCAGTGTAAAGTATTTGCATAGAGTCAGCATGATCCATAAAAACAAAATAGGTTACATCTTTAAAATTTGCTACTAACATTCCAAAATAATCAACCTTTCGTTTCAACCAAATCACTTTTAAACTCCTCCCTTGAAGGAAACAGGTACCCCGTCATACCAGCAGTCTCCGTATCTGTACAAGTGCATGCAGTTGTGCTGGTCTTGTTAAATTACATCAAGCCTAACCTGTTGTTATTCTATTACACACACACACACACAACTTTAAACAAACATTAATTTTGCAAAGTCAAGCACTTAAAGTTGGGAAGTGCCAGAATTACAGTTCTGCACAACCTTAATTTGGCCCAATTATTATACACTCTTTAATTATATGATCACACACTTTTTTTTTTTTGGACAGGTCTCAGAAAGGGCTGAACCATTTTAGCTGAAACTCTCCCTCAAAAAAAAATATTAGCCTGAGGCAGACACCCACCATGGGAAATTTCAGCCCAAATGGTTAATGTTTTCAAAGTTATAAGTAACTAAAAAATGGGTCCTATAATAAGAATTGTTGGGCAACCTGAGGTGCCACTATCAGCTCCACCTATAAATCTATTCTGTGTAGGTTCTTATACCACCCTCATCACCGGAGCACCCGAGCATGTTCCAGTCGTGCATTAAGTGATGTGATTAACATCTGTCACATGTGATTCACTCTCTCTGTCATCCATTCTCCCAGGGGGGAGAACTGTGTGTGCGCACAGGAGGATTTTGTGTTTGGATTTGTTGTTTATTTTTAAATGTATTGGCGACATGTTCTATTATGTTAAAGGCAGGTCAAAGAAGTGTGCATAGCATTTCCAACCAACACCCTCCCATCTTTTCAGAGCTCTGTGAGTGAAGCTTTTAACTAACTTCCACAGGCAGGGCTCTAGCAGCCCACAGTTGGAACCAGCTTTTGTCTCAGTACCCAATCGCTAACAGGGTGTCAAAAGAATCACCTGTCCCCAGGTAAATCACGCTGTTCTTTTAGCCTCTTTCTAAACATAAGAGGCTATTCTGCTGCCTACCTACAGTCAAAGGGAAGTTGTGATATTGATTTAATTAATTGTTCGTTTACCAAAGTGAACTGAAATCTTCCTAAGTCATGCGCTATTCAAGACTGTGACTAAGCTAGGAAAAAATTTTGTCCCCAAGAGTTGTGGGGTTATTTTAGTTGAAATTTACTGGGTTTATTTGCATTCAACTTCAGAGAAAATGCAGACATTTTGCAAAACAAGAAAACTTTTCGTAAAATAAAAAAAATGTGAATTTTCAACAGCAAAGAGTAATTTGAATTTTCATCTTCATGCTTGGGGAAGCCAAAAAAAGTGAATTATAAAAAAGGATGTTAAGTTTTAGTAGAGCAAATTTTGAATGAATCATGGAGTAGTGCTTGGTGGACTCCAATGGGATAGCAGTAGAGGATACACAAACGACTAAGAAGATTTATTATGCCCAAGGATTCTGCATGCCATGTAGTAATAATTATGCCAAGAGTAAAACATTAAAGGGCAATGTAAACGAGTGAAGAAGTGCAAGAGTTAATCAAGGATAGATAGATTAAAAAAGAACCACGTGGTATGTATAAAACATCAGGTCTAGGGGAGAACAGGAGAGATTTTAGAATGAAGTTATATGGAAAAGAAAATGACAGGAAACAGTAAAGCACAGAAGAAAGGCCTCAGCCAGAGTGTTTAAGACAAGTTAGATATAAATAAAGCAAGGGAAGAGTGAAGGATATTATAAGGCATCTAAGAGAGGATGATGGGGCAATTTTCAGAGGAGCTGGTGACATATGAAACCTGACACTATATTACTAAACCCTAATTTGTGTATGTTTGTTTTTGGAGGGGAACAAAATAGGTTTCTAACCATTAATTTTGTGTACTATCAGACAGCAAAGTCTACTCAAAGGCAATCTGAACATACCGTGCGACTTCCAAATAGTTCTTTCAATAAAATTCTGCCACCCTGACTCAGGCGGAGTAGTGCTTTGCTCCACAAGCAATCCCATTGAATTCCCTGGGGTTGCTCACAGAATAGAGATGCTGCACATGAGGAAAGACGGTGGAAGGTGGCCCTAAATCAGCAGAGTATACTGTGGGTATATCTAAACTGCAATTAAACATCTGCGACTGGCCCATGTCAACTGATTCAGGCTCAGGCTACAGGGCTGTTTAATTGTGGTGTACATGTTCAGGCTTGGGCTAGAGCCTGGGCTCTGGGACCCTCCCCCTCACAAGCTCAAATGTCTACACAGAAATTTTTAGTCCCGCAGCCCAAGCCCCATGAGCCTGAGTCAGCTGACCTGGGCCAGCCATGGCCGTGTCACGGGTCTTTTATTCCAGTGTAGACATACCCTCCAGAGCCTGGGCTCCAGCCATCTACACTGCAACTAAACAGCATCATAGCCCAAGCCCCGTGAGCCTGAGTCAGCTGACACTGGCCAGTCACAGGTGTTTAATTGCAGTGTAGACATAAAAGGGCTAGCCCTTATTCAGTCACACTGGCAAGCAAGAGATCTGCTGCTCAGACCTGCTCAAGTTGTGACTCCAGCTGTGGAGGCAGAGCAGGGGATATTCTCACAAAGCTCCCTGCTGCAACTGAGTGGGGAGGGGGATAGATAAGGATGTGGAAAAGGAGAAGCCCCGGCTCCTCCATCCCACTCATCATAGGCCGCGCGTTCCATACCCACGTGGTGCTCAGGCACCAGCAATATTCAGAACCCAGGGGCCAGCTCCACCAATATTTGGGGCCGGGTATGACCCCCCCCCCCCCCCCGCCCCCCCCCCCCCCCCCCCCCCCCCGCGCCTCCCCCGAGTGTCCCGTGGCCCTGACTTGCTACACCACCACCCCCGCCCCCCCGCCTTCCCGGCCCCGGAGCAGAGTGTCTCTGTCCCCAGAGAGTGTTTCTGTCTTTGTCTCCTCCATGCTGCTTCCCTGCAGCAACTGCTGCCACAGGGTCCTAGTGTCCGCTTCCCCACTGCCAGGGCAGAGTGACTCTGAGCCTGCCCTTCCCCCTCAAACCCTTCCCTTTTCCGGCAGGACCCTCCAGCAGCACAGGGCACCACCACCACCACCCCGCCCACAGTCACCGCTCCTGCCCCATGCTGGGCAAGGAGGCAGCCCCATCCCTCACCCCCAGTGAGGCTACAGTCAGGGGCAACAGCAGGGGAGGAGACGCACGCAGCGTCCCCCGGCACCCACCACGGGGGAGGCGAGGGAGATTCCTGGACCTGAGAGGGACCCTAGGAGCACATGCAGTGACAGTGTGCTGCTGGGGGGGCAGGAAATGGAGGCTCCTACCCCAGAGCTTGCTGCTGCCGGCAGGGAAAGGGCTGGGGGGGAGTCCTCCTCTCTGGTCCCTGTCCCGGAGCAGCCTGCCTGCACCCCAATCTCATCCCCAGCCCTGCCCCACCCCAGAGCCCACACTCCCAGTCAGATCTTTCACATCCCCCCACAACACCCTCAACCCTCTACCCTAGCCCTGAGCGCTTCCAGGACCCCAAACACCTTATCCTCAGTTCCAGCCAGAGCCCTCATCCCCCCACGCCCTAACCCTCTGCCCAAGCCCTGAGCCCCTCCAGCACCCCAAACACCTTATCCCCAGTCCCAGCCAGAGCCCTCACCCCCACACTCCTACTCTCACCCTGAGCCCCTCCCACACTCCAAACCCCTCATGTGCAGCCATACCCCAGAGCCCTCACTCCTGAACCCCAGCCCTCTGCACCCCTCCCATCCCCAAACTCCCTCCCAGAGCCTGCACCCTGCACCCCAATCCCCTGCCCCAGCCTAGGGCCTGCACCCCAGACCTCCTCCCTCACACAAACTCCCTCCCAGAGCCTTGGGCAGGTGGGGGGGGGCCGAGTTTGGGCAGGGGCGTGTTCTGGGCACCACCAAAATTTCTACAAAAATACCACCCCTGCCACTCATGAGTCAGGCTGGCTGCCAGATGCACAGGACAGAGTAAGCTGCTTCACAACAACAACAACAACAACAAATGGGGCAGGGAGGTGGATGAGGGAAGGAACTAACTTCGTCCCCAGAGCAGGGAAGGAATTGTGACCCTAGCCTGGAACAGCTACCTGGAGCTCTTTACTCAGGACAGATTGTAAAGATACAACCTAGCTCTGACTGTAAAGGAAATCAGCTTTTCCTGCAAAAAATGACAAGTGTACACTTTTTTAGATTGTCATTAAGCCCACCCCACTTGTTAGCGGCCAGCACATCCCTCGTCCGCGCCGCTTCCTGCCGCCCCCATTGGCCCGGGATGGTGAACCGCGGCCAGCGGGGGCCGCGATCGGCCGAACCTGCCGCGTCAGCAGGTAAATAAACTGGCCCGGCCCGCTAGGGTGCTTACCCTGGTGAGCCGCGTGCCAAACGTTGCCAACCCCTGGTGTAGCTCTAACCTCATAGTCTGATAAAGTCAAACTTCTACCACAAGAATCAATCACGTTTGTTAATTAAGATCTGATATTTTCACTTAACATCTCATATTAAGAGTTACCTAGAGCTGAAATTAAGGCCAGGAAATTTCTATCTTTTAATAAATATTAAAATGAATTAATTCAGTTGAAATAGTCATTTTAAATGGTCCTATTTCTTAAAAATTCCCATTTTAATTTGCCATTATTAGCATTTGATTACTGACTTTTTCAGACATGATTGCAAAATGAGTTGTCTGAGGGTTTATAGCTAAACCTCTGAAAGACGAAAGTATGTGCTGTGCAAATGAACTTCCATCACTGTAAATTAAAGTTTTATAAAGAGAACAATAATTTATCTAGTATTTTAATTCCAGTCCTTTTAAAATCAAATTGCACAGCATGAAGGAAAATATATTTCCTTCTGAAATATAAATAATAATAACGCAATTTTGTGAATATTAGGAAAGGAAATAATGAACTGGTGTGGCGGTTTAATTTTGTAAGTGTATTATAGGCTGCATCAACCTTTCTCAGAGGATAAGAGAGCTCCCCTTCTCACTGCTTCCTGTTTCCATTCCCGTCACCCCTTCTCTCTATTTATGTGCCCTCTCTCCTACCATCACCCAGTTATACACAAAAACAAATGAAAATACAGTATGTAATAGAATGTATATAGATAGATAACTAGAAGACATGCACATAACCTGCCTCTGGAAATTTCCACTACATGCATCCAAAGAAGTGGGTATTCACCCACGAAAGCTCATGCTCCAATACGTCAGTTAGTCTATAAGGTGCCACAGGACTCTTTGCTGCTTTTGCACATAACCTAAGTAGTCACATAACCTGATGGTCACAGTCCTGCAATCAGATCTGCTAGCATGGACTTCTGCACCAGTAAAGAGTCCGAAAGATGATCAGACATCATTACTTGCTGCATCTACCTACCTATTTATATGGTCCTAGTCACCTTAGTACCTGAGCACTTCATGAATAAAATGGAATATTTGTACAATCATATCATTTAATTTCTAACCTTTTGGAGTGTGCCATTTTGTCAGGGATTTCTGGTCATGGCAACATCCCAGAATATATTCATAGATTCCAAGGACAGAAGGGAACATTGTGATCATATAATCTGACCCCCTGTATAACACAGGCCATAGAATTTCCCCAAAGTAATTCCAAAAGCAGATCTTTTAGAAAACATCCAATATTGATTTAAGAGTTGTCAGTGATGGAGAATCCACCACAACCCTTGATAAGCTGTTCCAATGGTTAATTACTCTTACTGTTAAAAAATGTACACCTTATTTCCAGTCTTAATTTGTCTAGCTTCAACTTCCAGCCACAGGATCATGTTATCCCTTTCTCTGCTAGATTAAAGAGCCCATTATTAAATATTTGTTCCCCTTTTAGGTACTTATAATTGTAATCAAGTCACCCCTCAATTTTCTCTTTGTTAAACTAAATAGATAAAGCTCCTTGAGTCTAAGACATTTTCTAATCCTTTAATTGGTCTCACACCTCTTCTCTGACCCCTCCAATTTTCCAGCATCCTTCCTGACTTTCTTAACCTCATCATGAATGTCTTGCTCAATAATTTGTTGGCAATGGCTCCTGAGGGACATTTTTTTTTGTTTCCATTCGTGAATATGCACCTTGGAGTTAGACACCAAATAGCTCCTTATCAGTAAAGTAGACAATGCTATGTTACCCAACAAAATGTGTCAAGACTTGACAGTTTGAGAAGTAACCAGGATCAGATGCTGTGGAGGAAATGCTGGATTGTAAAAATGACCCCATTATTACATTATACCTGACAGAGATACACGGGATTCAGATACATAGGTAGAGTGTCTCATTTTTTAGGATGTACACTGGTGCACACCCACCTACAAGACATAAAGAACAATGCCCTACTGCCAGAATAACTTTTGCAGCTTCGTATGACTGATGTGTCTTATTTGCCTCTAACTATTGCCTGATATTTTTCTGAGATTACTGCATATTATCTACAGTGACCCCTGAGGACTCTTCTCTGAAGTGGTTTCCTTACTGTATTCTAATTGGGCCTAATCCAAACCCCACTGAAGTCAAAGGAAAGATTCCCCTTGACTCTAGTGACCATTGGATAAGGGCCATTAAAACTGCACTCCAACATTATTTTTGGTCCCCATCCATATTGTTTCACCTTTTGTTTTATTAAGTCATCGGAGTTATTCATCCACCCATGAGTCTAATCTAAATCTTTCTCACAAGCCACTGCAAGCATCCATGTAACTTAGATTATGGGAACCCCTTGTTCTGTCAAAGAAACTTGCACAACATAGAAAATAAAATAAAAGAGGGATTTAGTAAACTTTCAGCTCTGCAGTATTCATAAGAGACAGTTGTTGAATCGGGGCCACACCTTCCCAGAGCAGTTGGGGAAGAAAAATAAAATAAAAATACCACATCAAACCCTGTCTAGCAGGAAGTGCAGCTTCCCAAAGTGTTGACTCATAAGAGAGAAGCAGAAAGGAGAAGGTGAAGAATAAATATGCCAAGAAGGGAAAGGAAAAGCTAACGAAAAAGAAAGTGGAGGCGTGGGAGAAAGAGGCGTGAGGTGGCGGACAGCAGAATTTGAGAGGGAAGGAGGTGGCTAATTGGACATGAAAAGAATAAAAGGCAACCATGTAATTAAAGGAAACAAAAGGAGAAATTACTCAGGGTCTGATCCAAAGCCTGTTATAGTCAATGGACTGAGGCCCTTAGAATTCAGTCATTCTAGTCACGCTGAGTAGAACCCTTACTCTGTGTGCAGTCTATATAGGACTGGGCAGAGGCAACGCGTGTAGGGGCATGTGGGGGTCACGTGTCCCCTCCAGATTTGCTGCTTGGCTTGTACTGAGCATGCTCATATGGACTGAGCATGCTCAGTAACATCTCTGAAGCTGCTGCCCTCACTCTGCCTCCCATCATTATCAGCAGGTATGGGTCATCTTTGGAACTGGGAGGCAGAAGCACGTCTTTGGCTTTTAATTCATAGTTCCATTATCTGACGACATAAAACATCAGCGTCAACCTAGCATAGACTCTGATCTCATCCACTAAAGACAATGGGAGTTTTGCCATTGACTTCAGTGGGTATAGGATCAAGCCGTTAGAGAGGGCAAAATAAAAAATGATAGGTGAAGGAAGGAAGGAAGAGAATTCACTGCTGGACACAAAGTAAAGCCTGCAATTCTCTTCCTTTGTCTTTTGTTTCCCCATAAATGTTTGCTGTGGATTTGTGGAAAATCCTCTAAGGTCAATAATTTCCAGTCTCTGTGGGAACACAGGTGTGTTTGTGACCAAGCGAGGCATCCAGACTACTCAACAGGTATTTGCAGTTCTGTTCCAGTCTCCTTATGCTGACTTCTAAAGTCATCTGTTTCTAACATTAGCAGCAGCTGGGGAATCAATAGAGACAACTGGAAGTTATTTACAGATGTTAGCAGGAAAAATAGGAAAACCACAGAGCAGAATAGCATATACAACTTATCCAATAATAAAAAGTGTTCTGCTGTAATTAAAACAGGAAATATTTTATGTAAACCTTCAGCTTCTCTTTGTGAGGAACAGGACTAATCTCTGCAATTTTACTGTCCAAATCGCCTGACAGCCCTGACACTAATATAAACTTCTGAATTACAAAAAATAAAATCAAAACTACCTTGGCACCAGTTCAACCATCTACAATGGCTGAAATTGCAGCACCTTCTCCGTCTGTTCAGGTATGTCATAATAATATAGCAATGGTCTTGGCCAATCACAGGATACAGATGTAGCTTTGAAGAAGGCAACTGAGTGGAGCAGCTTTCAATGTCATTTCTACTAGGGCCATCAAACCAGTTTACATTTAAATCTACTGTTGACTTTGTTCCATCAGATCTTTCCATGCTTTATCCACTTCTTACGCAAATGATCATTTAGGCCCTGATCCTGAATAAGCACTTAAACATGTGCATAATATTGGTCAGGTGAGTAGCAGTCTTATTACTCACTTCAGCAAAATTACACAAAAGCATAAGTGCTTTGCGGAATCAGGCCATAATAAAATAATCTAACCCTATTTATATTCAAGGCAAACACAAATAGCATAACAATAAGTATTACACCACCTTACTTCTTACTACTGTCCATCCATGAATTCACACCTTTGAGCAAAACACTGTTATCTAGTTTAGAAAATCTAAAACAAATTATAATTAGGGCTGTCGATTAATCGCAGCTAACTCGTGCGATTAATTTTTTTAATCACAGTTAATTTTTTTGAGTTAATCGTGATTAATCACACTGTTGAACAATAGAATATCAATTGAAATTTACTAAATATTTTTGGATGTTTTTCTACATTTTCAGAACAGTGTAAAACTTTAGAGCCTACAAGTCCGCTCAGTCCTACTTCTTGTTCAGCCAATTGCTCAGACAAACAAGTCTGTTTACATTTACAGGAGATACTGATGACTCCTTTTTATTTACAATGTCACCTGAAAGTGAGAACAGGCATTCACATGGCACTTTTGTAGACGGCGTTGCAAGGTATTTATGTGCCAGATATGCTAAACATTCATATGTCCCTTCAGCCACCATTCCAGAGGACATGCTTCCATGCTGATGGTGCTAGTTAAAAAAATAATGCATTAATTAAATGTGTGAGTGAACTCCTTGGGGGGAGAATTGTATGTCTCCTGCTCTGTTTTACCCACATTCTGCCATATATTTCATGTTATAGCAGTCTCAGATGATGACCCAGCACATGTTCATTTTAAGAACACTGTCACAGCAGATTTGATAAAACGCAAAGAAGGTATTAATGTGAGATTTCTAAGGATAGATACAGCACTTGACCCAAGGTTTAAGAATCTGAAGTGCCTTCCAAAATTTGAGAGGGACGAGGTGTGGAGCATGCTTTCAGATGTCTTAAAAGAAACGACAGAACCTGAACCATCAAAAAAGAAAATCAACCTTCTGCTGGTTGCATCTGACTCAGATGATGAAAAAGAACATGCGTCGGTCCGCTCTGCTTTGGATCGTTATCGAGCAGAACCTGTCATCAGCATGAACGCATGTCTTCTGGAATGGTAGTTGAAGCATGAAGGGACATATGAATCTTTAGTGCATCTGGCATGTAAATATCTTGCGATGCTGGCTACAACAGTGCCATGTGAACACCTGTTCTCACTTTCTGGTGACATTGTAAACAAGACGTGGGCAACATTATCTCCTGCAAATTGTAACCAAACTTGTTTGTCTGAGCAATTGGCTGAAGTAGGAATGAGTGGATTTGTAGGTTCTAAAGTTTTACATTGGGGTTTTTTTTTTAAATGCAGTTTTTTTTTTATATAATTCTACATTTGTAAGTTCAACTTTCATGATAAAGAGATTGCACTACAGTACTTGTATTAGGTGAATTGAAATATACTATTTCTTTTGTTTTTTACAGTGCAAATATTTGTAATAAAAAATAAATATGAAGTGAGCACTGTACACTTTATATTGTGTTGTAATTGAAATCAATATATTTGAAAATGTAGAAAACATCTAAAATATTTAAATAAATGGTATTCTATTATTAACAGCGCGATTAATCACGATTAATTTTTTTAATCGCTCGACAGCCCCAATTTAATCTGTTTTAATAGTTCATCTCCTGTCCACATTTATTATGTAGATCAATGTGAATGCCACTCTCAAAACAGGTAAAACAGGTCAGGTCTTTAATGTCTTTTCTAACCATTTGGTGATGTATTCCTAGTAGAGTTTGATCATATATAACGACAGGCCATAAATCTATACCAGCTACCTCTTCATCAATATGGGCAATTGTAAGAACATTTTTGACCACAGGTGGCCCAGATTTTCAAGATCGCATACTCACAATTAAGCATGAAAAAACAAGTGTGCATAATTTGTGAATGCAATTACTGCAACTAACTACACAATTGTAATGAAATGCATGTACAAGTGACCATTTAAATGTCTACCTGGCCTTTTGCACATACAATTACTTTTATTTCCATACACATTTTAAGTAACTGCATGCACAGTTTCTGCACACACATTTTTGCAAATGTAGTTCTGAAAATGGGGCTGAGAGAGAACTGGATTTGATATAATCCACAGCCATCTTGTGCACTTAACCTCCCTCCCCAAACCGGAAGCAAGGACACTACAGAGCCAGGAGAAAAATCTGGCCTTGCTTAGGGAGGCAAAAACAGCGGCAAGGTGCAGTTTTACTGACTGGGATAGATAAAATGAAAGGACAGATTCATGAGAAGGGGGCAGGGAATGTGGAAAACTGACCTTGATTCTGGTTGTCTGTGTTTTTAAGTTTTTTTGCTGAAGCTGCTTCGCCGATACGGAGAATAATGAATTGTTATTGGCTGTTGCTAGGGAAATTGTTAGCCTATTAGGGGCTGTTATGAGTTATGTGCTTTGTCCAGAGAAAATGTATAAAGAGTTTAGTTAGAAAGCGTGTTTTGGAGCAGTCCGAGGAAGCTTTACTTTGGACAAGGAGCTGACACCTACATTTCCCAGCAGCTGGATGGAAAGAGGGGCCCCGGAAGTCTGGTTGCTGATTACTCAAAACCATCTCAGACTTTGGGTAAATAAATGTTTGGGAGGCTCTGAACCTACTATTACAGCGTGTGTGTGTGTGTGCGCGCACTTGAGACCTAATAAAGTAGCTTTAGGTAAAAGCACTCTTGTTTGTACCAATCATTTATCAGACGGAGGAGCTGTGTCCCCTTTGATTTATTCCTGACACCATCTGAAGACAAACAGTTAAGTTACCATTGCTTTGGGTTCTGAAAACCCTGTGCGACACCAGGACTGGCCTTGATCAGTGCTGTAACTATTGTCACAGCAGGATTTCATTCTCAACATTCAATTAGAGTCATAATTAATTCTGCAGGTCTAAATGTTTTATAGCTATAACTTATTTATGCATCCAACATCTTCCTCACATCTGAAATTAGATATACAGCTCTTTAGTTTCCTCATTCTTCCCTTGCCCATTTAAATATATATATAGCCACTAGAGTTAGTATTCTTAGTCCTCTGACACATTCAGAAAAGGCATCTAGTGGACTATGTCTCCAAATGAGTGCTTTGCGAAGTATGTCACCCAGAGTAAGGTTCTGTGCCAGTTTTCTTCTCTGAAAGGCTAACTTAGTGCTATCATTTGCTATCCCTTGTTTTAATTTGTCTCAGATAAATGGTCAGTTTGTCTCAAACAATACACTTATTTCTAAGATTATCAGACACATTCAGATTTCCATTAGCGTACTTTTCCTAAAATTTGAAGTGGCATTTAGAGTGCACATCCTAGTCCATTGAGATATGTATAATATTTGCAGACCCTGCTTTTATATATTTGTACCATAGTGGTTTTTTTGAGAGACCCAAAGTATACCTACAAACCAATCTACCTGAATTAATATTAGTGGTTTAGGACTGTTTATGCACACACACAAAAAGCTAACAAAATATAAAACCTTTTAATGTGGCATGGGGTTAAGTAACAAGACGACTTAAAAACAGCAATAAACTCTGAATGTTTTCCAGAAATCACTAATGCTGCCCCACACAGTTGGTCACAAGTGCAATAATAAACAAAATAGGAAAGACTAGAAGAGATGTGTATTACTGTACATTATACAAATACCCACATATGCAGGAAGATTATTTACTGCAAAGCTAAAATTATCAATTGAATGAGCCTTACATTTATTTTTTAATATCTAGTATATATATATCTCTAAAGTAGCCTCATAGAAAATATTAATTTTTATTGCTTTAAAGGTGTTAAAAGAGGCATGAAATCTTTAGGCACAGGACAGTGGTCCAGTGGAGAGGGCAAAAGACTGGGAGCTGGAAAACTTGGGCTCCATTTCCAGTTCTGCCACTAGTCTTTTGCATGAATTTGCACAAATCACTTCAAGTGATCACTATGCATTTGTACAATTCTAGCACAAGGCTGGGGCCTCTAGGCATTACTATTATAATAAAGATAGGTCATTGATACTAGAAGTCCCGAAGTACCCCAACTAAAAAGAGAGAGGGTCTTATGCTACGCAGCCTATTTTTAAAAAAATAACGAGCATCTACATCTGATGCATTCTTCTATTCCCTTCTACTTGTATTTACATTTGTTTCCTCTATGTATGGAATACCCTCTCAATCCAAGTTCAGTGAACAACCACCATCTTTGAATTCAAATCTACCTGGAAAAACAACTCATCCAGGATATTCATAAAAATTATGTTTTTTATTTTAGCGCGGGAGAGAAGACAAAACAAACCTTTTTGTGGTCCTGAATACATCTCAGCTTCAATGGAGTTATGCCAATTTACCCAGCTGAGGATCTGTCCCTCTGTGTCCATAGAATACATCATGTGACATTCAGGACAGGGACTGAGCTTTTGAGTTTTCTCTATTCAGCCGATATGAATTTATATTTGCTGTTCATATAGTTAAAAAAAAGGAAAGCCACTTGACTATATTCCAAGTCCCTAGGCAAACTGTAACTCATATTTCTAACTTCAAAGCAACAATACCATCCTAGGTATGCATCACCTATACAATCATAGAACATTCACCATGATCTGGAGTTTCATATCCAGATTTATGTCAAATTCACCCTCTCAGCTCAAAAGCACATTTGGTTAAGAGAGAAAACAAGCATGATTTTAAACAACTCATTTAAATCTCATCCAATATGGGTTATTGTACTCTAATGCTCATTTAGCTAAAAGCAGGCATTTAATTCTAGTTTCATTTAACTTAGCCTCAGTTTTTATGTGTGGAAGGCTGCAGCTATCTGATTCTGTAATGCCAGAGTTCCTAGAGTACATTTGTATAATCAATCAATCTAGCCAGGCATTTATTTGATGAGGAAACAACAGTAAAGGGTGGGACTGGTGCGTGGGTAGCAAACAGAGCTGAAGAGCTGTCATGAATGTACACTGAAAATAGGAAACAGGATTGGATATATCTCAACCCTGAGGCCATCTTCATGTAGAAATTATAAGGCAAATTTAAGCAGGGTTAGCAGAAAGAAAGGAACATGGCAGTGGTGTCTGAGGCTAAAGAAAATAAATGGATGGATTTAGATGGACCGATTCAGTCACTGAACTGATGGAAATAGGAAACAAAACAAGTCTGAGAAGGAGCACGGAGATCTGTTGGGAATCAGGTTTGGTGATAAATCAATTATAGGGACTAGAGACAGAAACATATACGAAGGTTCTAAGGTGACAAGTGTGACTGTGGACAGGGATAAAGGATAAGTGATTATATTTTTATATAGGTACAATATGTAAATAGTATCAGTGAAAATATTGAGTGTCTGAAAGAAACACAACAGCTTTATTTCCAGCCTCCACTTCTGCTCATGCACACACCTGTATTCATGGGGCCTCCTTGACACCTGCTCATCAATAGAAAGAGTCTAATGGTGCCCACAGATGACAGGATCTGCATGCACAAAACCCCACTGAGACTAACGCATTGAGGAGAAGCCATTGCTGCCTGTTGTGTGGGTAGGGAAATTCAGTCTCTAGAGCTGTTATCTAGCACCATCATGAACAATTTTTTTAAAGACATTCATAATTCTATAGCACTCAGATTGACTTATGTTCATCATTAATGGTATCACTTTAAAGACACTTGCTGCTTTATGTGACTGAGATGTAAGATGTGCAATAGCTATTTCACACTTTATTCAGATCAAGTATGATGCCAAGATTTTCAGATGCTTAAGGTTACATCAACAATTTTTTCACTGAATTATCTTAATTAGATGAAGCTGTTCTAGGTGTGGCCCCAAATCACTTGTTACAGCCAAAGTGGGAAACAGAGATTCTATGCTTACTACTCTTTGGCAAGGTTTATATAGCTGAGATAGTAACAGTGCTCCCTACGTCAGTAAAAAGGCGGACGGGAAGCTGCAAGGAATAATTTAGAAAAATTCAAGACTGGAATATGTGTAAAGATCAACCTCAAATAAACAAGACTGTTCATCAGGGCTAGGACTGGGGAAACATATTTGGATATAGAGAAACCCTCAGTATAAAGATATCTCACAGTATACTGCCAACCTCACACTGGATTAAGAGGAAAGGGCTCCCCAACCCAAATTATCTTCAGTTTCTGCTTTAGGGTGATCCCACTTTTAGGAGATGGAGAAGAGAAATGGACTTGAGGGGTGCTACAAATAGATGGAGAGGGAAGAGATGTTTACCAAGTTACTATCCAGCTGTTCTGGGGGAAGATCACAGCCATCAGGACACACCTGAAGATACCGGAGAAGAATTTGGGTGTGACAAGCTACCAGCTGAAAAAGTCAATGAGAAAGAAGTCCTTGGGCATCTTCCATAAAAAGGGAAAATTAAATAGGGAGAATTGAACTGGGATGATGTAAAAGTTCCTGAAAAGTTCAGATCACTTAGTAGAGCTGGTGTGGGTGTGTGTGTTTATATATATAAAATTTCCCATGAAAAAGATCAATTTTAATTTTTTCAACAAAATAAAAAATAATCATTGAAAATTTGCATAGAAATGAACATTTTCTCATAAAAATTCCCATTTTGCCAAAAGAGACTTTATTTTTGTCAGAAATTTTTTTTAAGACAACATTAGACAAGCTGTGTCATGTAGGTAACTTCTAGAGCAGCGCCTGAACTCCCTTGCAGGTTCCCTCAATCTAGCCATCATCATGGTTTAAGCCTATGAAACAATTAAGCTCCTCTGGAGAAAAAAAAAGGGGGGGGGGATAGAGAAATCCTCTCTTTTCAAATGAAAAATGTATTTTAACCCTTACCTACATACTAAAACAACCATGATTGAAACTCCTCACAAATACTTAATTTCTTCAAGTAGCAATAAAATGACACTTCTAATTAGAAAACTAAATTAAAATAATCAAACATGAAAACATATTATTCTAATTTTTTATACAGGAAACTCTGTGTCACCTGTATATTACTGTATTCAGCTATTAGAAATACCATAATTTCTCCAAGCCAGTAATGTCAAAAAGAAAATCACCTCACAAAATCTACCATAAAGATTCTTAAGTGATTTATTTAATCTGTAACCCTCAGGGAAAGAAAGGTGAGTTGTGAGTTTCATTCCAAATGCATACAACAAAACTCTTTCAACCCTAATTTCTCAAACTGCAAGATCAAGGGGTAATTTGCAAACCAGGGTGTGTTGCAGTGCTCAGGTATTCCACCAATACTGCAGCATTCACAGACTACTTCCTCTTCCAGTTCCAAAAGAGGCTCCCAAATAATACAAATTCTTTGTATAAACAGTCAAGTAATTGTGCCTGCATAGTTCAGAACACTCCAAAAAAAGATTCCAGACACATAAACCCATAAATGAAGTGAAATTTGCTAAATCCATCAATTACAACGAAATCAAGCAATTTTACAGTGACAGGTGCATTAAGTGGGTATGGGCACTACATTGAACCATAGCACTGAACTACCCACCCAGACAAACTCATAAACCAACTCTCCTTTACCATATGCAGCTGGCTTGCTCTAAGAAAAGCAAAATTGTTTCAGTTAATGTTCACTTAATGAAAGCTTGTCTCTTTCACCAACAGAAGTTGGTCCAATAAGATATTATCTCTCCCACCTTATTTCTCTCATATCTTGGAACCAACACAACTACAACCACTCAGTTAACATTCTTCCACCCTTATTCATGCTGAGTAATACAGTACCTAACCATCTGAGTAGTGCCACTGAAATCATAACATTTGGGATGGGCTCATGTAGTGACTCATCCCGAGGAAGAGAGGTGGAACAAGGCCCTGAAGTTACCATTGTGCATTTTTGACTGAATGATAAACTAGAGCTAGGCAAATAATCCAAAACAAATCCCTACAAATATGCCATTGAATTTTTAAACAAATCTGCTTTGACTCCGTTTGCAGCCTTCTGTGATTACTTTCCATGAATATTTTATCAGATGAAGAATGTTCACTGGAACATTGAGTTTTAAAGGAATGTTGCAGAACAGCTGAGGAAACCATATTGAGAAACTATAATTTCAAGTATCCATAATTAAAAACATGACTGTAAAAGTTGCTCTCTTCCAATCAGAGAAGCATACCATGTGACCTACAAGTCCAATTAATACAACTTGAGTTTTGAGTGCTGAATACTAATAGCGAACTACTGATGAACAAGCAATAGACTAAGAATATTAGAAGTTTTACATTTTCTGACACTCAAGTGTTTAAAATTGCAACTTTAATAGCAAGTTATTTTATTATTTAGCTTCATTTTCCCTGTTTGATTTTTTCAAGAAAAAATTTAAAAGGAAATTAAAACACTATTCTCTACTGATTTCACTGTAGAACAAAAGTAGCCCAGTAACAATTTATGCAACTAAAGCCTCATCCAACTCCTATTAAAGCCAATGGTAGTTATTCCACAGACTTCAACAGGTGTTGGTTCTAGTCTATATAGAACTTCTCAGTGAAATGAAAGAAAGGCAACTATACAACTAACATCAATAGCATGTGTTTATGGGACCATAAATTCCACTTATGGGACTATAGAATAACGTAAACGGTATGCTAACTCCACTGGCCCGGAGCTTTCCCCACAACGAGCCCTAGACTCATAGACTCATAGACTTTAAGGTCAGAAGGGACCAATATGGTCATCTAGTCTGACCTCCCGCATGATGCAGGCCATAAATGTTGACCCCCACCCCTCCCACTTTCCCTTAACTCTGCTGTTGAAGTCTCCAGATCGTGATCTAAAGACTTCAAGTTGCGGAGAATCTTCCAGCTTGCGACCCCTGCCCTATGCTGCGGAGGAAGGCGAAAAACCTCCAGGGCTACTGCCAATCTACCCTGGAGGAAAATTCCTTCCCGACCCCAAATATGGCGATCAGCAGAACCCCGAGCATACAGGCAAGATTCTCTAGCCAGACCCTCATTTTACCAGCGATGGCCATTATTGCCTAATTGATTAAAGAAACGTTATCCCATCCCTACTTAGCTACAAAATTTCATTCTATGAAATGCAGTTATTTTTCCAGTTTTGAGTTTTGTAAATCTTTTTACAATAGAAAAATGTTGTTTTTCAACTTCACATATCCCTCAAAATGTGTGAGCAGATTTTGCTCAGAGTTTCCAAAACAATTTATTTTGGGGCTGTTACCCAAGCTAGGAAATTTTCTGCTGAAGAGATTTTTTTTTGTAAAGTGTGACAAGTCTGTGAAAACAGGGAGTTATCACAAAAGTGATATCAACATAGCCTTGATGACAGCTTTCACTAATAAACAAAGATAATGTGCAGAGAATGGAGATATTCCCATGGGTTGTATGTCTGGTCCAAACCTACTCATAATATTTTGCTGGTGCAAGTTATTAAAAGCTTGATAGTGCTCTGCTTTGATAGCATTAAGTCATACCAAAAAAAAATTCTGAGTTGCTGTATCAGCAATGCTGCAATTTCTTTCACATGGTCTTCCACTTAATTTCAGCAATAACCTCCATAATTCACTTAGTAGTACTCTCTGCAACCTAGTTCAAACGTTTACCTGACATTCAGCCAATCAAAATTTTCCATTCACAAGATTACACAAGTCCTCTTAATTTTCCCATTTACTATCCCCTAAAGGGACAGTCTCCCTTTCCTCCAAAATTTAAATAGGAGGAAAACTTGAACAATTATTCAGTGATTTATTTCAATGAGTGGGAGTGGAAATACATAGAAATTCATTTTCTCTCTATTTTGTTCTATTCTCTGGCTTTAAATAAATCAATAATTTCCCAACTAAAAAAATGTGGGTGAAATCCCAGCTCCACTGAAGTAGTGGGAGTTTTGCCATTGACCTCAATAGGATCAGAATTTCATCGTGTATTGGAACCACTAGCAGCTACCTTAAAGCAGTGTGAAGATTTCTCTAAAGTACACTGGAGGGGAGGGGCAGCCCAGCACACAGCCAGCTCAGGATGAAGGAAAAACACAAAACTTTATACCACTTTTGTACCCACCCCAACTTGCATGTGTGCTCCTTGGATCTGGGTCATTATGTGCTATTTAACTTGAGCATCAGCTTTGAGCTGTTTTAGCACTTGAACAAGTAATAGTAGTTGGGAAGGGTCATTCCTGTCCCTGCTGACCTGTCTAGTGAGGCAATAAAACAAGTGTAGTAATCAGGTATAATTGCAGAGAAAGGAATTGACCATTCTAGAGATTACTAGTGTAGACCTCCCATGAGAAAAAATGCTGACTATTGTTGGAAAACGAGGAGGCCAAACATAACACCAAAAAAAGAAGACGGAGGTCAAAGAAAAACTAAACTAGGGTCTAACACTCTGAAAGAGAAAATTCAAGTTAGACTTCAAGCAAGGAAATCCTAACCCTGAGTGCAGTTTAAGCCCTAACCCTTAGTAAGAACTTCAGCCCATTTTCTTCAAGAAAGTCATTGGGAAATCATCTCCAGAGGTGTGCAGGAGAGAGTTAGATGCAACACTTTGGGGAATTAAGATAGATTCATAGACTCCAAGACCAGAAGGAACCACTGTGATCATCTAGACTGGCCTCCTGTATAACACAGGCTATAGGATGTCCCCAAAATAATTCTGGTTTGAACTAGAGCATATCTGATATATCCCCAAACTTGATTTAAAAGGTGCCAATGATGGAGAATCCACCACAACTTTTGGTAAATTTTTTAAATGGTTAATTACCCTCAATGACAGAAATGTACACCTTATTTCCAGTTTAAATTTGTCTAGCTTCAACTTCCAGCCAGTGGATCTTGTTATAACTTTGTCTGCCAGATCAACTCTTCAATTAGAAGACTAAAGCCTCTGATTGCCAGAAGCTGAGACTGGATGACAGAGGATGGATCACTTGATGATTGCCCTGTTCTATTCTTCTGAAGCATCTGGCATTGGCCACTGTCAGAAGACAATGATGGTGTGGGATAGATGGACCGTTGGTCTGACCCACTATGGCCCTTCTTATGCTCTTATGTAAAGGGCATGGAAAGTAAGTTCAAACCTTAATATCTACAACAGGGGTTGGCAACGTTAGGCACGCGGCTCGCCAGGATAAGCACCCTGGCGGGCTGGGCCAGTTTATTTACCTGCTGACGCGGCAGGTTCGGCCGATCGCGGCCCCCACTCGCCACGGTTCGCCGTCCCGGGATAATGGGGGCGGCGGGAAGCGGCGCGGGCGAGGGATGTGCTGGCCGTGGCTTCCCACCACCCCCATTGGCCCGGGACAGCGAACTGCGGCCAGTGGGGGTCACGAAGTCACATAGCTTCTGTGTTCTCCGTCTGTAAAATACTTCCCTGCATCACAAGGGTCTTGTGAGGATAAATGCATTATCCTGGAGAAATGGTCTGAAGTAAATAGAATTCAATAAGGACGAATGCAAAGTACTCCACTTAGGAAGGAACAATCAGTTGCACACATACAAAATGGGAAATGACTGCCTAGGAAGAAGTACTGCAAAAAAGGATCTGGGGGTCATAGTGGATCACAAGCTAAATATGAGTGAACAGTTGCAAAAAAAGCAAACATCATTTTGGGATGTATTAGCAGGAGTGTTGTGAGCAAGACAAAAGAAGTAATTCTTCCACTGTATTCCACGCTGATTTAAACCTCAACTGGAGTATTGTGTCCAGTTTTGGGCGCCACATTTCTGGAAAGAAGTGGACAAATTGGAGAAAGTCCAGAGAAAAGCAATAAAAATGATTAAAAGTCTAGAAAACATGATCTATGAGGGAAGATTGAAAAAACTGGGTTTGCTTAGTCTGGAGAAAAGAAGACTGAGAGGGGACATAACAGTTTTCAATTACATAAAAGGTTGTTACAAAGAGGAGGGAGAAAAATTGTTCTCCTTAACCTCTGAGGATAGGCCAAGAAGCAATGGGTTTAAATGCAGCAAAGGCGGTTTATGTTGGACATTAGGAAAAACTTTCTAACTGTTAGGGTAGTTAAGCGCTGGAATAAATTGCCTAGGGAGGTTGTGGAATCTCCATCATTGGAGATTTTTAAGAGCAGGTTAGACAAACACCTGTCTCATAGACTCATAGACTCATAGACTTTAAGGTCAGAAGGGACCAATATGGTCATCTAGTCTGACCCCCCGCATGATGCAGGCCACAAAAGCTGACCCCCCCACTTTCCCTTAGCTCTGCTGTTGAAGTCTCCAGATCGTGATCTAAAGACTTCAAGTCGCAGAGAATCTTCCAGCTTGCGACCCCTGCCCTATGCTGCGGAGGAAGGCGAAAAACCTCCAGGGCCACTGCCAATCTACCCTGGAGGAAAATTCCTTCCCGACCCCAAATATGGCGATCAGCAAAACCCCGAGCATACAGGCAAGATTCTCTAGCCAGACCCTCATTTTACCAGCGATGGCCGTTATTGCCTAATTGATTAGAATCACGTAATCCCATCAAACCATTCCCTCCATAAACTTATCTAGCCTAATCTTGAAGCCAGAGAGGTCTTTCGCCCCCACCGTTTCCCTCGGAAGGCTGTTCCAAAATTTCACCCCTCTGACGGTTAGAAACCTTCGTCTAATTTCAAGCCTAAATTTCCCCACGGCCAGTTTATATCCATTCGTTCTCGTGTCCACATTAGCACTGAGCTGAAATAATTCCTCCCCCTCCCTGGTATTTATCCCTTTGATATATTTAAAGAGAGCAATCATATCCCCCCTCAGCCTTCTTTTGGTTAGGCTAAACAAACCAAGCTCCTCGAGTCTCCTTTCATAGGAAAGGTTTTCCATTCCTCAGATCATCCTAGTTGCCCTTCTCTGTACCCGTTCCAGTTTCAGTTCATCCCTTTTGAACATAGGAGACCAGAACTGTCAGGGATGGTCTAGATAATACTTAATGCTGCTTTGAGTGCAGGGGACAGGACTAGATGACCTCTCGCAGTCCCTTCCAGTCCTACAATTCTATGATTAAAGATTGAAATTCACTCAGCTACTACAGTGATGGGGGCCATATAAGTACCTAGGACAAATAATAGCTTGTGGATCAGGGGTCGGCAACGTTTGGCACGCGGCTCGCCAGGATAAGCACTCTAGCGGGCCGGGCCAGTTTATTTACCTGCTGACGCGGCAGGTTCGGCCGATCGCAGCCCCCACTCGCCGCGGTTCGCCGTCCCGGGCCAATGGGGGCGGCGGGAAGCGGCGCAGGCGAGGGATGTGCTGGCCGCGGCTTCCCACCACCCCCATTGGCCCGGGACGGCGAACCGCGGCCAGTGGGGGCCGCGATCGGCCGAACCTGCCGCGTCGGCAGGTAAATAAACTGGCCCGGCCCGCTAGGGTGCTTACCCTGGCGAGCCGCGTGCCAAACGTTGCCGACCCCTGATCTACACCAGTGATCATAAAAAGCTACCAAATCAGAATGGTAGCATTTCACACCAACTTTGCACACAATTTCACTGCTGTCAATGGCTGCACAAGGCCAAGGGTGAAACAAGCCACACATATCCAGATGGAAACATCATGGAAGAATTTCAAGTCCCACCAGTCTTCATAACCATTTCCTTTAGCAAGTTCTTTGGATTTATGTCATACAACCCTGCACCTTCTTAATGTAAGATCCCCTGACCTTTGAATAAATCTTTTCTTCCATTATTCATGTGATCCATGAAAATACCAAATGCCCTTCTTTTGTAAAAAAAAAAAAAAAAAAAAGATGCATGCATAATACCTGTTTAACATCTATGCCATTCCCTTATCTTCTTTCACTTGGTTCCCCACTGTCATTCTCAAATAAATAAATGAATCCTTTTTTCTTCCTCATTTCCCTATTGTGTATACCCTGAAAAAATGTTTACTAATTGCTATAATATTCTCAGCCACCTCATGCTAATATTTGGTGCTCCGATTATCTTTTTTCCAATGCATTAATTAAAATAAAACCTGTGCAATGACACTATTTACCAGATCATTTATGTCCTTTGCAGCTGTCTGTTTATTCTTGATACTGTTTCTTATTTCTTTGGTTGATCACATTGTCATCTGTCACCACATCTGTCATTTACATCTCATTAATGTCAATTGTACCCTTAGGGTCAGATCATATAATCAAAAAAATAGCACATGAGGCCTGAATATAGCAGAAATATCAATAAACTGGGGCTGGGGGGGTGGGAAATTGTCCGAAAAGGGATGCTACTTCTCTTGTCCTCCAGTACCACAGAGGCATCTACATGTAAGCACTGAATGTTCGTGTTTTTCTCCTTATTAAGGCATGAAGACCTTGTATTTAAGTACATTATATTTATTTAAACACTACATACCAATCACAACCACCACAACAACCTGGTGTTGGCTGCAGCCTCCTGCAGTCCAGAACCCTGCCTTCCAAAATGGAGAACAATATTTGGCCTCTGCAGCCACACCCCACCTCTTTACACAACCATGGCAGCTGCTCCACATAACATTTGGACAACACAGTTTGAGGGAAGTGGCCGGGCAGAGCCAGAGGAGATCACTTTCCATAGTGTCATCCTCCAGGGTAATATTCACATAACGTTGGAACATTTGAGCAGGCAGGTTAATTCTGACAGAATTCAACATTAACTTACAAAGATCTCTGGCAGCGCCATATTTGTAAGTGCCCTGTAGCCAGTCTTGTGACTGCAGGAGCCACCACGATGCTCTCAGCAGCCTTCCATCCTGCTGCTGCCTTTGGGAAAGAAACAGAAAATACCATTTGGACAGAGTTCTCACAGCTGTATTGCAAACCAAGCATTCAAAAATCATGGGTCACACCCCCCACAATCTTGAGGTTGTTCTTTTTAATCTCATGATTTTTAAGCCAAACAAAACGAAAACAAAACAAAACATAATACATGTAAGGTTCTTATTTGCCTTCTGGCTTTTGAGCCTTCAGGATGCATTTGGGTCACATTTTCAAGGTTTTCCTCTGCAACCTTGAGAGCTAGAAATTTACTATGTTTTTTTTTTAAATTAAAGCTGAGGTTTTCACATATTTGGCTTGTGATATACAGAAGGTCAGACTGGAAGATCTGGTAGTCCCCTCTGGCCTTAACTCTATGATTATGTTCACATGATTTCAGGAGCTGGGGCTTTAAGAAAAGCATTTAATGTAATGAAATATGGTAAAATTGGGATAGTTGACAACACTGCCACAGTCACATGACCCAGTGCCTCTTCCACTATTGTGTAACCGATCCATAAGGCTACTCCCTGGTATGTTCAGTCCCTTCATCTACCATCTCCATTGTTGATAGGTACAATCACTACAGTATATTAAAGGGGACATGCTGCTCTCCTCCCTCAAAATTTTACTGTGCTGTTTATGTTTTCTGCTTCTCTTCAGTCCTCTCCCAGAAGAAGGTTTCATTCATCCTCTTCTCCATTCCCTTCTGCCTCTGATCCACATTCATAATTCCAAATGCAGACAACTGGGTGTTGTACACCCAGATCAGATACATGATTTAGGGCTCTGAATAGTCCCATACTTTTTTCTACACTGGGGTTCTCGAAGGAGCACAATAAACGTGGGTGCCCAACTCCCATTCAATTTCCCTGGAATCTGAGCACCTTCAGGCTCCTTTGAAAATCCCAGCCCTATCTGCTAATTTTCATCATAGCCACTGCAGTCTCATAGGTGTTTCACACCTAACAGTGATGAGCCCACCATGGCCAAGATATCAAATCAGTTTTAAATTATTTTCATGCTCAGCTCATTTGCTTAGGAATATGTTTAGGAAAATTTATATTCCTCTTGAGTGTTCCATCAGTTGGATGTTGCCTCCAGGAATATACATGTTGAGTCTTATCAGTAAAAGATTCCACTATCAGTAGCCCAACACATTTTAGGGTAACTGAAATCACTGCAGTGCTAAGGAAAGATGTATGACCTACTTGCATAAAAAAAAAGTACTTGCTTTCTACTTTATTCCAAATAACCTCTCCTAGATTGTTCAAGTATATATTTCATACATCCTCCATTACACTCACCAACATCCCCAAACTCTTTATCCTAATACCCCTAGTCAGTTTCTGATGTCTTTATATTTTACATTAGCATACAGTCTATCCCATCATTTCCACTTCAGTGGCAGTCCATCTCTCTGTGCTATTCCAGTTTATTCACAAAGCCCACACCTTCCATATTGCAACATCAAGATGACCATTCATCCAAATAATCCTGGTCAGCACTGTCACAGCTTTGACAACAGATGACTGTACCTGTCACATTAGATAAGATATTCCCTTTGATTCAGATTAAATGGCAGGATGATACGTAGATATAATCTGTCACATGTGGAGCCTTGGTGAAAAGACAAATCTATCAAACACAAAGTGCATGAAGAGAATGAAAAAGCACATGAAATGTAATGAAATGTGTTTTAATATTTAAAAGATCCTCCTTTCCAAAGGAAAACTTAATAGAGGAGAAGCTATTAAGCCTCTTACCAGTTAGAGCAAAATCTCTCTCTCACGCGTGCGCGCAAACACACACACACACGTGCCCTTAATACACTATGGTCTTCACTATGGTCTCCTATTCATACTCCCTGCTTATTTCTTCCAGCCATCTTGTTTCCATCAGCAATGCTAATAGGTTGAGATGTTCAAAGAAGTGCAAGGGAATTAGCCACATGTCTTCCATTACTTAACAGATTGTGTTCCTTCTATTCATTCTAATGGAAGATGTGTGGCTAAATCCCCTGCACAGCTCTGAAAATCCCAGCCCCAATCTCTAAGCACAGTCAAGGGAACAGAAGCACAGTCAGATGTCAACATCTTTTATGTCCAGCCTCAATTTATTGATACTTGTTCTATGCCTTTATAGTAAGTTTCACATTGCCAGGATGGTGAAAAGGGGCCTAAGTGTAAATGACAACCAGGTCCTATGTTTCCATCAACAAAAGCAGATAGGCTCCTACTTCCCTGGTCATAGAAACTGCAGTAACTCCTCAAGAAAGAGTATTCACAGGAAATGCCAAATGTGTGAGGCAAAAGGCACCCAGATACCACCGTGACAGCCATCTACCACGCACTGCAAATATTTGTGGTGATAGTAATAATAAATAATTCATCCTTGGTGTAACAATTTATGTAAATAGAATTACACCAAGGATTAATTTGGCCCCTAATACTTTAATTTTCGTGATCTATTTTGAGGGATCACACTGGAAATTACTCTAATTCCAAGATATGTATTGAAATCATCCTTTGTACACAAATGTCAGTGAGCATGTGACTCTCATTCTAACTTCAGGAGGCCTTGTTCCAGAGGCTAAGAAGTCGTCCTCCACGCTGAAGGGCATGGAAGAGATCCAACAAGCAAAATACCCAGTAAATGTGACTATTAGGCATACATGAGGGAACATGTCCTCTTCCTCAAAACTGAGCTGGGGAAAATGCAATCCCACTAGGATTTAGGCTCCTAAGAAACTTAGGTGCTTTTGAAAATTTCATGCACAAAGTATATTATTACAAGCCCAAAGATTTCCAAGAATAGCCTAAACTTCGGCTCCTAAATTCCTAATTCCCACCCCCCAATTCTCAAACTGGCATCTAGAACTCATGCCTAAATTCTATATTCAGGTATGTAGGATGAGATTTGTAAAAGTCCTCAATAAAGTCCATGAGTTAGGCCAATGTTTTTGAAAATCGCACCCATAAGTTACTTATGATAACGTTAGGCACCTAAGTTTGAAATCTGAGTACAATATTTGTAGTAATAAATTAACATGAATTCTGACATAAAGGGCCTAATTTTCACATTACCAGGGGAAAAGTAAGTCAAAAGCTGTAAAGTGACAACAATCTTATCTTCCTTCAAGTTATTTTTCAAAATTCACTGTTTCTGTAGTGAATACAGAAAACTGCAACCTGATACTGAGTAGGAAGATGGCCAGTTGTGATGACTGTTCCTGACTGGCTAAGAATTGCACACATTTTTTGTAACCCCATGACCCTTACCTGACCATCACTGCCCGCTTGTCTGTTTCATCCACTTGTTACATCTCATCTTTTAGATTACAAATCTAAAAGATAAATAGGGACTGCTATTTTGCAATTGCAATTACAAAAACTGTGCATGCAGCCTTCATATTTGCATGTGCATATGGCCAGTTAGACACAAAGTGTGCAATTACACATGCAACTTTGCAAATAGCAAACTGGGCTTCTGCTGATGTGAAAATCGGTACTCTACATTATTTATTTTGACTGAGGGTTTTTTGGCCTTGGGAAAGTCACTGACCCTCCCTAGATTAGCATTCCCATCTGTAAAATGAGGATATTCTTTTCTTAGTTAGTTCACAGGGGAATTGTCAGAATTAATCAGTTCATATTTGCTAAGTGCTTTAGAGATGAAAAGTGCTATGTTATTCTAAGACAGATACAAGAAATCACATCCACAGTGATGAGAAAATAGACATTGTACTGAACAAAAACAAATAAAAACAACATGACCAGAGCACGTGTTAGCAGGTTGTTAACAGTTATTTTCTTTTAAATGTTTTCAAAAAGTTAGTTCTCAATGGCCATAGCTCCTTAATAACGCAGCTGCTTCTCCCTCCCTTCTCTGTCTCCCTTTCTTCAATGCAGTGTGGTGATTGATTGCTTTTAAAAAAATACGGTTTCATTTTTTAATGTGACTCATATACTGGAAAAGTAGAATCAGTCATGAAGACAATTGTGTAATTAAGCAAAACATTCATAGAACGGGGGGGAGGAGAAAGAGAAAGACACAGAGCTACTGTAGCTATTTTAATCAGCAAAAGTAGGATCATACTGAAAGAAAGCCAAGCCAGCCTCATAGCCAGCAGAGGGAGCCAGGAAAAGTGCTTACTGTGCAGACTTAAAGAATAAAGAGAAACTAAAACAGATGCAATTTTTTCACCTCTTTAGGGCTTTGCAAGCATTTATACATTATCTGGTTGTTGTTTTTTCAAATGCCTCTGTTTCTAACATTACAAATTTAAAATAATTAAGTAACTTAAAAGGCCTCGCTGATTTTCTGCAGAAGAGTAATATTTGATTTCTACAGTTTACAGAGATGCAGCAGAACATTTGATGAGCTTTGGTTACTTAGTTCCCAGGAAGTCTAATCTTCATTCAAGAAACAGAAGTTCTCCTGAAGTGGTCTGCAGGACTCAGATATAAGGAATACACACACAATGAGCCAGATGTTATGTTTTCCCCTCCATACTACACTATAGAAGCCTACCTGTGCTGTATAATAATAATAATACCTAGCTCTTATTAGCACTTTTCATCAGTAGATCTCAAAGTGCTTTACAAAGAGGTCATCATCATTACCCCCATTTTACAGTTGGGGAAACTGAGGCACGGGGAAATGAAATGACTTGACTCAAGTGCACATGATGCTGATACAGACACACAAGCGGAGCTGGCTGAATACTATTAGATGAATAACGTATTCACTGATTTTTGCTGTTATTCATCGAATACGAATATTGGCCAAATATTTTTTCTATTAATCCACTAGCTCTACACAAGTGAACAATTTTCATGGACTGATTAATAACACCACCCCGGTCAATGAATCTTAAAAATGAAAGGGCCAGCTCATCAGCTAGTATGAATGGGCATGGCTCAATTGACTTCAATGCAGCCACACTCATTTGCACCAGACCTGCGTCTCAGAACTGGGCAAATACTGCCAAAAAAAGTTTCCAGAGCTTTTCAAAGATGATATTTTTTTTATAAACTTGCTTTAGTATTGAGCCTCTTTTGTGCTCATGCTTGGCCCAATCCTCCGACCACATAAGCACATGAGTAATTTTAGTTTTGTGAGTAGTCCCGGGGCAGCTCCAGAGGTTTTCCACATGGTAAGCACAATTGAACCACTCTCATTTTAATTAGCATGGCACAACTCAGGTTTGGCCCGTCCACCAATTCCACAATGATGGGGGGACCACCAGGTCAAATGTCGGTGAGTAGTGTTGCAAATCGGTGCACCAGGTCACAATGTCATTCACTTTGGGGGCCCTCTCAAAGGGAGCATCTGGGGCAAAACTGCCATTTTTGCCCCCCAGCTAGCCCTGCCCCTGCCAATGGTACACACTGTGCATCATGTGCATACAGCTATGCGCGCCACTGAGTAGTCCCATTGACTTCAGTAAGACTAACCATTTGAGTAAAGTTGGTCATGCAGGTAACTGAAGGGTGGAATCAACACTGCAAACAATCTAGTAAATGGATTTGTTGGTAAAAAGGCTCATGGAAACAGTACATTTTAAGCAGAATTAGCAGAATGTTTAACAGAAAGGGAATTTCAGACTCATGATAATGAGACTTGGCACAAGAAACCTTATTCTAAGTATTACATTCCTCCAATCAAGGAAGAAAATAGTATCACCTGATGTATGTGTCCAATCAAAAACAACTCAGATTGACAGTGAACATTCACAATATACGGTTTACAATGAGCTACAGACCAAGATATTTCCACAAATTATGTCTTGAATCTAATTGTTATTCCAAACTATTTGCAAGGAAATCACAATCTGCTCATGGACAAGCTGTTAACAGAATGAGATGAAGTTTGATTAATAAAATCCAGTTCTCCTTAAACTGCATGTCTTCCTCTGCCCTTTGGACTGCCACTGACAAAATAATAACAAGCATTTCCAAGTTCTGCAGTTAGGTCATGACTGTGTTTAGGACAGAAGCGATCTACTGTAACTTATGTCATGTGCTGTTATCTTCAACTGTGACACACCACCAGAGTTGTTCGTCCAATAGCAATATTATGTAAACATCTTATATTCTTTAGCATTTGCTTTATGGCAAGGAATGAACACATTTTGCTTTGAGCATTTACAAGTAATGATAGGAGGGCACTTTGTTTTATCTGTTCAGCTAATAGTCATCCACTTGTATTTATATGGAGACTTCTTCAGGAATTATATAAAATGCAGCAATGCTTAGTGCACCCCCAGAGCTGCTAATGCTACTTGGTATATACACAATGCTAGAGTGCTCAGAAATGCACACATATGAATATACCTCTATATCTAAACTCACATTTGACTTATCCATTACCACCGTATAGCCTCAAACTAAAAATGGGGATGAAAACTGGTTAGCAAAATACAATTCAGAAAAGTTAGCAAGAAGGTCTAGATTTTTAAAAAAGTTTGCTTATAATAGAGCTTTTTCTTCCAATTGTGAAAAGTATATGAGTTCCTAAGGCATATTTATGTGTGCACCTTTACGATGTTCTTTACCTCAAAAATAGCATTAGTTGCACACAATGTAATAGTTGCTTTGGTAACTGATTTTCCCCCCTTTAAAAGCAAAGTAAATAGTTGTGTAATACTCACTTAAATTGCCAGTGCGTATGAGATTGCCCTGCAGCTAAAGCAGCTCTTGCATCATCATTTTTCCTGTGCTTTTTCCATGAATATGCACAGACTATTAAGTATTACATGATAAATAAGTAAACAACTAGGGTCAATTCTAGCATGTTGCTATTAAAGGAGGTTATTCTAAAAGGCTTTACTTTTGGAGAGGAACTGGAAGTTAACTGCTCTGATCAATAGAATTTGAAATAAATTCATTTTAATAATAACCTTCCTCTTAATGAGAGTCCCAGCTACACATGAGCAAATGTGATCAGAGATTGAAGTAACTCCATCGTGTACATTTTGAACGAGCGTTTATGCTAGAATCCAGTTGTTTTGAACTTTTATAGTGGTGCTAAGGGACTGAAAAGCAGCCAGGCATCCTAGGTAGCATAGAACTGATGTGACAGGCTCCTGTGCTACATACCTGTAGCCCCACTGTAGGGGGCTCAGATAGAGCTCTGGTTAGTCTCTGCAGGTGGACAATGCCCTTGGGGACCATAGCCAAGGGGTGAACTTCAGAAACAAAGTCAGTCAAATATGGCAAATCTTCAGACTCCAGTGAGAACAGCCAATCATCTCACACTGCAACCACTAATTGCTGTTCTTTAGGGACTGTGAAGCTGTTTTGATTTAACATTTACAGTTTAATCTTCCAAGAAACCAGTCTGTAGCCAATCATAACACAATATACAAATAGAAAAGAGCTCCAGAATAGAGGCCCAGTCCTGCCCCATTCACTTTTATACCAAATTCCAATTGACTTCATTGACTCCAGGAATAGGCCTTTGCTGCATCAGTTAAAATAGACACTCATTACTAATTTATAAAACTACAAATACAATTTTTCCAGAATTATGGACCTACTTTTACATAATAATGGCCACTCTATGTATAACTAATCTAAATAAATCATGTCACTATGGTTCAAATGAAAATTAAATAGTTTCTAATTTCGCCCCAAGCTCTTGTATGAATTTGATGAGATCAAATGCATTTATAACATCTGCTAACTATCTGGAGGTTTTTAAAACTTATTGAGACCATTAAAACATATTTTTATGCAGTAGAGGTTTAATTAAAATTTAGATTGTAAATTATAATTTGATAGTTGAAGCATCAAGAAACTTCTTTTGTTTAATAGATTTATAGATTCCAAGGATGGAAGGGACCATTGTGATAATCTAGTCCAGGGATCGGCAACGTTCAGCACGCGGCTAGCCAGGGTAAGCACCCTAGCGGGCCGGACCAGTTTATTTACCTGCTGACGCAGCAGGTTCGGCCGATCGCGGCCCCCACTGGCCGCAGTTCGCCATCCCGGGCCAATGGGGGCGGCGGGAAGCCGCGGCCAGCACATCCCTCGGCCCCGTGCCGCTTCCCGCCGCCCCCATTGGCCCGGGACGGCGAACCGCAGCGAGTGGGGGCCGCGATCAGCCGAACCTGCCACGTCAGCAGATAAATAAACTGGCCCGGCCCGCTAGGGTGCTTACCCTGGTGAGCTGCGTGCCGAACGTTGCTGACCCCGATCTAGTCTGATTACCTGTCTAACACAGGCCATAGAATTTCCCCAAAATAAGTCCAAGAGTAGATGTTTGAGAAAAAATATCCAATCTTGATTTTAAAGTTGCCAGTGATGGAGAATCCACCAGGACCCTTGGTAAATTGTTCCAGGGGTTAATTACCCTCAATGTTAAAAATCTATACTTTATTTCCAGTCTGAATTTGTCTAGATTCAACTTCCAGCCTTCAGATCATATTATACCTTTTTCTGCTACTTTGAAGATCCCATTATCAAACATTTGTCCCCCATTTAGGTACCTATAGTTTTAATCAAGTCACTCTTAAGTTTCCCTTTGGTAAACTAAATAGACTCAAAGAGCTTAATCTATCACTATAAGGCATACTTTTTAATCCTTTACTCATTCTCATGGCTCTTATCTGAAACCTCTCCAATTTATCCACATCCTTCTTAAATTGTGGACACCAGAACTGGACACGGTATTTCAGCATGTTTCTAAGATTGCAAACTAATTTAAAACATGCAGTATCATTAAATTTCCCTGATGCCTTTACATTAACTAGACTACACATATCAATTTTACCAAGAAATGTATTTACCCTTTTATCAGTATAGGCAGTGTCTGTCATGTGATCTTATTTGCAACAGCAAATTACTTCCTGTTGTGAGTTCAACTGTTTGAAATGCTCTGCAAGAATTCTATGCTGCAGGAAACAGTCCTGTTCTATTAAAATATTGTCTAGTTATACAAGTTATTTCCCTACTGAATTGCTTTGCTTTTCCTAACTCTTTAGACTCTGTTCAATTTAATCAGATTATTTTCAAAAGCAGGATAGCTTTTTTTTAATACTAATAATTTCAAAGGTTTTTTTAGAGCTGATAAATATTTACATTAGATCCGTTCCAATACCAGCAATAAGAAAATAAGATAAATATAGTAACAATACTCTGTATATTTAGTGAGGATAAATCTCAAATGAAAACGTAACACTGATTTTCCATTCTGATAATGACCAACCTATTCACTTCAATCCTTAAAAAAATATTTCCTTTTTTCATGCCAAAGGCAAAACCTATTAGTTCTATAGTAAATGGGGAAAGGAGACTTCAAATCTCTAACATTCTGTTATATTATACCAAGTGTCTAAATGTTTGCTGTGATATTTGTTTAAACAGAAGCAAATGCATACCAACACGTGCATATTGAGGCAGCGTTCAGTACAAACAGCTCTGATTTGATTAAAATGAAACCACTTTCAGATACAATAGATTATTTAGAGAGCCCACAGTAATAACAAAAGTATTTATTTAGGGTTAATTCTGAAAGCTTCTTGCTCTGCAGGCCAGTACACATCAAGCAATGACGAAAGTAGTTTCATTAAAGTTTAGTAGCAATGGCTTAAAATCGGTCACTTACATCAGTATCTAATTACAGAAGACTGGATCATGGGGTTATTCTGCCAGCTTTGCCCAACCCACCATCCAGCATAGCTGAGTCAGCATGGTAGAGAGGGGTGGAAGTCTGCTACTCATATGGCTACCCACCTGGCACAAGTGGATGCAGAAAGGAGGGTCTTTTAGGCATGATTACATCCCTGGATTGTTCCTGGGTGAGTGCAGAATAGCTCAGCCCCTTAAACAGGGCAGATTAAAATCCGCCTAGGTTAAATGAAGTTCTGACCTTTCAAAGGCATCTGTCTTTGAAGAGGATAAAACTGAAGAGAACTGTGGTTATTCTATGTGATCTCTCACTCTTTATCTATTCAAACCACAAACGCATGCTTTACCCACAAGTATGTTTAAAGAGGTCTAATTAAATGAAGTGCCATGTGAAATAATTAAAAAAAGAAAAAAAAAACAGTTTAAGTACAATCTACTTAATTATTTCATTGTCAATTAAGGGACCAATTCTGCAAGCGTTTTTTCATCCATGGAAGTTCAGATGTTTGCCTAGACTAAAAGTGCAGACCTGAAATCTGCTATATAAATTACACCAGAGACTTGCATTCTTTGTCACTTTACAGGAAACTCATCTGCTGTGCAATGCAGTTGCGAAAGGACAAAAGGCTGCGAGACCGGGAGAGCATTCGCAGTGTTGGCAAAAGGGGATGTTTGCTCCTAAAACGAACAGAATCCTGCCTCAGGAATGCAGAACCTTCTGATTTTTTTTTTTTTTTTGCCAAAAAGTCAAAGTATTAAATTATAGCTGACAAGCAATCTTTGCATACAGAATGAAATGCAGGTGTTGGCAATGCCAACACTACCTTGGCCTCTTTGGCGCCACTCCTTCTCTGTTGGACTACAGAATCCTGGATGTACTTCTGCCAGACAATGTTTTAACTTTAGCCCGTTGATTGCAGTTGAGTTATACTGGTGCAATTGAGAGCAGAAAGTTTGGCCAAGTGAATTTTATTTCTCAGAAGTGAGAGAAGCAGATAGCACAATGCACCTCTGGTAGTTTCTTTGCAAGCATTACCATAAATGTCTGCCAAGACTGCTCAGCCCTGACCTGCAACATTCCAGCCCTAGGCCTTTTTTGATTATGTCAAATTTTTGCTGCTTTTGTGTTGTAGACAAATGTTAACTACAGAACAAATTTGAGGCCACCAGATCTACAGATCAAGAATTGGAGGCTATCAAACTCTTCTGTGAGACAGAAGAAGGTTTCGGACTCTGGTGCACCAGGATGAAAGGTAGTGAGCTCTGAAACTAAACATATTGTGACGAGAAAGTCAACATTAACAGTATTTTCAATGGAGAATTCCACTGGCTGAAGGTGTCTTGGTGAAAAAACTACTATTACTGCAAATAGTAAAAAGCGTCTTCATCCAAGAAAGTAAACAAGAAGTTCCAGAGGTTGGGGGGGGGGCAGTTCTTTCCATTTTTCTTTTAACCCATGAAATAATTTAATCTTATTGTGTTAAAAAACAGCAGGTGGCCCATGATTGTTGAGAAAAATATTGTGTAAAGATCAACTTCCACAGAGATCAATGGGGTTTCAGAAGATCGGCAGAATTTGGCTCTATTGGAGGAAGCAAACAAGTACCTTGTGCAGACTGCTAATGTTTTACTTGATACTCTCCTCAACTTCTGGATGTTTAGTGCATAGCTTTGTTGAACATGTCCAGTAAGCTTGTAAACATGAAGAGCTCAGGCTTTGTGCCAAAGCAGCAATCTCCCAGGGGAAACAATGTATTACTGCAAAAGAAAGGCAAGTAATGGAAGGTATATTAGAATGGTAGCAGCCCTTGCCTATATAATCATTGTATGGCAAGTAACATGAGTTAATTATTACCAAGGGGATAAATTTAGACCCTGGAAGAAAAGGGATAAATTCAAGTGAGAAGCCTGAGATTCCTGTTGGTTCTGCAGAAATCTGCAGCCATAGGCAGCTAACTAGCTCAACTGTGCTGTCAAACGGTAAAGAACTAAGAGTTTGGAAGTGCCAAATCATCAATGAGGGCCACAATTTTTGCTCATGTAAATGGCACAGCTCCAGTCACTTCACAGGAATTCGTCTTATTTACATTAGAACAAAAGTTGTTTTCTGCTTAAGGACATCACCTTTATTTTTGTATCTTCTAGCCTTCCAAATAAACGTTAATATAGCAGGCTGCAGTTTTTAAAATAAATGTAACTGGAGGAACTTGTAACAATTAATACAGGAGGAAAGCTCATTTTAATGGTATTATCCAAGAAAACAATGATAGGCAACTTAGGTTATTCCAGTTAGGGAAGATTTTTTTAAGTTTAATAGCTAAAAGGGAATAAAGATTCTTTGGATCCATCAAGTACTAAATATTTAATTGAAATGGAAGCCCACTGTTTTTACGTACCTCTAAATACCCTCGGTAAGTCCTTGTTATAATTAGTTTGAATGCAGAAAAATTCTCAAAAAAATTACACTTCAATATGCTGAGACAACTGGCCACCAGTAATGAGTCACCAGCATACAATGCATTCTGATTATCAATATCTCAGACTTTTATACCATTACTACAACTGCTGGAGTTAATTCTTTGAACCAGAGAGTTACCATAGTCAGAATAAACAATAATGGAGATAAGGGACAGCCCTGCCTACCTTCAGGTTTCAAGCCAAAACTGTCGGATTAATAATCCTTAATAAGGATCTTGGCTGTTCGGAATCTTATCTAAGTAAGGAATTTTGGTACAAATCCCCCGACTTTATAGCAGTAAAAGAGTAATGTCCACACAACACAATCAAAGGCCTTTTTGGAGTGTAGGGAAAGAATCACTCAGGTTAGTAGCATGAATTACGCTTAATAAACTTCTAAGGTTCTAATAAAACCCATGTCTCTCCCATATAATCCTACTTGATCATAGTGGACTGTCCAGGGAGTAATTCTTCTAGTTTGCATGTTAAAATTTAGGATAAGACTTTTGTATTCATGTTGAATAGATACATAGACCTATATGAGTCATACTCTTTAGAGACCTTTATCCTTTTTGTCTTTATTAATAATCATGTTGGAGACATGGAGACAGTTGAAGGGAAACTATTAGACAAAATAGGAGAAGATTCTCTTCTGTGTCAGAGCTCTGCTTAGTGCAGAATAGGGGGGCAGGAGGAAGTCACAGAAAAGATTCCAGCCCCTACTCCAATGTGATTAGAACTGCTTCCAGGCTGTTCTAAATTCTGACACTGGTGTAGAACAAATGGGGAACAAGTGTCTGAGAGGTCTGTCACACCCCCTCCACATACCTGCCATGTCCCCTGTGCCAACAGAGAAGGGAGGGCAGAGGTATAGGGCCTCGGTCCAGGTCAGATGCTGCAACAAAGAGAATTCTCTGCTGGAAATTTGTGCACAGAATCCAGGCCCTTTATACCACCTGAGTGGTGCATGGGGACAGAATCTCAGGATATAATCCATCCCAAAGAGCTGATTCAGAGATCAACTAACATGGAAACTAAGTCTTTTAAATAGTTTATAAAATTCAGTAAGGACCTTGGGTTTTGCCAGAGGATAATTTTGAAATAGACTATTCTTCCTCTCCAACAGAAGGTGTCCTTTTCCAGACATGATAGACAGAGTCAAAGGCTAATAAGTTGGATCTAATAATTATTTTCCCTCATGCATTGAGAGATGTAAGTGATGTAAAATGGAGCATAATACAAATTAAGGTCTTTTGAGAGCCACTGTATTAGCACAAATACTATTCTCAGCATTTCTGATAACAGTGTAGGGTGTTTCTCTCTGTTTGTGTTGGTTAGTGGCATTCTACAAGTTTTAGCTGCTTAACTACATTTTCCATACCATTCTGGTTTCATTCATTTGCATTTGCCTTCCCTGCCCCCCCTTAACAGATTATTCATTTAGATATATATTTTAATTGAAGAGCCTTTGATCCTTTCCTCACAAATCCAGTCTAACATTAAAGGGTAGTTTAACTGCTGCCTGCATTTTCATTTACTGGATAGTAAATAGAATTTTTTAAAGCACTTAGCATTGGCTTAACTCTGCTTGCATTGAAGCCAATGGGTGATTTATCACTGACTTCAACGGGAACAGTTAGACAAATGCCATGCAGTTTTGAAAACCCTATCTTTCATCTTCAGCTTTGATAAAGCATCTAATTTTTCATTTGTGTAAACTGAGGATCTGATATCAAATAGAATCATACTGGTTGCTGACAGCCATTTTTTAATAGCACAATATTTGACCTCTGCAAGAGGTATTCTATTTGAGCAGGTAATGGAAACCTCTATTCTAAGTCAGGGGTTCTCAAACTTCATTGCACCGCAACCCCCTTCTGAAAACAAAAATTACTACACAACCCCAGGAGGGGGGACCGAAGCCTGAGCCTGCCCGAGTCCCGCCACCTTGGGTGGGGGGCCAAAGCCCAAGAGATTCAGCCCCAGGCAGGGGGCCTGTAACCTGAGCCCAGCCACTCAGGGCTGAAACCCAAGGGCTTCAGCCCTGGGCAGTGGGGCTTTGGCCTCAGGCCCCAGTAAGTCTAATGCCAGCCCTGGTGACCCCATTAAAATGGAGTCGCGACCCACTTTGAGGACCGGCCCACAGTTTGAGAACCGCTGTTCTAAGTATTTGCCAATTTCCTTTCCACATGTTAAAGCCCATATTTGAGAGCTATGTACTTAGTATATTCAGAGTATCCTAAGAAAGACAATTACTGGAGAAATACTGGCTGGAATGTAACATCATATAAAGTATAAAAGCATTAGAAGAATCACTGAGTGAAGCTAAGAGTTTGCAATGTGAGGGCTGCCCTTCAAAATCAGCTGTACCAAAAGGAGAGATTACTTACCTTGTATAACCTGTGTTCTTCTAGATATTTTGTCCCTAAGGGTGCTCCATGTGAGGATATGTGCATTCCCATGCACTCTCACTCAGCGGTTTTTCTGCTAGTAGTACCCAGGGATCTGTGCCTGTGCTGTACACCTCCTCATGCTACAGAAAACAGCATATAGAGGAGAGCAGAGCCATACCACTCCAGTTCCTTCTCAACCTCAGAGCAGGATAAAACTCCAAAGCAGATGGGAAAAGAGAGTAGGTAGTGGAGCTCCCATTGGGACAAAACATCTCCAGTTACAGTCCAAGGTAAGTAACCACTCTTTCTTCAAGATATTGTCCCTAAGGGTACTCGACATGAGGAGACTCCCAAGTAGTACCTTAATATAGAGGAGGGTGCTGAGGAGATGGATCCAGTACAGAGTATAGAACAGCTTCACCAAAGGCCACACTAAGGCACAATGCTATGAAAGCCTGTGAACAACGGACCAGGTGGCTGCCTTGCAAATGTCATTGATGAGTGCCTTCTTAAGGAGGGCAGAAGAAGTAGTTGCCCTTGTGGAGTGAGCAGTGACTCTCAAAGGAGGGTGCATCCCAGAGGACTCACAGCATGCCAAAATGCACCCCAATACCCACTGAGAGGATATTAAGCGATCCCTCATTCTCTTGACAAAGGAAACTAGGAGACTGGGAGAAACCCTGAAGGGTTCCATTTGGTAAAGATAGAAAGCCAGGTCTTGTCTTACATCCAGTGTATGAAGATTGGTATTTGCTTTGGATGAGTGGGACTTGGGCTAAAATACTGGCAACTGAATGTCCTGATTGACATGGAACTGTGATGATACTTAGGAAGGAAATTTGGGTGGGGATGCAACATAACTGTCTGGATAAAATGCTGTATATAGTGGGTCAGCCATGAGGGCTCCTAGTTCCCCTATCCTTCCGGCCAAGGTGATTGCCACTCGGAACAAAGTCGTGATCAGGATGCCATCGGCTCAAAGGGAGGTCCTCTTAGAGCATTAAGTACTAAATTGATATCCAGGGTGAGGTAGGATCCCACATGGAAGAGAACAGATTATGGAGGTCCTTAAATAATCTGGCTGTCATAGGATGTGCAAAGACTGAGAAACCCTCAATTAGGAATGCCATGATGGTGGCTAAAGGAACCTTAATAGAGCTCAGGGACAGTCCCAGCAATTTCAGGCTTAGTAGATAGTCAAGAATGGACACCAGGGGAGAATCAGCCTGAGACATGAAGTGCTGGGTTCACCAAATCTCAAAGCACTTCCACTTCTGCATGTAAATCCTGTATGTGGTAGTTTTCATTCTATTTAATAGAACTGACTGAACTTGGGGCAAATGTTTCTGCTCTAGACCCGAGAACCATTGAGCAACCAGGCTTTAAGGTGCAGGGATGATAGGTTGAGGAGGGTATGGAGCCCAACTCCTGGATCAGAAGATCCGTCATTAGAAGAAGGTGTAGAGGTGGGTGTGTCACCAACTAGGTCAGGGTCAGGAACTACATCTGCCTCAGCAACGCTGGGACTATAAAAATAACAACTGCTTTTTCCTGTTTCAATTTGAGTAGGGCTTCGTGTATCATGTCCCCCTTGAGAAAAAGTAGAAGTATTTTGAATTGGAAGGCATGGCAAAGAGGTCTGCCTGCAGAAGACCCAAGTAAGGCAGATCTCTCGAAAGATCACATCAGTCAGCTTCCACTCATGGTCTTGATGAAAAATTCTGCTCAGTGAATCTGCAGTGGTGTTCTGTCATCCCAGCAGATAGACTGCCAAGATTTCAATTCACTGGGCTATGTACCAGCTCCAGAGCCGCACTGACTCTTTGCATAATGATCAGGATTTTGCTCCTCCTTGGCAGTTTATATAGAACATGGCTGCTTCGTTGTTCAGTCTCACTCTGACCAATTGGCCCCAGATGGAGAGGTAGGAACTGAAGGCAGGCATTACTGACTGCTTGAAGTTCGAGGATGTTGATGTAAAGCAACAACTCTTGAGGAATCCATCTGCCTCAGGCTGTATGAATTTGTAGCTTAGAAGGGAGGTATCCATGGTGACGATGTGTGTGGGAAGTTGATGTGAGGAGGGGGTTCCCACACAGACTTTTTGTGGGTCTTTCTATCAACTGAAGGAGTTGAGTATCATCTGAGGAACTGACACCTCCCTGGACAGCCTGTTGTGAGTGAAAGCTGTCTTGAGCCAGGCTTGAAGATGCCGGAAGTGCAGCCTTGCTTGGGGGTTTAATGAAAGTACAGGGTGCCACGTGTCCCAGGAGCAGAAGGCAAGGCTTTGTCATAATTCATGGGCTCTCCTGTAATGTAGAGATCGGATCAGACATTGTGGCAAACAGGGTCAGACATTGTCTGCAGGTAGGTATACTTTGGGTGCCACAGAGTCTAGGGTGGCCCTGATAAAGTCTATGCATTGCACGGGCATCAGGGTTTATGTCTCTGCATTGAAGCAAAGGTTTCAGGAGTGGAACAGAGCTAAGTCCTTCTTGGTGGCAGACTGGACTTAAAGGAAAAAATGAGCAGCCGGTCATTCGGATAGGGGAAAATGGCTATGCCCATCTAACGGAGGTGGGCTGCAATGTCTTAGAGGACCTTGACAAAGGCTCTCAGGACAGTGCATAGGCAGCAATGCAGAACCCAGTACTGGCAATGATCAGTGCCCACTATGAACCTGAGGAGGCACTAGTACGCTGGGTGTATGGCTACATGAAAGTAGGAATCCTGGAGGTTGAGGGTGATGAACTTATCTCTGAGATCTAATGACAGAATGTTCATTGCTAGGGTGACCATCCTGGAGTGCTACATATGAACAAAAGTGTTTAGAGACCAAAGATCTAGAATCGATCTCCACCCTTCTTTTGTCTTTGGGACCAGGAAGTACTTGGAGTAGAAACCCTTTCTGATGAAGTCTGGAGGAACAGGTTTGATTGTCCCCGGTTTCAGGAGAGATACTACCTCCTGTTTTAGGAGACCCTCGTGAGAAGGGACCCTGAACAGAGACAGGGAGGAGGGGATGGAACTGAGCATCAAAATTACTGCCAGCATTCATTTGTCTGAGGTGATATGCCCTCAAGAAGGGAGGAAATGGGCAAAATGGTCTCCAAAGTGTGGGTGACTGGCATAGTGCACCTGAAGATCCAATGGTGAGGGTTTATGGGTCTCAACCAAGGTGTCAAAATGTTAATTTGGGTGAGGTAGCTATCTAAGAGGTGATTGTGGAGGACAGGCCTTTCTTGTGTCGCCAAGCCTCATTCTGGGCAGCTCAATGGTTCTTTGGGGCACCTGATAGTACACAAGATGGGAGTGTTGCACTGTCTGAGACTTGCTATATTTTCTCTTTGCAGATGGCATGTAGATACTGAGAGAATGTAACATCCCCCTGGTGTCTTGAGTAAGTGAAAAGATCTGTCTGTGGCATCACTAAAGATTTTAGGCCCCTCAAAGTCCTCCACGGTGTTCTGCACTGCCCTGGGTATGCAGGATTGTAGCCAGGAGGCCCGGCGCATGACTACTGTGGTGGCCATGGATCAAGAAGCATATCTACCGCATCAAGGGATACCTGCGAGGAGGTCCAGATTATTGCCTGGCTTTTTGTAGTAGGAGTCCATACTGGGAGACCATTGAGGATCTGGCAATTGTGATGGTACTGCTGGGCCAATCTTTACTTGAGGCTGCAGCAGTATCAGCAAATATGCTGGGTCGGGGTGGGAGACTGGTACAAATGGAAAAGTCCTCATGGTACCTCTTAGTAAGGACGACTCAGGTTCCTCCATAACATGGAGGTCCTCATGAGAGAGGAACCTGGAAGGTACTGGTGAGCCTGGCAAGTGTTTCTCCAGAGGAAATATATCCAGTAGTATCGAAGAAGGCCCCAGTCGTTCTGGAGAAATCTGGGTGCTGAGGGACAGCACTTGCACTTCATGAGGAGCAAGTTCAGGCAGTCTTCCCTCATTTTTCAAGATCTGCTCTTGAAACCAAAGCAAGTCTTACATTTAGATGGGGCATGAGCCTCTCCAAGGCAGCAGAGGCAGCTGGAGAGCCCATCACTGGGGGGAAAGCCCTGTGGCAGGTCTGGTAGGGCTTGATTCCTGGGGTTTGAGAAAACCCCACAAGGAAAGCCACCAGTTGAGAAGGCCCAAGAGAAAGAGAAGGGTCTCAAAGATACCAGGAGGAGAAGGGAGAGAGAAACCCCTTTCAAAGCACAACTGCACTATCAGGGTAAGTTAACAACAACAAAAAACCCTAAAAACTAATTATAAAATGAAAATCAAGAGGTAAAGGGGCAGAAGAAAAACGGAGTCAGCTTGATAGCAGACTCCACAGAACTCTGTGTTGAGCCGCGGGTGGCTGAGAAGGAACTGGAGTGGCAGGGATCCACTACTCCCTAAACGACCGTGTAGTGGAGCACCAGGAAGTGTACGGGCACCACTACTGCCAGAAAAATCACCGAATGAAAGTGTACAAGCAGGTGCACATCCTCACATGGAGCCCCCTTAGGGACAATACCTCAAAGCAGCAGCCAGCTTTCTTAAAGAGGTCCAAAAGCATTCCAGTTAACAACTCCGTGATTGTATCAATATGTCTCCTGTATTCAAACGGAACCTAGTGATTTTTACTGAATTCACATTAATGTAGGTTGGCTCATAAGCGGTGAGCTGCTGACATTGCTTTTGTTTTAGGAAACAGAGAGCATTACATCATTTGTTTTCTTAGAAAGACATATGTCGAATTACAGACTCCTAAACTAATACAGAAACACTACTTACACACCTCAGCAGTGTCTCCTTAAGTTCTATGGAGGTGCATCTTTGCTTTAAAATATTTAGCAGATTTCAGTCCAGATGGTCTGCAAGTCTCCAGAAATGATTGCAAGGGTCAGGTTTGTAGATCAAAATTATCTTCTCTGATAACAACACTAGTAATAGCTGTATATATAAAGCACAGTCATACTGATGCACTCAGGGTGCTGCATGAAATAATAAAGGTAAATTAAAAGAGTTAAAATAACACTCTTATAATTCAAACAGATCAAGGGAGAAGATTCCAAATTAAAAAGAGGGGAAGCAAAGAAGAGAACAATAAAGGGTATAAAAATGGAGCCCAGTAGTGATTATTCAAGCGTCAGTTAAAATATGGGTTAGTTTCTTTTTTAAAAAGTTGGGAGAGATGGCCTAAGATGGAGTCCAAGTCAGGGTGAAGTCTAGAACTTGGAACCAAGTACAGCAAAGGCGTTGTCCTGTGCAAGCTTCTGACATGATGGCAAGGTCCTTCACAGATGAGTAGTGTTTGTATAATACTGCCAGGACCAAGTTCAAGGAAATCAGAGCTTATACCAGTAAGGTTGACATTTACAAGCGTTCAAGTGCCGAGCACACACCGTGGATCAAATACAATAATACATTATAATATATTAACAATCATATCAATGGATCCTGCAAACTGCTGAGCACTCCATCCACAACACAGCAAAGCACTCAAGCATGCTAATAGTCCCATTGTTGAGGACCAGATCAGGTAGGACAAGCTGCTGACCTGCTTCCTTCCTGACTTTTCCTGCTAGGCAACCAGTAAGCCCAGCTGCACTACCTTGGAATTGACAGAATGGCCACAGCCCCAACTGGCTGCTTATCTAGTTGCCCTGCTTATAAGCCTGGCCCCCAAAGTGGATCAGTGGCTGCTCAATGCAAATTATCCATGCCTGCAACTACATTTGCCCTTGTTCCAGTCCCTGCTCCTGCTTTGTTCCAGCCCTTGCTTCAAGTCCTGCTCCAGACTGCTTCCAGTTCCTGTTCCAGCTCTGCTCCAGGACCTGCTCCCCTCTGGCTTCAGACTTCTGGCTTTGATCCATGGCTCTGCCTCTGGTTTATGACTCTGGTTGACCCTCATTTCTGGCATTTGGCTTCCGTCCCTCTGGTACTGACCCTCGGTTCGTTTCCTGGTCTCTGCCCAGCCTGGACCCAGCTCTAACCAGTAAGGCAAACTCTTGCTTCCACCATTAGGCATGACCACCCACAGCCTGGTTAGCCACACCCACTGAGCTCAATGGAACTACTCATGTTCTTGAAGTTAAGCATGTATTTAAGTGCTTTGCTAGATCAGGACCAGCAGCCTGCAGGACACCAAGTTATGCCTGTAAAAAAAAGGTAAGATTTTTAGACTGAAATTTATCAGAAATTACGTGTGGGTGGAAGGCCACAGATCAGGCTTCCACACCCAGATGAGTGATTCATCTGAACTCACTGGGCAACAGGAACTTGTTTCTTTTGTTTTCTCATTTATCTTTGGATACTTCTCATAGCACTCTCTGGACAACATTTGCTCAGCCAGAAGAGCAATTCTCTTATTGTATTATATTTCAGTCCAACTAAGTTGAGAGGTATGAGGCTCTGTCATGGTGACCTAGCACCATTTTACTGGTGTAAACAAGGCTGCATGGTAAACATCTATCCCACATAAGAACGCACAAAGGGCCTTTTGTCTCTCTGGTGCCAACCCCTACTGGGGAGGCAGCTTTTCTCATCCTTTCCTTTTCATCTGAGTCTCACAGAAATCTTGTGTGTTTTCCCACAAAACATCTCCTTCATTTCTTTCCTTCTATTTAGTCTTCCAATCTTCCTATCCCTTAGAGACATACTTCAGTCACTGACTCAGAGCACTCCTGTGGAGAGCCGTTTGGACAGTGGAGACTTCTTTTCAATGGAGAACACAATCAAAACTGTTTCAAAGCAGGGTAACAAACATTGCCATTATACACTGGATTTAAAAGCTCCAGTACAAAAAAAATCCTATGGAAATTAGAAAAATGATAAATTACGCAAGATGTTTAAAAAAAACAAATTTATGGAAAGATTAATAAGAGAATGATATCCTCACTATGGTACTTTATAGCATGGTTCAAAAACTCTATGTGGGAGATCATAAAATCATAGAAACATAGGGCTGGATGAGACCTCCTGAGGTCATCTAGTCCAGGCCACTGTGACCATCCGAGACCATCTCTGGTAGGTGTTTGTCCAACATGTTCTTAAAACTTCCAGTGATGGGGATTCCACAACCTCCTTTGGAAGCCTATTCAAGAGCTTAGCTACCCTTATATGTAGAAAGTTTTTCCTAATATCTACCTTAAATCTCCCTTGCTGCAGATTAAGCCCATTACTTCTTGTCCTACCTTCAGTGGACATGGAGAACAACTGATCACTGTCCTCTTTATAGCGCCCTTAACATACCTGAAGACTAATCAGGTCCCCACTCAGTCTTCTTTTCTCTTCTAAACATGCTCAGTTTTTTAACCTGAGGCCTCACCAGTGCCAAGCAGAGTGAGCCAATTACCTCCTGTGTCTTTAGAATTGCCAACCCTCCAGGATTGGCCTGGAGTCTCCCGGAAGTGGCATCGATCTCCCGGTGACTATTGAAAGCAATCCGGTAGATTTTAATAGGATATTTAAAGAAAATGACATTACATGGGGGGGGGGGGGGGGAATCTCCCAGAATAGTTTCAGTCAGAGTTGGCAACCCTACATGTCTTACGTATGAGTTTCTGTTAATACATCCCAGAATATTAGCCTTTCACAACTGCATCATGTTAATTCATTTAATTTCTTATACCCCACTCCCTCCATCCTCTTCAGCAGCACTACTGCCTAGTCGGGTATTCTCATTTTGTAGCTGTACATATGCTTTTTCCTTCCTAAGTGTGGTACTTTGCACTTGTCTTTATTTCCTCTACTATTACATCCTGTGATTTATTTTAAAACTTCCTATAGACCCCTATGAAGTTCCTGTGGAACCCTACTAGTTTTGTCTCTATTAAATGCTATAGGACTATTTCATAATGGTTTGCATAGACTATTAAAGCAAAAAGCTGGAGGCAAATTAATCTAATTTGGACATATTGGTGAAAATGAGTAATCATGAATTTATAACGGATTGCTAATCATACAGTAAATATTGACAGTCATTCTCAAAGATCTATGCACACAGTTTGTGCACAAAAGTGCCATTTGCTCACATAGTTGCTCTTATGTACGTGCAATCACAGAAACTATATGCACAGATGTAGATAGCAAAGTGCATATATTTGTGTATGGATCTCAGGCCTGTCTGAAAATCTGGCCCCAGAATAACAGCCACTTTCCCAAATTAGACTGATCCATTCCTAAGTAAAAAGAACTCACTACTTTCTACTTTAGTCTGTAACTGAATAAATTGGAGTTCAGCGCTAATAATTTATGCCAGCGTTGCTCCACACATCAAGGATTTTTATACTCACATGGATTTAGTCTTGGGAAAGCATTTTAAAAAAGTCTAACGTACCAGAAAGAATTAGTCTGATCTTCTCTTACAATATTACTGTATCACAAACCCTTTGTATTTCAAGAGACTCTGCTAATGGTGAACACTTTTTCAAGAGAGAGAAAGTGGATCAAAGTTTGCCTGCTGGGTTGAAATTACCTGGTCTGTTGCCCTGTGTGCCAAAAAACACCCACCAGGTGTAACTGACCTCCTAGAGGCTCCCTATTGTGCAGAAAACCCCATGTTTGGGTGGGACTACTCCTCTGCTTCTCCTCCCCATGCTCAGGTTCTTCATTTGCCTCCCAGCCAATTCCCACCCTGCACTTGCAGTATGTATAGGCTCCTCCTCCTCCCTGGTACAAGAGCATAGCAGGGATGATGATCCAAAGAATCTCAGCAGAGACTATGTAGAAGTGCAGCCAGGCAGGGAGTTGCTAGGAAAGCTCTGTGACAATCCTCCAGGCAGGAGAAGGCTATGAAAGGCCAAAGGGAAGACACATTCAGGATTCCCATTTTGAACTAATTGACTATTTGATGAAGTGATAACATTAATGGACATTCAGCATTATTGATACGAAACCCAAAGTAGCTAGATAAAGCCAAAAAATGTACAGACACTGTTAGCAAACTGCTGGGAGGACACCACAGAATATCCACCCCTTTCACAAACAGAGCGGCAAACACACAGATAAAAGTATCTGCTACGATATGAAAACTGGGTCCTAGACACATATTTTGGTTGCTTCCACTAAATACTTGAATGAAGAATTTCCTAAAATGGTCACTGATTTTGGGTGCTCAACATGAGACACATGGAGAATGACTTTCAGAGGTGGCGAACATCCAAAAACAACAAGAAATAATCTAGAAATTAAACATTGTGCTGCTGTAGTCTAGCCTGTCCGAATTCTCTGTCTCAGCATCGGCAACTAGTGCCTCTCTCTGTGTAGTAGAGAGTCTGAGGAAGTCAATAGGAAACATGGCACTGCATAGTGTCTTGTAGAAGGTGTGACAACTTCTTAACTTCCTGTTGAAACTTGTCTACTCTGGCACTTTACAGTGCTGCACTTTCTCGCTAGGGGTGTGAAAAAACACCCCCCTGAGCGCTGCAAGTTTCAGTGCTGTGAAGTGGCAGTGTAGACAGTGCACCAGCACTGGGAGCCACACTCCCGGCTCTGGTAGCTACTCCTCTCATGGGGGTGGGTTTTTTACAGCTGCCATGTTTTTACACAGCCATGTTCAAGCACTGTGAAGACATACCCTTTATGGCTCAAGAACTAGCAGAGACATCAAGTAACTTACACCTAATCCACTGCCAGCTGAAGACAACCAAAAGTCAACATCTTTATTGTAATGCAATGACTAAACTTAACTGGAAGGAACTTGGTGTGATCCGGAAAGGACTCCATGTGGAATCTGTTTTGGGTGGGGATGAAAGATGTCAAACAACTGCTTTGGGTAAAGACAATGCTTCCCCCCCCCCCTTTTGTCTAGATGTCTCTTTGCGGGATTCCAACATATATCGGATGCTGTCTCTACTGACACAGGAGGATAGCAAATCTTATAATTTGGTACATTATATATTTTCTCCACACACTGTACATTTTGTGGACAAACCTCTGAGACACAAACCCTCACAGCATATTAGCATTAAAATATAACATCAGTGCCACAGTGAAACAAATATAATTTTAAGAAACATCATCATCATGTCACCAGCATATCGCCCCAGAAAAAAATACTATAAACACCGCTGCTAAAAGTGTAATTTTTATTCTTCTTTTGTCACACACACAAAATGTCTCTACTCTCAAATTAATGCCAGTAGACACAGGCCCTACCCAAGTACTGCTCTTATCCTCTCCGCAAGGAGATTATTCCCATGATTTCTTCATGCACAAGTCAGCCAGGCTGTGACTTTTATCGATCCACAAAAAAAAGCATCATGCTTAATATTACATAAAATACCACAAAGCCTGGTTTCCAGGCACAAAAGCAAGAGAATTCACAGTGAAGAATGTACAGCTTCTTTTTCAAAGGGATCTTTGACCTGTGGTCAGTTTGCATCATTCTAATGTCAATCTAATGAAAATAGCAGCCAAATTCTGCTCTGTGTTGCACCCAATGAATATTGGCTTCACTAGAAGACACAGTTACAAGAATACCCGATTTGTGGAGTTCATCAGGGTATCATTTCTGCTACTGATGGCATATACAACGCTCCCATTGATTTCAATGATATTTAAGTGCACATAAACGCAGGCAGCATGTGACCCTGGATTTGTATGATTTCCCACTGGTCTGAGACCTCTAAGAGCATTTAATTAACAGGGTTATAAGCACTTTTTGGAAAACCTAAAATAGAGAATTTTAAAAGTTATAACACCAAAGGTTCCTGAGAGAAGAAAAAGCCTTCTTTAGATACAGGGATGCTGGAACAATTTGTATAGTGGGGGTGCTGAGAGCCATTGAACCAAACTGTAAACCCTGGATATAATGGAAACCACTTCAAGCCAGGGGGTGCAGCAGCACCCCCCATACCACTAGTTCCAGCACCTATGTTTAGATATGTCCATAGGCCAAGTACCTGGAAATCTGTCACATTCCTATGCACCAGGCAATGATGGAGGGCTTCGCCATGTGAAGTCCTCAGTCTATAGCAGGGGTCGGCAACGTTTGGCACGCGGCTCGCCAGGGTAAGCACCCTAGCGGGCCGGGCCAGTTTATTTACCTGCTGACGCTGCAGGTTCGGCCAATCGCGGCCCCCACTGGCCACGGTTTGCCGTCCCGGGCCCATGGGGGTGGCAGGAAACGGCGTGGGCGAGGGATGTGCTGGCCGCGGCTTCCCGCCGCCCCCATTGGCCCGGGACGGTGAACCGCGGCCAGTGGGGGCCGCGATCGGCCGAACCTGCTGTGTCAGCAGGTAAATAAACTGGCCCGGCCCGCTAGGGTGCTTACCCTGGCGAGCCGCGTGCCAAACGTTGCCGATCCCTGGTCTATAGGGACTCTGTTACCTTCTGTAGTTTAAAATAATTTTGAGATCAGTGTACCGTTTGGAGAGCAAGTACAAATGATAAAACCCACCCCTAAGCAAGTGTTTGGACTCCCTCTCCCTCTTCCCCCTCCCAACCCCACACACTTTTGTCTGTAATAAAGCACAGCTTCTAGCATCTCGTCTTGGTCACATAGGAAATCCATGGTGACAAAAATACATGTGTTGTGAAACATGAAGTCCCAGCCAAAACTACTACTGATAGTAGTACAATTCTTCTTACAATTCACAGCGCAACAGAAAACTATTACTTGCCTTCATTTATTACTTTTAAGTCTTTTTCCCCAGCCGTTGGGTATGAATCACAGACTAATATTACTAATCTGTGTTCTCCCCCCAGCATCTGTTGCGACATTCTATAGATTATGTATGTCTCAAATTTGGCCTTTCTGTAATTTATCTGCATTTTTGTGCCAAACAGCTTAATCTAAAATATGTATTTGTTCTTGTCAATCTATCATAGTGTTTATGGGGGGGGGGAGGAGGAGGGAGTAAACACTGCAATTTAGTTGTTAGTCAAAACAGTATGACCGAATATTAAGCTCCTGGTATGATAACAACTATGAATATTTAACAACCAAATGAAACCTCCGAGTGAGTGGGTCACTGTGGTTGAAAAGGCTTTTTGGCTTTGCACTACATGAAGTTGATGTGTTTTGAGGATTTCCTGCATAGATTCCTGTCAAGGTTCTAGAGGCTTGTTTGTTTCCTGCCCATAATCTTTGTTTTGATGCTTTTCGCTTGGGCACATCATGTTGTTCTGTGTGTATGAGAAAGTCTGCTCCCCGAACACAGGAATGAAAGTGGGGGGAGCATGAAGTACTGTCCCTTGAGTATATTGGGAACCAGCCATCCTATGTGAAGCAAAGCAGAGTTATTGTACCAACGCTGTTTCAAATGTCTTTCTATACTTCCTCATTGTTAGACTCAAACATAAGACAGACATGCCTAGGCTGGAACCAAGTCAAAAAGAATTTGAGGACCCTAAGTTTCTATGAGTCTGAAAAAGACCGAAAAATCTAGATGCACAAGGAAGAGTCAGATGTAAGCTGCTCTGGACTCTAAGCTCACCGATTTGACTCCATTCAGATAAAGTGAGAGGCTGGGGAAGAAAGAACTAGATGAGCAAGTGCCAAGATGCAGGGGTGGGTTAGAAGGAAAAAAAGAATAGCTTCTCTAAGTGAAACTGCATGCAAGACACCAAGAAGTCTGAAAACTGAAAGTAGCAATTGAATCAAGCCTTTTCCCACAGTGTGAATCACTGCCCAGCTGCAATCCACGTCATCACTGGAACAGGCAAACTGTGAAAAGCACATTATAAGAGCTTCTAAATAAAACAAGTACAATAACTTTGGAGAATCTGCCTGATTGGTTAAGGACAATTCTCACTGTAGTCACTAGTTAACAGGGTTCTGAAAAAAACAAAAAGGTGCTGTCAAGAGATACATCTGAACCTAGGAATTACCATATAAGAACAGATCATTGGTCTATCTAACATAGTATACTGCCTTTAACAGACCCAATACTTCAGAGGAAAATGATGCACCTAAAGAACCAGTGCAGGACTGCCAAAAGCATCTGTCCCAGTCAGGAGGCCAATTGAAAGACCTAGAACACAGGGACAAGTTCTTCCCAATGGGTGAAATGCACTCATGAAGCAAACTAACGCAAGGCCCAGGCACCACTTAAGTCCTACTTATGCTGCGTTGTCAACTCTCATGATTTCCTTGGTAGCAGTTTTGACTAGGGCTGGAACCAATCTTGCAATGACAAAAAGCTGCTCCAGCCCTCTCATGAATTTAAGACACCACCACAAGGCATCATGGCAGCATTTCCAAACCAAAATTTTCTGTATTAAACCAAAAGTTTTTGGCCAAAAATTTTCATTTTGCCACTGAAAAGTGTTCTTTTTTGGCCAATGCCCACCCCCAAAAATATTTTGGGACAAGCTCTAAAGGTAATCCTTTAGAACTGTCAGAATATGACACATCATGTCTTTAAATAGCTCTAGGAAATACCTCCAGATTAAATAATTCAATTAAAGAGAAATAAGTATTTATTTAACTCAAATGTAAATTCAATTTACTATGCGATTTCTTTAAGAAAAGTCAGGAGGGTCAGATTATATACTATTCTTCATTCCAAAGACTCCATCTTGATTCAAAGATTGCCAGAAATTAAACCTGATGACCCTTCTCCACCTACTTTACAAAAGTGATAAGGCATGAAAACTATTTAAAAGAGCAAGTTCTCTGAGGGCAGATGTCAAGTTACTAGATGACTAAGCTAAGGAGACAATGACTATGCCAATACCTGTATTCAGCCTCTAGGCATGCACATAGTGAGCTAGTTGAAAAGACTGAGCCCTGGTCTACACTATGAGGTTAGGTTGAATTTAGCCACGTTAGGTCAATTTTATAATGAATGCATCTACACAAACAACCCCGTTCCGTCGACCTAAAGGGCTCTTAAAAATCGACTTCTGTACTCCTCCCCAGTGAGGGGAGTAGCGCTAAAATCGACCTTGCTGGGTCGAATTTGGGGTAGTGTGGACGCAAATCGACATTATTGGCCTCCGGGAGCTATCCCAGAGTGCTCCAATGTGACCGCTCTGGACAGCACTTTCAACTCCAGCGCACTAGCCAGGTACACAGGAAAAGCCCCGGGAACTTTTGAATTTCATTTCCTGTTTGGTCAGCATGGCGACCTCAGCAGCACAGGTTACCATGCAGTCCCAGAATTGCAAACGAGCTCCAGCATGGAGCGAACGGGAGACAATGGATCTGATTGCTGTATGAGGAGAAGAATCTATGCAGGCAGAACTCCGATCAAAAAGAAGAAATGCTGATGTATATGCCAAAATCACACAGGGCATGATGGACAGAGGCTACAAGAGGGACACACAGCAGTGCCATGTGAAAGTCAAGGAGCTCAGGCAAGCCTACCAAAAGACAAAGGAGGCAAACGGTCACTCCGGGTCAGAGCCCCATACATGCCACTTCTATGATTAGCTGCATGGCATTCTGGGGGGGGGGGGAATCCTACCACTACCCCACCACTGTCTGTGGACACCTGCAAGGGGGGAGTCTCACGCAACACAGAGGAGGATTTTGTGGATGAGGAAGAGGAGGAGAAGGAGGAGAATGCGCAGCAGGGAAGCGGTGAATCCATTCTCCCCAGCAGCCAGGACCGTTTCATCACCCTGGAGCCAATACCCTCCCAAGACGGGATCCCCGACCCTGAAGGCGGAGAAGGCACCTCTGGTGAGTGCACATTTGTAACTACCGTACAGGGTTTAAAAGCAATAGTGTTTAATGTTTGATTTGCCCTGAAGACTTGGGATGCATTCATGGCCAGTACAGCTACTGGAAAAGTCTGTTAACGTGTCTGGGGATGGAGCGGGAATCCTCCAGGGACATCTCCATGAAGCTCTCCTGGAGGTACTCCAAAAGCCTTTACAGAAGGTTTCTGGGGAGGGCTGCCTTATTTCATCCTCCACGGTAGGACACTTTACCACGTCAAGCCAGTAGCAAGTAGTCTGGAATCATTGCGGCACAAAGCATGGCAGCAAATGGTCCTGGGTTTTGGTTGCATGCAAGCAACATTCAGTCTATATCTTTCTGTGTTAGTCTCAGGAGAGTGATATCATTCATGGTCACCTGATAGAAATAGGGCAGGGGTCAGCAACGTTTGGCACACGGCTCGCCAGGGTAAGCACCCTGGCGGGCCGGGCCAGTTTATTTACCTGCTGACGCGGCAGGTTCGGCCGGTCGCGGCCCCCACTGGCCGTGGTTCGCCGTCCCGGGCCAATGGGGGCGACGGGAAGCTGCGGCCAGCACATCCCTCGCCCGCGCCGCTTCTCGCCACCCCCATTGGCCTGGGACGGCGAACCGTGGCCAGTGGGGGCCGCGATCGGCCGAACCTGCCACATCAGCAGGTAAATAAACTGGCCCGGCCTGCTAGGGTGCTTACCCTGGCGAGCCGCGTGCCAAACGTTGCCGACCCCTGAAATAGGGGAATTTTTGTAAGGGAACAGTAAAAGGACGCCGTTCATGCTGGGCTGTTTGTGCTTGGCTAAAAGGGATCATCCCTGAGAATAGCCACGCGGTGGGGGGAGGGGTGAAGGGATCATCCCAAATAGCCACGCGGAGGGGTGGAGGGAGGTGTGTGCTGCACAGCCACCCGAAAACTGCAGCCCCTCCTTTTAAATGGCAAACCCAACCGGCATTGCTTGCTATGGGAAAGGAGGGTGCTGCAGTTTGAAAACATTCCCACATGTTATGAAGGCGTTAGAAGCCAAACCCGCGTACCCTTTGGCTTACCATGGCTGCCTGGAAACCGAATTCTGTTGCCCAGCCGTGTGTGATGTGTCACCATACCAGCAGGCGCTCAATATAAAAGGCAAAATGCGACCTTGTACCTAAAGCACATGTGCTGTCTGCTGTGAATTGCTTGATTCACTGTGAAAGAGTCTCCCTTTTGTTCTCAGAAATGTATCATCTTAAATTTTACTCTCCATTTTTATCTCCCCACAGGTGCAAATGTTTCTATGCTCCCCCTAGCATCTCCATCCCTGAGGTTATCGCAGATTAGAAGGCGGGGGGGGGAAACCACTCGCGATGACATGTTTTCTGAGCTCATGCAGTCCTCCTGCACTGATAGGGCACAGCTGAATACATGGAGGCATTCAGTGGCAGAGTCCAGGAAAGCATTAAGTGAGTGCAATGAGAAGAGGCTAATGGGGGAGCAAATGGACATGCTCAGGTGTCTGGTGGAGCTGCAGGAAAGCCAACAGTCCACCGCTGCATCCACTGTACAACCACCTGCCCTCCTCCCCAAGTTCCATACCCTCCTCACCCAGATGCCCAAAAACGCAGTGGGGAGGCTCCGGGCACCCAGCCACTCCACTCCAGAGGATGGCCCAAGCAACAGAAGGCGGTCATTCAAACAGTTTTGATTTGTAGTGTGGCTACAATAAGCAATGTGGCCTTGTCCTTCCCTCCTCCCCCACCCCACCCGGGCTACCCTATCAGTTATCTCACTTTTTTTTTATTAATAAAGAAAGAATGCATGGTTTCAAAACAATAGTGACTTTATTTCCTTTGCCAGCTGTGATCGAAGGGGGGAGGATGGTTGGCTTACAGGGAATTAAAATCAACAAAGGGGACAGGTTTGCATCAAGGAGAAACACACACAACTGTCACACCGTAGCCTGGCTAGTCATGAAACTGGTTTTCAAAGCCTCTCTGACGCGCAGCGTGCCTACCTGTGCTCTTCTAATCACCCTGGTTTGTGGCTGTTCAAAACTGGCAGCCAGGCAATTTGCCTCAACCTCCCACCCCGCCATAAACGTCTTCCCCTTACTCTCACAGATATTATGGAGAACACAGCAAGCAGTAATAACAATGGGAATATTGGTTGCGCTGAGGTCTAACCTAGTCAGCAAACTGCACTAGCGAGCTTTTAAACATCCAAAGGCACATTCTACCACCATTCTGCACTTGTTCAGCCTATAGTTGAACTGCTCCTTACTACTGTCCAGGCTGCCTGTGTACAGCGCCGCCCAGAGGATTCAGGGGATCTGGGGCAAAGCAATTTCGGGGGCCCCTTCCATAAAAAAAAAGTTGCAATACCATAGAATACTATATTCTTGTGGGGGCCCCTGTGGGGCCCAGGGCAAATTGCCCCACTTGCCCCCCACTCTGGGCAGCCCTGCAGAACTGTGGCTAGCATCGACTCATGGAGCGGTGCACTGTGGGAAGCTATCCCACAGTTCCTGCAGTCTCCACTGCCCATTGGAATTCTGGGTTAATGCCTGATGGGGCAAAAACATTGTCACGGGTAGTTTGGGGTACATGTCATTAGTATCTTCTCCCTCCCTCCCTTCCTCCCTCCGTGAAAGCAACTGCAGACAATCATTTCACACCTTTTTTCCTGGGTTACCCGTGCAGACGCCATAGCACGGCAAGCATGGAGCCTGCTCAGCTCACCGCTGCTGTTGCAAGCATTGTAAACACCTCGTGCATTATACTGCAGTATGTGCAGAACCTGGCTAAGAGACGGCAGCGCGAGAACGATTGTGAGGAGGACATGGACACAGACATTCCTGAAAGCACGGGATGTGGCAATTGGGACATCATGGTGGCAGTGGGGCTGGTTGATACAGTGGAACGCCAATTTTGGGCCTGGCAAACAAGCACAGACTGGTGGGACCACATAGTGTTGCAGGTATGAGATGATTCCCAGTGGCTGCGAAACTTTCACATGCATAAGGCCACCTTCCTGGAACTCGGTGAGTTGCCTTCCACAGCCTTGAAGTGCAGGAATACCAAGATGAGAGCTGCCCTGACAGTTGAGAAGCGAGTGGCAATAGCCCTGTGGAAGCTTGCAACGCGTGACTGCTACTGGTCAATCGGGAATCAATTTGGAGTGGGCAAATCTACTGTGGGGACTGCTGTGATTCAAGTACCCAATGCAATCACTGACGTTCTGCTATCAAGGGTAGTGACTCTGGGAAATGTGCAGGTCATAGTGGATGGCTTTGCTGCGATGGGTTTCCCTAACTGTGGTGGGGCGAAAGACGGAACACATATCCCTATCTTGGCACCAGACCACCTTGCCAACCAGTACATAAACCGCAAGGGGTACTTCTCAATGGTGCTGAAAGCACTGGTGGATCACAAGGGATGTTTCACCAACATCAACATGGGATGGCCGGGAAAGGTGCATGACACTTGCATCTTTAGGAACTTCAGGCTGTTTGAGCAGCTGCAAGAAGGGACTTACTTCCCAGACCAGAAAATTACTGTTGGGGATGTTGAAATGCCAATAGTTATCCTTGGAGACCCAACCTACCCCTTGCTTCCATGGCTCATGAAGCCATACACAGGCAGGGCCGCCCAGAAGGGGGGGGCAAATGGGGCAATTTGCCCCAGACCCCACAGGGGCCCCCACAAGAATATAGTATTCTATGGTATTGCAACTTTTTTTTATGGAAGGGGCCCCCGAAATTGCTTTGCCCCAGGCCCCCTGAATCCTCTGGGAGGCCCTGCAGTACTGAGGATGCACTCCACCGACTTAATGCGCTTAGTGGGGACATATACAATCGACTGTATAAAATCGATTTCTAAAAATCAACTTCTGTAAAATCGACCTAATTTCGTAGCGTAGACCTATCTTGAGCAGTCTCAGTGTGATATGACTGTTCACATAGCTAATACAAATACTCTCTTCACTCCTGACAAAACCTGCCTCTTGAGAGATCATTAAATATTTCAGTTTCTGCCTTTAGTCACACCCATGCAGCTCCATTAAAGCCAGGTAGAATTTAGCACTAAGATATTAATATGATTAACTTTATTCTAGACTACTTTGCAAGGCTGACTCAGAATGCCAAAGGCACCTCCAATTTTATATTATATAAACAACAATTTTTCATGTTGAAATTTTGTTTCAAAACAAAAAATTGAAACATTTGTTCTAAAAATGTCATCATAGGATGTTTCTGTGTTTTCAGAATTTTTTTCCCCCCAATTTTCTTTCAAAACAAATTGCTGGGAAGAATGACCATTTCAGAACCGAATAATCCAATAGAATATCAAAATTTCTCTGACCAGTTCTATCTAAAAGGCAATATGTAGTTTAAAATTATTACATAACGAGTAAGAGATGGACCTTCCCACCAGTTTGGGGTTGAACCTAACAAGAGGAAAAGCTTCAAGACACTTAGATGAAGAACTGCATAGCTATCCAAACTGAAAAAGAAGGACCAACTTTAAGACATATAGCTCTTGGAAAAAGCAATTAAGGATTTGGAAACTACATTTCCTAAATCTAACTAGGGAGATGTAACAAACATTACAATGTTATAGCAGGGATTGTTCCTTTAGCTCGAATAAAGACGCCTATGAATTAGAAAGAGCAGCAAATTGCTTGTCGATCAGCTTAGACAAGACAAGCCAACGCTCTGTATTTCATCCATTATAGAGTGAAGACGGGAACCAGTATCATCAAAGCTAAATAAGGCTTCGAAATATGGCTTCGAAAATCTGGTGTCCTTTGTCCATTTTTCTCATCAGGTCAATGGACTCAGTGCTTCGAAGCTGCACAGGCTCAGGGATGGAGTTTGGAAACTCATCACCCCAACCTGGATAACTGTTCCAAGGAGAAGTTGGCAGACCCAGCACCTCAGGTTTAATTTGAGCTCTAATTTCATGAGTTATATGATGCCATTGACTATAGTTCAAACTATTCTATGCATAAAAGACTTTTAAACTCTAAGATCTTTTCATCATATAAATTGATAGTGCATAAAGCCCTGGGTACTGAATTGTTCTCAGTGAATAGAGACTCCAGTGCATAACACAGTAAAATTTTTAAAACGCTTTAGATGAAAATTTTGATGCAGAAAAAGTTACGAGCTGAAAGGACTGGTCCTCCCCTCCATGCAACTGGCACAGACCTCCTCAGCCACAACTAAGTCTAAAGTCCTAAATCCATTCTTCTTCTCAACTGCTGTAGCCCATGTGGAGCTATGTCCTGGAGGACTTGCAAAGCATCGCATGGGTTGGGTGGGGAATGTAGACTGAGGACAATAGAGTTGGTTTTGTCTGGGGAGAGAAGCCTGGATTGAACATTTCACAACAACTGAACAGTCAGTCATTCAAAACTTAGTTCAAATGGAAAAGCATTCGCTCAGTTTCCTCCAAGGTTTCCAGAAAAGTTCTTTCTCCCTCAGAATGAGCCTTCAAATTTTGATAATATAAGGACTGGGAGATTCTAGATTTAGATCCTGCTTTATTAAGGAACACCAGCTACTACCTTACCTCTGGAGAGACAACCAGTCTTTCCATTATAATTATTTTAATCCTCATTTTTAAATGTAGACTGTCACTCCGGGCTCGATCTTGCTCTCATTGACATCAATGGGAACTATTTCATTGACCTCACGGGAGGCAATAATTTGTATGCTGGTTATTGCCATACCATTGATCCTAAACATTTTACAGAGAGCAAGCACTGAAGAGGACTATCAACAAAAGTGCAACATTTGAATCTTTAATCTTTGTGGTTACTGATTTATATGACACTCACTCATTAAGCAGTGAACTTCCACAGGCTTTAAAACAGCTTACTTCTGTATGCCATCATCTCTGGCAATAGCCAATCAAATAAGATACTGTGCCACCTCTTACCATCCATTTTCATTGAAGGTGACTGCAAAAAATGTGTGTGTAATTAATGTGACCTGTTCAATCCATGCCTACTGGGCACTGTATCAGTCAAGGATTTACTGACATACGTCAAGGATTTACTGACATACATCTTCTGAGATTCCCCCCACCCCCAATCACAGAATATGAGTTTATTGGGGTCAGATTCACCTGCTTTTGCTTCTGTATCTTTTCTGCTGATTTGATTCTATTACCCAAAATATATCATTCAGAGCATTTTGTTTTGTTTTTGTTGGGGGGGGGCTGCCTTTGGACACTTGAACTGATTTAATAGAATATTTAAAGGATTTACATGTACTTTTCTGATTAAACAACGTTAATTTGAAGAGGACTGTACTCATTGCCAAAGTACAAATTTCTAAGGAGCTCCCTAAACAACTAAGGGAGGGCCTATTCTTTTCTCTATATACGTTTCCGGTCACTCTTGATAAGCATTGCATAGGGCTAAGGATCTGATCCAAATCTGAGTGAAATCAGTGGAAACTCTTCCACTGATTTCAGTGAACCTGGATCAGGTCATAAGCGTTTTTTCTGAAGTAACAAGGATATAGTGGCGGTCATGTCAGTGCTGATCGGGTACCAATCCTTTTGTCTTTACCCACATTTCTCCAAATGCCATTACTTGTTTCATGTCCTCTAACCTTGATTGTCAAATAACTTTGTACGATTTAATAAGAGCAAGAAACACATTGGTGCTTATTGGCCTTCACTCTAAATTGCAGTTAACACCTTCTGGTATAATTTTGCCATGCAACATTCTGTTCACCCTGGTTTCTTCTGTCAAAATCTGCATTCTATGTTAGTCTTCCTTACAGAGCCCATACAAAAAGCATTGCTAGACCCCACAGGTGGATCCTTTAAATCCAATGAGCTCTCAAAAAGATGAATTCTTCATTAATACTAAACCATATTATTTTAGCATTCTATAGCCATGGATTTGCCAACATCCTGGCTGCATATAACGCTATTTATTCCAGTACTTGTCTGTTCAGTAGAACTAAGATGTAAGATATTAGCCTTGTCTCGGTGACCTACAACTTTCCATCACACACAAAGTAGATTGTCTCAAGGAATTCTCTGGGACTAAGTCATCCTAAATACTTAAGCAAATGCTGAACTAACACTGCCATTTGGATCTAGCTGTATATTTGGCCATTCAAAATGTACCATCTTCTACTTAGAATTTATTGTCCTTTTCTTTTTATGCTCCACATTTATGAAAATCTATTCCACCCAAGATGAAACCGGTTTATCTGAATCTTAATCGCATACTGAATCTTACTTAAAGCAAGTTAGATGTTCAGCTTTTCTACAATCCTCTGAATTGCTTTAAGTCAGTCTTGTCTATATATTTGAGAATATCATTGTAATGTAATTCAATATTACTGAATATGACCTATATAAATTATACTGCCTTAAACTGTGATTATGGTCAGAGAATTGACATTAGCCTGCTTTGGTGATAAAAATATGGTTTTACTATTCTTTACTCTGCAGAGTCAATAGAGCTAAGGAAAACTGAGCTAAGGTCTGTTCTCACTCCTGCATCATCCACAAACTTAATTAAATAAGTTCTGAATGCTGGATCTTTATAACTGGCAATATGCCCAAGCCAGAAGAGAGACACCTGATTTTCAGATCACAAAACAGACTGCAATGTCAGGCAGAACAAACTCCCATATTTTTCCTAGTGAAATAATCAGTATGTATATACTTACTGAGAACAAACAACTCCACAATGTTATCATTACGGTCACTTTTCAGAGTATAACTGCACTTTAAAAACAAAGGGGGAAATGCAAAATACATAGTCTTGGAAAGGGGGGTGGGATTCTCACTTAAATGAACAAAGGCCAAAAGAAGTTAAAGTTGGGTTAGTCCTCTGTTACAGTAGCCTCATTCAACTTTCGCCATCCAAGTCAGGAATTGTAGGTCATGTTATATCAGGAACTATGGGTGATCCATTCTTCAAGCTGTAGGTACAACTGTTTGATTTAACAGCACATTAACCTCCTGGCCTGAGACCTCTTTGATATATTTCAAACCTACTCTGACTCAATTTTCTAAACTGTCTTCATTTTGTATGTTTAAAACAAATCAAGACCTGTATAATTTTAACAGGGATTGGTATTTATTCTTATGTTAATAAAAGATTGCATAGGTTAGAATGCAACAGCATACATAGAACCCAGTTCACACGCATTTTGTGTCAGTGTAAACCTGCTGGCTTCTGTGGAGTGACTCCTACAAACAAGAGGCAGATCAGGTCCAAAATATAAAATTTTGCAATGTATACAGTTTAGAAAAGTAAGAACAGGATAAACATGATACAGGAAAACTGTGAAAAATGAATTTAGTAGGGAATATATTTTCCATGGTTCAGTCTGACATCCCCTCAAAGGTTTGCAGAAGGCACTTCATGAACCATTAGGAATCAAATGGAATATTTGTGGCACAAATGCATAAAACATAACATTTATTGAGCTTATCTACCAGACATAAAACACACTGGATACGAAATGTGAACAGCAAGATCATTTAGAGTATTTTGTCTCCATTTATTTACCTGACCAGGACACACCACTGGGTTTTAGAGCTCATTTATGATAGAGTCTTGGGAATATGGCAACCATGTAAATAATAACTTGAGTCAAAAAGCAAGGCAATGACCATAGGAAAAGTAAAATTGCTTTTCACAGCAGTTCTTAATCAGTGTTTTCCTTACCAAGGAAATATAAACAAGTTAAATACACCTCTACCCGATATAACGCGACCCGATGGAACACGAATTCAGATATAATGCGGTAAAGCAGCGGTCTGGGGGGGCGGGGCTGCATGCTCCGGTGGATCAAAGCAAGTTTGATATAACGCGGTTTCACCTATAACACGGTAAGATTTTTTGGCTCCTGAGGACAGCGTTATATCGGGGTAGAGGTGTATATATCAATCTTTAACAGTCATGAATAGAAGATATATAAGCTTTATAATGAAAAAGAATGGACTTAACAAAATCTTTGTTCCATAGCAAATTGATATCATAGACCTTATTTGTGACAATATTATAGCTTCCAATATAAGTGATTATGATGTGGGGTGTAAAGAACTATGATTTCACTAAACACAAAAGGAAGGTTAGAGCTAATGTCTTACCTGGTTTAATTAGTAGGGCTGTCAATTAATCACAGTTAACTCACGCGATTAACTCAAAAATTAATTGCGATTAAAAAATGTATCGCAATTAATCGCAGTTTTAATCACACTGTTAAACAATAGAATACCAATTGAAATATAGTAAGTATTTTTGGATGTTTTTCTACATTTTCAAATATATTGATTTAAATAACAACACAGAACACAAAGTGTACAGTGCTTACTTTATATTATTTTTACTACAAATATTTGCACTGTAAAAGTGATAAACAAAAGAAATAGTATTTTTCAATTCACCTCATACAAGTACCATAATGCAAGCCATTTATCGTGAAAGTGCAACTTAAAAATGTAGATTTTTTTTGGTTACATAACTGCACTCAAAAACAAAAAGTCCACTCAGTTCTACTTCTTATTCAGCCAATCGCTAAGACAAACAAGTTTGTTTACATTTTTGGGAAATAATGCTGCTGCTGGCTTCTTATTTACAAGATCATCTGAAAGTGAGAACAGGTGTTCGCATGGCACTTTTGTAGCCGGCATTGCAAGGTATTTACATTTCAGATATACTGAACATTTGTATGCCCCTTCATGCTTCAACTACCATTCCAGAGGACATGGTAGCTGAAGCATGCTGATGACGCTCGTTAAAAAAAATGCATTAATTAAATTTTGACTGAACTCCTTGGGGGAGAATTGCATGTCTCCTGCCCTGTTTTACCTGCATTCTGCCATGTATTTCATATTATAGCAGTCTCAGATGATGACCCAGCACATGTTGCTTGTTTTAAGAACACTTTCACTGCAAATTTGACAAAATGCAAAGAAGGTACCAATGTGAGATTTCTAAAGATAGCAACATCATTCAACTCAAGGTTTAAGAATCTCAAGTGCTTTCCAAAATCTGAGAGGGATGAGGTGTGGAGCATGCTTTCAGACGTCTTAAAAGAGCAACACTCTGATGCGGAAACTACAGAACCCGAACCATCAAAAAAGAAAATCAACCTTCTGCTGGTGGCATCTGACTCAGATGATGAAAGTGAACATGCGTTGGTCTGCACTGCTTTGGATCGTTATTGAGCAGAACCCGTCATCAGCATGGATGCATGTCCTCTGGAATGGTGGTTGAAGATGAAGGGACATAAGAATCTTTAGCACATCTGGCACGTAAATATCTTGCAACGCTGGCTACAACAGTGTCATGCGAACGTCTGTTCTCACTTTCAGGTGACATTGTAAACAAGAAGCGGGCAGCATTATCTCCTGCAAATGTAAACAAACTTGTTTGTCTGAGTGACTGGCTCAGGACTGAGTGGACTTATAGGCTATAAAGTTTTTCATTGTTTTTCTTAATGCAGTTTTTTTTTGTACATAATTTGTAAGTTCAACTTTCATGATAAAGAGATTGCATTATAGTACTTGTATGAGGTGAATTGAAAAATACTATTTCTTTTGTTTTTTACAGCACAAATATTTGTAATAAAAAATATAAAGTGAGCACTGTATTCTGTATTGTAATTGAAATCAAAACATTTAAAAATGTAGAAAACATCCAAAAATATTTAAATAAATTGTATTCTCTTACTGTTTAATCGCACGGTTAATTTTTTTAATCACTTGAAAGCCCTAATAATTAGCAGTAATTCTAACTGAAAATAATAGATGTAGATCTGTCTTTGTTCATCAGTGGCTGAAGTTCGTTTTTAATTTGCAGATGGACCTTATCCATATCTCATTTGTGTGCACACGATATTTTACACACATACATCTGCATGTGCACATTACATGGACTAACCACTTGACGCTGAGAGCTGCTATAATTTGCACAACACAAGTGATTACACTGGCATGTGCAAAACCCATTTGTGTGCACAGATGTTAGTGTCTGTCACACACACACAAGTGCTGGCGTTAGCAAAGGCATGCCCAGGTGTTTTTTAAGTAAAGAGTTACAGGTGCAAAATGGGTTGTGCTATTTTTGGAAAGTCAACTTTTTAAGAGTCATTGGCAAGGGCACAATAGGCCAGGCTGTGGAGAGAACAGCAGCCAGAAGCACCCAAAAGCAGTGATTTCTCCCTTCACTTTTGAAGATTCTGTAGGGGTCTGCACAGTCTGATCTAAGTACTGCTGATGAAGTCAAACTCCTTGGCTTCTGTGGCTTTTTTTTTTTTTTTTTTTTAACTGCACCAGCTATCCCAGAACACTCTGGTTGGACAACCTGCTGACTCATCCTTCCCTATGCAGAATACCCTGCTTTGAAAAACCGCTGACTCATTCCATCACACACTGCTGACTGACATCCCATTCAGCAGTACCAAACTTAGGTCTCCACAGAACCCATGTCTGGTTTTTTTTTTATAAGTAGCTGCAGTGCAAATAAAATATTCTATCCCTGCCAGTTCAATATGCCATACATAAAATAATGGTAAAACCTGAGGGCAGAAGTACCTCCTCATACGAGAATATACATTTTCTCTGAACTCTCAATGAGAAACTTACTTCTAAATGGAGAAAAATAAGAGGGAACATAACCCCAACACGTTTTTCAAGCTCAACTCATTCTAAAAAAAAATAAAGTGTCGTGTCTTTTAAAAAAAAAGCATGACTTCCTGCCAAGAAACTCCTATTTTCCAGCTAAAATTGGTATTCAGACATGACAATTTTATCCTAGTCCTCGAGGATGGAGCAAGCCCATATAACAGCTAATCACGGACTATCTTTATTCATGAAGTCTGATTTCCCATTACTGCTATTTTCCAACAACTGTGGTTTAAAAAACACAATTTTGCACATTTTACTTCATTTTTCTGATACGGAAATAATGAAAAATTGGTTTGTCAGTTACAATAAGAACAATCTATGGAAAGCTGAGCTGTTGTCACGTGCTGCCACACTCTGCTCTGCTACACTGGTGCAAACCCAATGACTTCAAGATGTGGCTTTATGGGCAACAAAGAATGAAACTGCAGCTAGTTTCACCATAGACAATTTTGGAATGAAAAGGCAGAATTTAGGGTCTATAAGCAACAGTATGAGGAACATGGAATTACATTTTAAAGCTGAACTATGACTCAAAATACTTATTAATATAACTCTTGAATATATTAATGTCACTAAAGAGGCATTAAACCTTCTTGCAAGTTGTGTTAACATAAAGATCACTCAATTATTAGCAGCGTAAAGCACCCTACTGCACTTTGGAGTACTTCAGCGTTTGTAATGTATGCTAGAAGACAGGCCAGGTTTCTTTTAACACTTTTTACCAAAAATTAAATTAGAATATCCCTACAGTAAAAACATTCTAAGCTCATTTAGCTTTCTCTGTATAAGAAATGCTGGTAAGCGTGTGTAACGATGGGGCGGTCTCATTGCTATTGTCTTTAAAAAATGGTTTATAACTGACAGCTGACACTGAAGCACTGCACTGAGCAATCATGAAAGCCTAGAGAGTACAAAAGTAGTTTTTACCATGCTCACTGCAGCTGTGTAGACTCAACCTCTAACAGGTGAGCTCCACCTATCTGAAAAGGCCAACATTAGGGAGCAGAACTGGTTGCAAAGTAATGTTTTTCTCCTGTGAAAAATGTCGATGAAAATGTTTCTGTCAAAAACCAAAACAAAGTTGGTTGCCAAAAACTTACATTTTCAAATTTTCATTTTTTGGTTGAAAACCCTAACATTGTTGACAAAAATGGAATTTTTTGGCCACGAAAATTTCTCTTTATTCAAAAAGCCATTTTTTGTCAAAAGTTTTGACAGAAAATTTCTGAGCAACTGCATGAGGGAGTTTTACTTTTCTAATTAAGGGCCTAGCAGCTACTGACCTTGGTATGTTCACCAGAAGTAATGGTGTAGTGCTGCCAGCTTCCTGCTAATCCCACTCCATTGAGAGGGCCCAGAAGCAGCCCAGGCAGCCCCAAATTGGATGGGATTGGCTCAGGAGGAGCATCACCTACCCGGGTGGAAGAGACACTGATTAAGCATCTGTAATGGGGGTAAAATCACCACTGAAACACCCCCACAAACCATGATAAGGGGTTGATGGTGTTCTTTCACTCTAGTCCCTATGGTCCTGGGTCTGCAGCTTCTGTGTCCCAACCCTCCGGCCAGGTCACCTTTCACATTCAGGGTAGCAGAAAAGTCCAGACAAAAAAAACACCAAAGTCTAATAACCTTTATGACAGGCCTTCAGCTCCCATATAGTACTCATCAATCTTTGCCTCTTTTAGTCTTGAGACTTGTACTTCCCGTCTGGCTGGGGGAAGGGGAGGAGAACCCAGGTCTGCCCTCTCCTTTCCTCTGAGGTCCAGCGGGGTCCCTGTGTGTTAGGCAGCTAAGGGCTATTCCTTACAATCCTTTGCCACTTCCCTAGGCTGCTCCTACCTTTTCCCATTTATTAGCATCTCTCAGAGGGACTGCAACCACCACTACGCCTGCTGTCCTTGTGCAGCTTCTTCCCAACTCTCTATTGAAGAGTTTTCTCAAAGCTACTCCACTCCCAGCCTCTACCTGTATGGTGCCCTATCCTCCTTCTCATCTGGCCGATACTAAATTAGGCCTGCCCTTCTTCCCTCCCCCACGTGTAGCCTGATGGGCTACCTAGGCACTAATTCTCCTATTAACCCTTTATTTGCCAGTATGGGACACATGACCCATCACAGCATCTCTCAGGCAACCTTCACTGAAGGGCTCCTAAGGAACCTCTGCTGGAGTTCAGTCCTGCCCAATCCTGCAGTACTACCACCTGCACTAGGGGAATCCCCCATCCAGCACACTTGCCACCACAGGAACAAGGAGATGCAATTTGCATTCTCCTGTGTCTGCAGGGAAAAATCCAACCCAAAGCAATAAATAGGACAGTTCCCAAAGAGAGCTGGGGGGAAAGGGGGAAACTGAATGGTTTTGCATGCAAAAGTGACTGTAGTTCAATGTATACTGTACCTTTCCCCAGTTTTGGTATCCTTTTTCCAGGGGGAATTCTGCACGTTTTTGCATCAATAAAAGGTTTATGTGTCAGTAGAGAACCTCTGTGCAGTAGAGCAGGAAAATTCAGTTCAGTGCATCACCACTCTGGATCTGAAAAGATCATAAAATGTACCTTTTTTTATATTGCACCCTTTATCTTAAAGGCTCACAAAGCACTCTTGAAATAAATTGATGAACAAACATATCTCCCATTTCTTGGGAGTTAAACAACTGCTGTATGCTTGTGATCTTTGAATTTAATTGCTACAGAACAGACTTGGATCAACAGTCATTGACATTAGCCAGCTCATGATTCATTTTCATGTATGTGGCTTACCCAAATCTTTGTTCAACAGAACAAAAATATTTTTCTCCCTGGTTTATCCTTTCAAAGTCAGAAATTATTTTTAAAACTTTAACATTATTGCCTTTAGTAACCTCTATATTTACATTGCCTACCATTTTCGATTATAAAAGATTCTGCAAATAGTTTTGTTTGTTTGTTATAAACCTCACAAATCTCCATAGTTTGCAGCTGGCCCTTGAAATTCAGTAGGGAGAAAGCACTCTGGCTAGACAAGTGCCTTTTCTTTTGCATTCAGGTTTCGCTGATTTATAAACTGTTAAAAATGACCATTTCCCCTCTCTTGCTTGCATTGCTCAGGAAAAATTTAGGATCATGCCAAAATAAGAGTTGAACATGAACTCTCTAAAGAGCCAGCTGCATACTGCTACTGTTGGAGCAGTGGTGGGTACAGGTTCTTCCACTCCAAATGATATCTCCCAGACGTTGCACATAGCTTCAGCACCCCTTCCCCTACTACATGGATCAAGAGTTCCTTCCACTCCTGGAAGGGTGGGAGAGAGAGAGAGAGATGAGGAAGTCAGAGGCATTGTGGGAGGGAAAGTGGTAATAAAGGCGATGGAAAGAGGGGAGGATTTACACACAATAAGAAAGAGAAAGAAGAAATGGAATGATGAGCAGCATGAAACCAGCACTATTAGGGTACAGTGCAAGACCCATATCTTTTCATTGGCATTCAAAGCAGACGGGCCCTGAGGTATTTGGTGTAGGAGTAAAACCTCTGATCTCACAAAGATAGTTTCTCAAGGGCCTGATCCTAATCCCACTGAAATTAATGGGAGCTTTCCTATTGATCTCAAAGGCCTTTAGATCCTAAAGGGGAGTTCCAACTTCTAGCAAAATATTACATATCTCTTATGTTTGGCACTGGAACACAGTCCCTAGATAATATAATGATGAACACAGTAGAAATACTTATAGGGAGAGAAATAGGCAAAAACAAAGAACCAAAGAAGAGAAAATGCCTAGGAGGGGATGTCATCTCTTTGAGTGGGCAAATAACATGTAAATAAGGATAATGGCATGAAATGGGACCATTGGTTGTGTATTAGGAAAGACTTCCTAATGGTGAAATCTAGTAGAGTGTGGAACTGATGAAGACCTCATTGCTTGGGACAACTGAAAGTAGATGGACCAAGCATTGGAAGAACAATCTCATATTGGCCAGGGAGAGACCTACACTAATAAATCTTTTCCATCTCTTATTTCTTGGAATATTTTTATATATTCATCCCAATATGGTCCTTGAACTTTCCTGAGAGAGATTCGGAGCAAGACGTCTGACAGCAGTAGCATCTCCTCCTGCTCATTTCATTCTTTGGGGGCAGGGAGGAGAGGCTCAGCTCTGTCCCACTTCTTCTCTTCTAGTTCCTCTGCTGAGAAGTGCGTGAAAGAAAAGCAAAGGTGAGAAAAGGGGCAGCAGTGTTTCCTCCCTGGAAGGTGAACACTGAACAGTGGCATTTATAAATGATTTAGTATTCAGGGTGTACTTGAGACTGTTCTCACATCATCTATCACAGACACACACAAAGACACAGAAGTTAGAAAATTAGTACCTTAAAAATAAATTTACCAATTGTAATGTGGTATTCTTGTTCAGTCTGGCTTTATGAATTACATCACTCAGATACCACTACACAATATCAGAGCAGAACCTTATTATTGTAAAGGTTGTTCAGCCCTCAGGCTCGAGAAGTGCCTTTTCTTTATCCTGTGAAATCACACATTCAGGCATAGCTGAGTGACGAACTGTTAAAAATTACCATTTCCCCTGTAAGCTGGCATTTTACAATCCCTAGGAACAGACCCAGGCAAAATTAGCCTCAGCATCAGAGTGATACTGCCTCTCCAGAGATGACACTGCCCCCTTCACATGCATAGTCTGTCCCTCATGTCCTAACACAGGATCAGGCCCTTGCCTGGATGAATGAATAAGCATCAGCTAAGGAAAGATTTGAACATGGGCATAGCCAGACATTTGGAGTTCTCCCATGCTAAAATAGCTCCCTGCCTGTAGTCAGTAATAAAAAAGAAGGAAGGAAGTAGCTGTGTGGTCCATACAGTACTGGAGGTAGGAAGTCCCTCAGAATTCTCCTATATTAGCAAAGACCCCCAAACACAACAATTAGAGTAGTGAGGCTGGACTCGTTCATAATTGAAGGAACAGAATCCCCATTAGAAAGAGGGGGCCCTCAGGAGCCTAATCTCACTCCCATTGATTTTGTTGTTATTGTTTACATTCAGCATATAAACTGGACCCAACCACCCACTGTCCCTAAAATAAAGCTACGCAGAGAAATTAATCCCAAAGGTTGCTAAGCAGCAAGTGGGCAAATGGACTGTGCTGAGGGCTGGGGGAGGGGGAGTTAGCTTACCACTCATTGGTACAATCTCTCTTCCTCTTGGGCAGCTATATAATTTGCCACCAAGAAACTGTTTTATTATGTGGGGGAAAAGTGAGACTTCTACTGCAGAATAAACTGTGCCCAGATAGAGTGACCTTTTGGGGCTTACACAGACCAGGGGTGATAGAGGAGTTCTGTTTCTATGTCCATTCAATCCCTGGCCTGTCTTCTAATACTGCCTCCAAAAGATTTACTGGTTTTTGTGAACTGGAAAACATCCAGTACAAATGGGACTGAGGCCCCCAAACTCACTTCACGCAGGTCACCAAACAGCTATCAGATGATTGCATCTTTGGGTCACTATTCACCTGAAATGGATTTGAACTGCTGATCTTTCAGAAAATTTCAAGAAGTGGATTTAGGAATAGCTTTACACCTAAAGATTAAGGTATAGATGCGAACATCACCTTGATTGATCGGTCCATCAGCCTTCACAGAGTGCTGATCACAACATGTCATTTGTGTTGTTCTAGCCAGTCGTTCAACCATTCGTTGGCCAGGCTGTCAGTGGCACCAGACACCCAATCAGCATAGCACGCTACAGCCCAGAACCCTTGAACTCAAATGCTCCGCTAGCCACAGAGTTCCAAGTAGCTGGGATTACAGGCGCACACCACCGCAGATGTGAACATACAGCTGCACAATTCAGAGACTGGCCACTTACAAATTCTGAATGCCCAATTACAGGTTTGCTCTATTAGTAGAGATCTGCAATCACACATTTTATTAGTCTGAGAGCAACACAGTCATATCATAATAAACACAGGCAACTCATGCACAACACTCTCATGATTATCTGGCAGCTTTACCTACTCCCTTCCTCTTTTCTTTAAAGTTGCACTAGTACTTTGTACAAAATGCAGTGAAGGAAGACAGTAGAACAATGTGGATAGCAGCTGCTCTAGTAAAGGGTACATTTTGCCACCACCCCATTTAATTATTATTTGCTGTTCGAAACTGTGTAGATTATCTCCACCCACACAAGATAATTTGATTGCTTTATTTCGTATACCCGTGTACTAACATGACATTAAAAATTTCAAAAAGTAAAAACTTTATGACTGCAGTTAAGGATCCTGCAAAAAATCTCAGAGCCTTTTCTTTGGGTTCTAATTATTTTATCAGTATATCCCTGTAACACAACACACAGACCTAACACAGTGTTTTGCAGACAGAAGGATTAAACCTTGTCTCTAAGAAGCATATTGACAGCTGGGGTGAAATCCTGGACACACTGAATTGGAAAACTCCCATTGACTTCAATGATGGAGAGCAGGAGGGCAGGATTTCACTTCTGGTGTTCGCCTTCATTACAGAAGTTAAAGGTGAAATCCAGACAAAGGAAAAGAGGAGGTAGGGAGTCGGTGTCAAAGATTGTTCCATCAGGGAGGAAGAAATAGTATAAACAGCAATAGCGGGATTGGAAACCATTTACATTGCGACTTTGAGTTGGTACATAGATGCTCTTTAAGTCAATGTGCTCAAGAGTGTGGAGTGAGACTGGATGATGGAAACTCAGCTGATAAAAGCTCTCTCCTTGATGGCTGCCAGCACACATGATTTATCTCCAGATGAAGACTCTGAGTCAAATTCTCAGATGATGTAAATAGGTGTAGCTTCACTGAAGTCACCAATTTACACCTTCTGAGAATCTAGCTTTCAAGCTGTTAAGATGTCCCAATTTGTATTTAAAGACCTTAGTTGTGTTGGAAGCCTGCTTTTGTGCTTAAAGATTCAGGCCTGATTCTCTTCTTACTCTGGTTTTACATCAATGTAACTTCATTAACTTCTACACAGTTACTCTGGATTTACACTAGTGGAAATATGAGGAGAATCAGGCTCTCAATTTTAATTAGGCTTATTAGTTAGCTTATTCCTTTTAACTCAGGCTCCAAGAAGTCATTTCATCGTTGCCCCAGAAAGCCACCTTATTAAGCATGTGGGTTAGCCAATACCCATCTCAGACAGAGATAGTTGGCCACACCCTTATATAATCTCCATTAAAAACAAGGTAAAATAGATTGGTTACTATTTGTAAATCACTTTTAACATGGAAAGGGTCAAGTTCTTTGGATGAATTTCAAATTTTTACTGAATTTAAGTCATTCTGGGTGGAAAAATTATAAAAATGAAAGGTGGGATCCACAAGGGATGCAGGCAATGCTGAGTGTCGGGGCACCTGGCTTTTAAGCACTTAGAACAGTGCGGGGCAACCTGCAGCCCATCAGGTTAATCCGCTGTTGGGCTGCGAGACAGTTTGTTTACATTGACCGTCTACAGGCATGGCTGCCCGCAACTCCCAGTGGCCGCAGGGACGTACTGGCTGTCACTTCCCACGGCTCCCATTGGCCGGGAACGGCGAACCACAGCCACTGGGAGCTGCAGGTGGCCATGCCTGCGGACGGTCAATGTAAACAAACTGTCTCGCAGCCCAACAGCGGATTACCCTGACGGGCCGCAGGTTGTCCACCACTGACATAGAAAAATCACAGGAACAACTCCGCCATCCATATAGCCTGAGTTAGGTGCCTCGATTTCTATTCAACTAACAGGGAGCAATCAGCATCTCAGAATGTGTTCCACAAGGCCAGCAATAGGTGAAGAGAGGCCTAAACTAGCCAATGGGAGATAGAGAGGAGAGGGGTGTGGCCTAAGCCCCACCCATCTCACAAAGATAGGCAGCTATCTCTGTTTGCCATCCATGAGCCAGGGAAGACAGGTGACCGAATGCCTAAGACACATGCAATCCCTGAAACAAAACAGTCAGGGGGAAGAGGAGGACACTCTCCCTTATAACTTTTAGTCAAGTGGATAGGCTGCTGTGACAGGCTGGCACTCTGCCCCTGCTCTGTGGTATCACAGAAACCTGCTCAGACCCTACTGGTTAGATATCCACACTGTGCTGTTTATTTCAGATCCCTCCACCAACATCTTTACAGTTCAATGCAGCAACACTATGTACAATGTCCCTTGTATCCTCAGGCCTTTTCCCAGGGCCCAAGAGAAGACGTCTCCCTTCCTGCAGATCTCTCTGACTCCACGCTCAGCTTGCCTGCTCCTCCCTCTTTCACTTTGTTCCTGTGCCTTTTTATCAGTCCTCTGCTGATGGGCTAATTAATCCTTTAGTTCACCTAGCCTACTATAATTACTATTCATCCCCCCAGTCTGACCTCTCTGGGGCAGCCAATTAATGCCAGAGTGATCAGCGTGCACGCTCACCTGTTAATTCCCAGCACTCTGTCACAGATGCTCACCCAGGATGTGGGAGACCCCAATTCAAGTCCCTGCTCCTCCTGAACGGGAGAAGGGCCTGGACAGGAATCAGCCACCTCAGGTGAATGCACTAATCACTAGACTATGAAAAAATCCAATGTGGCTCTCCCTCAATCTCTGCCATTGATGTTGTTCCGCTTTAATTAAATAATTGAATGCTTAAATATTAACTGGGCCATAGAAAGCATTGAGTAACTCTACAACCTAGCGGTTAGAGGACTCACCTGAGAGATCACCGATCTCTGTTCAAATCCTGTCTCCCACTTAGAAGAAGTGGGGGAGGGGACTTGAACCAGGGTTTCCCACATCCTGGATGAGTACCCTATACACCAGGCTAAAGGCAATAAGGGAGCTCTGCCTCTTCCTCCCTACATTTTGTGCGGTGTTACACAGCCTCTAAGCACAGCTACTGGATTGGGCCTGCACAAGCAACTAAGGACACTGAATGCCTATTTTCCCCAGTTTCTGACTTGCTCTGGGGCTTAGATGGGAGATAGGTGCCCGGGCACCTAGAGGGAGGCAGCAGTGCATATGCTCAGAGTCAGAAACATAGGGAGCTTTTATTACAAAAGCTTCGGCACCGAGTGAATTTAGGCACCTGCAGGGTTAGATGGCAGCCAAGCAAGAGTTTTGTGCTTCGCAGTGGTGCATAACAATGGGACTTACGCGTCTAAGTACCTTTGTGGAGCCCACCTGAAATTCTCAACATTTTGAAGTTTACAGATGAATTTAATTTCACAGACTAAGCATCCCAGTATATAAATAAAGCAGTATCTACCTAATATCTGAGAACATGACCAACAGGATATCAGCTTTTTTGCAGATTCTCTTTCATAAAAACTGCATGAGAATGGTTTTTAGGCTATTATACTTCATTTTCAATGCCCCGTCTTGTAATCCTTACTCTCAATAGTAGTCCTGAGGATTAGTCCCATGAATAAGCATACTTAGGTATGCACCATAACATTGAATAGTCACTTATAGTGGTCACACTTAAAAACATAATTCCTGTTGTATAGCTACTATCAATTCCAGCAATATTCCCTATACATAAATGGAGAGTTCTAGCTGATAATATTTAAGTGCACCCACTCTAATAATAAGTAAATAACAAACATATGTAATAAATTACTATTTTTAAAGAACAATATGGGTCTGACTAAAATATAAAGCACCATATACAGTCTACTGTCTAAAAACAGACAATATATTCAATAAAATAAATCAAAAGGGACAAGCACTTATTTCTGCCTTTTTTAATCTCCAGTCTCCCAAACAAACTTCTCATAAATACACACAAGGCCAACAAGATGGAGCCTCCATCTACATAACTAATCACAAAATAAATCTCAGAATAGACTTCATATAAATTCAAGGATTTCCATTTCCTCTTGCCTAGCCTAAAGAATCTTTTTCCTGTTACGCAACATCCAACAGACCTTTGCGTCAAGATCCTAGACAAGAGTAGATTATTCATGTCCCGTTCACAAGTAATAGTAATGTTTTGAGCCACTATTGCAATCCTTACCAACCACACTTTTTTCCCATTTGGAGCCTCAAAATAATGCATGTGTTTTTCCTAAAAGCAATCAAAGTCAAATCCATGGTAATTCTCCCATGTCCAGGACCTCTTTAACTGCAAAAGAGGTTTCTTCAAAATAAAGTAAAATAAAATAAAATAATCATCTTAAATAGTAATGCAGGAAGCACAATTAATTCAGAGTTAGGAGACCTGGGATCCATCTCTGTCGTTGCAACTCTTCATGAGCTTGGGAAAATCATTTAGCTTTGCTGTGTTTGAACTTTCCCATCAGAAAGTTAGGGATAATAAAACAGCCATACATATGGAAAGTACTTTGAGATTCTCAGATGAAAGCAACTGCACATGTGCAAATAGTTAATATTAAACATAGTAATAAATACAACAAAATTATGATTTTTGCATTATTCTGTGTGTACTGCCCATTAGTAAAGAAATTGCATCAATATGTCTTTAGCGGTTCTTTTTTCTGAAATGACATGTGTCCTGGCCTGGCTTCAGAGCCACTGGCATATTTAAACACACAGATTTCTTACTATTGTGCCACGGAAACAAATACTATGTGTGCAATGGAATTTTTGTGGGTTGCAATTAAAAACACAGATCCCTAATTTGAATCCATGACTGAAAAATGAACAAAGAAGAAACGTACTCTGGGTTAATATATCAAATGTTATTATCCCTGAAATATGAACATAATTTGAAATATCTACATCAGGGGTCGGCAACGTTTGGCCCGCGGCTCGCCAGGGTAAGCACACTGGCGGGCTGGGCCAGTTTATTTACCTGCTGACGCGGCAGGTTCGGCCGATCGCGGCCCCCCACTGGCTGCAGTTCGCCGTCCCAGGCCAATGGGGGCGGCAGGAAGCTGCGGCCAGCACATCCCTCGCCCGCGCCGCTTCTCGCCGCCCCCATTGGCCCGGGACGGCGAACCGCGGCGAGTGGGGGCCACGATCGGCCGAACCTGCCACGTCGGCAGGTACATAAACTGGCCCGGCCCGCCAGCGTGCTTACCCTGGTGAGCCGCGTGCCAAACGTTGCCGACCCGATCTACATAGTAGTAATTGGAAGCTTGTTGGTACTATATTGTTTTAACACCAAATGTCAGGGGGGACAAGCTATCAACCTGTTTCTGTGCTTTATTATATCAAGACCTATTAGTACGTAGGGTGAAGATGGCAGATGTTTTCTCAGGAAGTGACTCTTATTTAGTTCAGGTAGTTCTACTGGTGTTTTCCATCTTGTCTGTCTACAGATGGCTCCTTCTTAATGATACTAATATGTCTTGCTGTGGGTGACCCTACATCTCTGACTGCCAGAAGCTGGGTCTGGACTACAGGGGATGGATTGATCACTCAGTAAATTGCCCTGTTCTGTTCATTCCCGCTGAAGCATCTGGCACTGATCACTGTTGGAAGACAGGATGCAGTGCTAAATGAACCATTGGTCTGACCCAGTATGGCTGTTATGTCCAGACAGCATGTTCACTCTTAACATTTTCTCTATTTGGCATGGCATAAGTTTCAATTTCCTTATTCCATTATAACTTCTGCAATTCTAAGCTGTTTATATTATTTCATGCACCGCTTGATAGCAGACACAACCCGTGCTTGCCGAGAGTGGGGGTGCAGAGGGAGGGCAGTCAGCTTCAGCAGTGTTACTAAGCATGCTCAGTCCATGTGAGCATGCTCAGTACAAGACAAGCAGCAAATCGGTGGGGGGGAGAACGTGACTCCCCATGCCCCTCCAATACGTGTCGCCTCTGCTTGATAGAATAGACCACCATAGCCATCCATTTCAGACTTGCAAATTTCTACTCCTATAAAAGTTAGACAGTTAACTGATGTCTCTGACCATGTTCTCTCATTTTATGTTTAGGACATACTGGAGAATTAATTGAATTGTCTCATTAGACTGACCCCCAACTTGGTAAGGCAACTCCCATCTTTTCATGTACTATGTATATATACCTGCTACTGTATTTTCCACTCCATGCATCTGATGAAGTGGGTTCTAGCCCACGAAAGCTTATGCCAAAATAAATTTGTTAGTCTCTAAGGTGCCACAAGGACTCCTTGTTGCTTTTGCTGATACAGACTAACACGGCTACCCCCTGAAACCTTAAAAAAGAATGCTTCTCATCTGCCCCTTCTTTGTGTCATCTGAGCATTTCCTTACTCTTGCAAAAATTCAGCCATTGAACTGTTATTTTAAAAAGCTTTTTGTAGTATAGTACAGTAATTTTCCATATGACATTGACATCCACCTGATCTACGTGTTCTACTATTTTCCCTCTTTATTAGGTATTTTGTCTATGGAGCAAGCCTCCTGTCTGCTTAAACAAAAATGTTTTGGTATCTGTCTATTATCTATCATGACATGTCTGCACTTGCAAACAAGATAGAGCAGAATCTGAAAAGATGTATTCTTGGTGTCACAGGGAGAAACCTGAAAAAGAACATGTGTGTTCAGGTGGAAAGCTAGGTAAGAGATATCTCAATAGCAGAGAAGAAACTAAAGTAATTATTTTCTGGCATTAGTGCAAGAAGATGGCCTACACTTCTAAAATAAGGTTGTAGGTGGTACAATGAATGGTAAATACAGCTAAGGGAATTTAAAAAAAAAAAAAAAAGAGGGAGAGATTAACTAGTAACCTGGGTAGAAGCCATGCTCCGATCCAAAGCCCATAGAACTCAGAGGAAAAAATCCCATTAGTTTCAATGGGGTTTGGATAGGTCCTTCATGATCATACTTGTCCTAGAACAGGGATACCTGCTGGTAATGCATCTTCTGCAGTGGCTGTAATGTGGTTGTGATGATAATGAATCAGCAATGTACTTTCCACTGACTCACATCAGAAACTAATCATGAGTTATCTGTCCTGGCGACAAGTTCTACCCACTACCATGTTTTCTTCTTATTCTTTTCAGTGACTGCTGTTACAGAATGGTACTTTCATTTGTTCCGGAAAACACTGTTTTGACAGTGATGTCTCTTTCTCTAGTGATGTCTCTAGGGTAATTTCTGTCCTTTCTTTTTCTATATGGCATAGCAATGGCATATAGTATCTCTGCTTTATTTTCTTATGGTCCATCACTCCATGCCCTATTTTTTAAAATCACTGCAGCCTTCTCTGAGTCTTTTCCTGATTTTTCCTATACAGTTCCAGTCCATCAAACTGATCCATATAGTAATACCAGAGAAACTCTATTTTGTGTCCCTGGCTTCCATTTTGTGTCCCTGGCTTCCATTTTAAATAAGCAAGCATCACTCCACCATTAAATGGAGGCTAAAGGTACATAGCACTAAAAACGAAATTGGTGAGAAAAGGTGATAAACAGATCATAACACTGTGAGCTAATTTAGAATATAGGCTAAAGGTCACATAGTAGAACTGGTGAGAAAAAGAAGGTGGTAAACAATGATTGACAGATACAAATAATAGTCAAATGGTACAATGTCATGTCTAAAAATAGAATTGAAATAGTATAAAGGTCAGTGTGTCAGTTGACTGCTGACAGTTGAGAGTTGACAGGCTTGAGAAGAGGTTGAGAAAGCAACTGAGCAGAGAGCTAAGAAGGCAGAGAAAGGTGTGAAGGTGGTGAGGATGAGATGAAGGAGAAGAAGCAGCAAGCAGAATGACAAGAGAAGGATGCATCAGAGGAGTGAGAGAGAGAAATAACAGGAGAAGATATTGTGCTGTCAGCTGAGTAAGTCTGTCAAAGTAATAGTTATAGTTATAGCAAAGTATCGTATGTTAATGTATATAAGTTTGGGGGGGGATGGTTAATAAAGATGTATGTATGTGTGTTGGTTGTGAAAGGGATTTATATACGTAAAACCTAATGAACATCTAAAAATTGCTCTTAGCTATCCATGAATGACTGATCACCATAAGCAGGGACCAGCCACTTCGTATCATTTCAAACTATAAGGCAATGTGGTTTGAATTACTTTAATTTGTTATAAGGGATTTGTATTTAGATTGTTATTTTGTCAAGGAAGGTTATTTGTATCAATAAAAGGCATCTTGTTTTGGAAAGAATACTGCGTGTGTCAATCATTTATCAGAAGACTGTATCCACATCCTCCAAGTATTTCCTTAGCCACCTTAGAGTCCCATACCTAATGAAAACAGATTGGTTATAACAAGTAAACAGGTTATCAATTCTGGGGGTATGCAAATTCTGTTTTTGGGATAACAATTGATAGGTTTTGATTCCTTTTGTCTTTCATTTCTATCTTTAACCCTTCAAACTAATCCCAAATTAAGTGAAAGTATTAGAAAAAAAATTTCCACCTATTTCCTTGTATACAAATGGATTTCCAGTCTCTGGTAGTCAAGCCTCTGCCTCCTTAATTCCTAAGGTTATATGGATGGCAATAAGAATACATAACATTGGCTTATTAGATTCTGATTCAGGGTATGGCTTGTTATGGCAGACATCTCAGGGTGGTTTACTAGATATTTTTCTTAGCATTCATTTTCTCGCACATCCTAGGTCAAAGTGTTGAATTATTCCCACAAAACAGAAAGACAAAATAATATTAAGCCATATCATAAGTTTTGTGAAAAGCATCAAGCATACTCTAATGGAACACGGTTGTACAAATTAGAGTGGCTCTTAACAACAACTGCAATTAAAGTATACTTTCAATGCTGGAAGAACTCCATTCAGTTGCATATGAAAATCATTGAATTCACTCTGTCCTTAAATTCTATACAAAGTTGTTAGCGTATTAATGCCTAAAAAGATAGTGGACATCTTTTGAATTTAGAATCAGAACCAAATGATCACAACCATTTGTTTACCTTTGAAATGACGACTGTTCAGCATTTTCATGAGTACAAAGAATACTCTTTTTTTCAAATCCATTTTCTCCCTCTACAAAATGTACAAATTAGTGACCCAAAACTTGATCCCCTCCTATTTTTCCTTCATACTCACCTACTCATGCACTTTTAGCTACCATCTCTAAGTTGATGATTCCCGTATCTTGCTGTCCAGCGTCCGTTTGGTCTCATGCCTTTGACAGTGTTTCTGGCATGTTTCCTCACCAGTTCAAAATCAACATGTGAACACCAACTGCATTTCTCCAGCTGTGTCAAAACTTCCATTGTCCTGCTCATCACCAAGTGCAAAACAGTGGTGTCACAATAAACATTCCTCTCTCCTACTCTAGACAATTGCCATATCCTGTCAATTCTTCCTTTACAAGATCTCTAAAACCCATTCCTTCCTCTTCACCCCCACTGCTAAGACACCTATCCATACTTCGGTCACCTCTAACTTTTCGTCCTGAAATCTCCACGTTTATGGACTCCTTTTCCTCACCTCATTCCTCTATTGTATTTCCAAACAACTGCTGCTGCTGAAACACTCTCATGTTCCACTTGGATCATGTCACTCCCTTCTTCAGATCCTTTCAAGGGCTTCCCTCCTCCTTTTTGCATCATCACATTTCTCATCTTCAAGGTTTAGCACAGCTCTGTCCTTGCCTACATCTTTGGTCTCTTGTCCCCCTCGTCCCATCCCATTACTTCTGCTCATCCCAACCCTCCTTCCTGAATGCCCTCTTCTATATCCTTCTCCCATCTCATCTTCATGCCTTTTTTCCTTCCTGGCCCAGATTATAACTCCCTCCCTCCCTCTCCTTCTTCACCTAATGTCTTTCCCTCTTTTCATTCTCATTGCTCTTTAAAACACAATTCAGCCATTTATGATAACCTGACAAATGCCCCACCATCCACCCTATATATCCTATATATTAAGACCGTATTACCTGTCTCTAATTTAAGGCCTGATCCTGCTAAACTTACTATTTACCGCCAGTTGCAGACACACTGAAGTCTAGAGGACTAATCACAGTAGAAAGCATTTTGCTCAATAGTGATTAAATGTATGGTTTAGGTCCTTATGCCTTGATCCTGCACTGGGTTCCATAGGAGGAGACTGGCCCACCCACACAGAGTTCATTGCAAGATTGGGGCTTAGACTGTAACGTCCTTGGGGCAGGAACTATATTGTTGGCTATATGGTATTTACACAGCATTGAGCGTACTATGACCAATCAATAAATCAATATCACAGACATGCTACTATCTTTATTTTTAAACTAAAAATAGTGCAATGGTTTCACTTAACAAGTTTCTTCCATTTTGAAAGATTCTGCCAGTTTGAGAGATATTGAATGTACTTAAAATGGAAAGTACTGCTGGAACCCAAAATATCTAATCAAACCAGAAACACCGTGTGATCACTTTGCATCATCCTCAGAATCTCTCTGCCTTCCTTCCATAGTGGAAGAGAGTGGAAATGGAAGGGAGTGGAAATAATTAAGAGGATGAAAAGTGCATATTTTGCAATGAATGTTCAGTCTAATGTTTGTAATAGTGTCCAAAAATATGTGATTTTTACAACACAACTGTAATTTTGCAGTAACTTGACTTCAGAATAAAAATATATTCTTAAAATTTAAAAACAATTGTTAAGATTTTTTTAAAAATACTCCCTTTAAAAACTGTCTGCAGAAACTGAAACACAGTTTAATAATAAATTTCCATTGTTGTCAGACATTCTTTCTGGTTTATTCAGAAAGACTCAAATGGATATTACTCATACAAACTGATGCGTTAAAAATAAGTGTGTGTTTCACTAAACAGATAAATATCTCTTACATTTGGGTTTTTATTTTTTTTGCCAAACTTAGGAGGAAAAAAACCATTGAGACCATAATCAACTTTTCATGGATTAAATATTCATATAAGTCCTCTTCCTACTCCTTACTATTGACTCACACTTTACTGCATACCCAAGGGACTACATATTCTAAAAACAAGGAATGAGTAATCAGGAAAAAGATGTTTCCCTTCTTCAAAGTATTCACTAAAGCATTCCTCTTTTTAAAGTATCCAACACATAATGCTTGGTGTAATATTCTTGCAAGCACATTTAAAATATTAACCACCTCCTAGAAGTTTCTCCAAGTGTGACTAGGGGGTGGTTGTTCTAATTCTCATTGGTTTAATAACAAGATGACATGGAAAACTAGAGATATCTTTTAGATTATTGAGATGTACCATAAGGTATCAATGTATGTTCTTCAACAACTAGAGAAGGGACATTTTTAAGACATCTTTGAAATTAATTCTTAGAAAAAATTGTGAAAAGGAAGTCGTAGGACTCACTTGAGAAGTGACTCACTTGTTTTGACTGCCATTTTGGGTTTTTTGCTGTGGAAAGGAGCACAATGGCAGGCATGTGTCCTGCAAACTAGATTCTTAAGGGCAATTAATTAAAATGTATCTATATCTAAGGAGCATTCTGCTCAGTGAGCATTCTAAAGGGCTGAGTTGCTATCGTAAACTACCAATCTCAGTTTACTTTAGCACAAAATAATGTATTTGTTTTCTGACAAAGGAGTTCTACAATAACATCAAGGCAAAACCACTGGGTGTGATTATCAAGTAATACATTTATTGGGCATAAAGGCATTTCTACTGTGCCAATTATTAATTATGCTCCAGTCATGGGTAGTTTATGATATTTCTTAATCCTTTCAACATGTTACTACTTAAATATCAGATCTCAAAAAATTCAAATATTGCCGGCAAATTGATAAGCCTAAAACAGAACTCCAATTATTCCCTTGTACAAAACTATTAGCTTTTCGGTAAACAATCTAGCTTTGTTCTTAGGAATTTAAAATTGATCATATCATCAAGTAGACCACATGAACCATAAATGGCTTTAAGCTCCAAAATAAAAAACTATATAGTTTTTATTGACCCATATGTCAATACTAATCTGGTTAGCTGGCATGTTCATAATCACCAGATGTAATATTCACAATTCAGGATACTGGTAGGTTGAATAGTCAGTCAAGATATATATAAATATTTCCTATTGTCATGGTAAAAGAGAATACAAAACTGAAAAAAAATCAATTGTAAGTACTGAGCACTGGTAAATTTCTGTTACTTACAACAGTATTTAGTACTTATTCTATTTGAATCCTTCGTTGTAAATGAAAATTCTGAAGACAATGCAATGCCAAAAATAACCATATTTACTAGTAACAAAGTAGAATTACTATATAATATTTTATCACTGGCTTCCACCTTGTAGTCAAATCTGTCTCTCTTAACATATTTCATATTCATGTGTATTATAGAAACATTCAAAAGGATGAGATCGTACAACCAAAATGACAAATACCAATCAAGTGAGGGCAAATAGAAAACAGGGCCAAAACACAGACACACCTGACAGCAACCATGTCATCTGTCAAGGCACTGTGACAAGGACCATGCTATTTACAGGTCAATGGTGCCTTGTAGAGAGGTGAAAACATCAAATCTGAAACCAAGTAACACAGTGCTGCTAACAACAGGGTCTCTATGAAGTCAAGATGCAATGGTTCTAGCAAACCAGAATCTACTTGCTTTCTTCTCCATTGTCAAGAAAGCTGTTATTGAGAAGATGATCACTTTTTAGCTGGGGGGATAAGTCTCTCTGGTTGGGTAGATCTGGGGTTGTGAAGTCTCAGGAGAATCATTTATATTACTGTAATGGCACCCCATTGCAAAAGAGTCTTTTGCCTCCTCGAACATTTTAATCAGTTTCTCCAAAATGTAGCCCATTTCCAGATGGTTTCTTTGCACACAAAAAATGCAGCTCCCATCCCATCCTATGCAAAGCAGAGGCTCCATGGGTGTTCAGCACATTCCTGGGGCATGGTGGCTAAACAGATCTAGGGAAAGACTCCTAGTCTGGGCATTCTGGAGTATGTCCCAGCAGAATCCATTCAGCTGGAATCCCCGGTTGCTTTTTTCCTGCACAACCTTGCCCAAGGGCAAAGCTGATCCATCCTAGTCTGCTAGCACCTTTCTGTTCTAATAATATGGTATCAGGCTGACATTACACATGGACCTAAGACTCCTTCATCCAGTGGACTCTCCTCATCCTCTGCACGGGCTCCAAACCCTAATGGGTTTCCCAAACATTTCAGATTAGAGGCAAAGCAGAGGTGGAACCTAGCAAGTTTCCTCTTCTGAGAAATTTCTCTGAACGACTCCTCACCTCTGTTGCAAATAAAGGGGGTGTGAGCTGAGAAGAAGGGGGTAAATGCCTTTCAGAGCAAGTTGGTGAGTCTTCCATGCTCCAAGGAAGGAGCAAAGTGGAACGGAGAGTCTGTTCCATATTTCACTCTCCATAAAGACACTGTTTCATGACGTTGACTACCTGTCTGTATCTACTGGAGGAGGGTCTTGAAGCCACTCATGGGCAGCTCCATTGATGGTGGCCACCCCAAGTGTAGGATAGTTGAATGAAGCCAAGAGAAAACCTCCATTTTCCTGGTGGTGGCCGTTGATGGGGTGGGACATGGAGGAAGTCAGTGGCCAGTGGAGCAGAAGGAAAGGGGAGAGGGGTTTGAAGGGTGCCATTCTCTCCTCATCGTTCCCTACAGGTGGCCATTGACGGTTATCAGACCTCCATGTCCTTGATAGCAGTCCTTGGGTGGATGGGGCTTGACGTAAGCCCTGGCCACCTTGGGTTCCCTCATGGTGGTCATCTTGTCCCTGAGGGAGCTGGCAGGCACCAGCTCCCCCATGCTCCCAGAGATCCCTAACACTCCACTACCACCCTGCAAGCCCCACAGCCGGCCTTGACCTTGGGCGGGAGGCCGGTCTACCTCCCGCCTAGCCGCCCGGCCCTGGCTGTGCCGGTGTGGTGTCACCGCAGGTCCGGGCTCCCCCTCGCTCTTTCCTTTTGGGCCGTGGAAAGAGTTGGAAGCGCACCCGGCTGTCCGGGGAGGCGGCACGTCGGCGGGCCCGGGGACTTTCCCTGCGGCGTGTGTCGGGCGCAGCCCTCCTCCTCGCCCGCCCCTAGGCTGGAGGGGGGGGGCGGCTGAAGCCAGCGCGAGAGAAGCCACAGAGCGCAGCGCCCTGCTCCGGAGCTGGTTACGCCAGCCAGCCCCGCCGCCTGCCCGCCCGCCCGCCGGCTGCCTCCCTCTCTCGCCGTCTCTCCTCGCCTCTGATTCTGCGCACAGCCGGCCCCAGCGCCTGTCATTCTGCACAACACAGTTTACTCCACGGCGAGCGGGGGAGACAGAGGGAGAGGTGGCGAGGAGGCAGCCGAGCAGCCAAGTCCCGCAGCCCAGCATGGCTTCGGGGGACCTTTACGAGGTACGGGGGGGGGCAGCCGTACCCAGCCGGGCGGGCAGCGGGCAAGGGCGGCCGGGCGGGGAGGGGAGGCAGCGGCAGCGGCGGGGGGTTTGTTTCGGAAACGCTTAGCGGAGCCTGGTTAGTTCCTGAAGCGGGGAGGAAATCGCCCAGGCGGGGGTGGGGGGAGCCGGGCTGGGGCGGCGGGGAGCGGGGGGACCGGGATGGAGCGCTCCCCTCCCTCCCTCCCGCCCCCCGCCTGGCTCCCTCTCCCTCTGGCGCTCCCTACTTTCCGTGGGGCTGGAGCGCGGCAGGCCTTGCGGGAGGGAGAAGGAGGAAGGAGCGAGCGCGAGCCGGAGTTAGCGGTAGGATGGGAGGTGTCCGCCGCCCGGAGAGTGGAGAAAGTCCAGGTAAAGTCCGCGGCGGCGCTGGACGTGCTGATTCTGCAGATGAGTGCGGAGGAGCGGGGGGGAAATGCGCCGCGGCGCTGCTGGGGAGGAAGGCGCAGGGATGGAGGCGGCTCCGCGCCTGGCCGTGCAAAGTGCAGGAGCAGACGCCCGGCTGCTTCACCTTGCGCCTGGGGGGCGGCTGGAGGGGGCGGCTGGAGGTGGGGGAGAGATCGGGGGCTTGGCGGGCAGGGGATCGGGGCAGCAGGGGGTGGCTGTCAAAGTTTGGGCAGGTCCCTGGTGGCTGGTTGGACCTCAGCGGCCAAGGGAGGAAGGGAAAAGCTGGAGCTCGTTGCATCCTGCCCGTCTTTGGTTCCAGGCTCCCAATTTGTACCATGCACAAGTCTGGCTGCTCCTACTGCGCCAAAAAAAAAAAAAAAAAAAAAGCAGGACCTCCGACTAAAAAACCAAATCTGGCCGTAGGGTCTTGCTGGGTCCAGCCAAATGTTAACCCCGAGCACGCAATTTTAAATGTCCAAAGCAAGAGCAAGTCTAGTCCCTCCTGCTGGTCCACAAGAGAATTTGGACCCAGGCACTGCAAATACCTGGGTCCAGCGAATGGATCCAGCTGAATCTTGTCAAAATGTGGTCCAAGCCCCAAATTCCATCATTGAAATAAAAAAAAAATCATATCTGGTCCTATAACTGCTACTGAATCAGGATGCATCAAGGTACACCTTTTTTCAAGTGAAATTGGAATGGCTAGACTTCTTCTTAGCTGATTTTTCTTTGTTTAAACTGTACACTATGAGACTTGCAACCAAAAATTGTCATGTTCCAGTTCCATCCAAGTGTCAAGGTTTCTACAGCACTCATATACCAGGATGCGCCTCGGTCTGGTGCAGTAAAAGTAGCTAGGCGTGTTCTCTATTTTGATTGTAGAATTTGGGGTCTTGCATCCAAAACTCACAGGATCTGTGATCAACTTTTCCCTTTTACCATGGCTATTGCCTTTGAAATCCCCTAACAAAGGGCGTAATTAATGTACGATATTGATCAGTTGTGTCTTTCTTGTGCTGAACTGGACTTTAAGTTTCCTTGAAGTAAGTAGAAATTGGACTCTCATAGGTGAGATTAAATGCTCAGAGACGTGTACTGATCTAAATTAATATTGTCAACTTGTTTTCGCTGGTTCTTCATAGATTTTGTAGTGTCAGTTTGTAATTAGTTATTAACGGCATTGTGTCAACTTTATCTGTGCTCTGACTCCATTGTAGTCTATAGGAGATCTATCAAGGATGACTTTGGCCCATAACTTTCAGTGAAGTAAAGGTTTGGTTGGGCCCTTCTTTTACTGCCGATTTGTAACTTCTGTGAAGCATGGAGAAGTTTTAGATAATCTTGCACCCCAGAGACATTTCAGTACATGTTTAGATTAGTTCTGGAAGGAAACAAACACATACCGCTAACATTGACACTGGCTGTGTTATTACAGCTCCTATTCATTAATTAAAATCTGTGCTCTTTTATGAGCCCTGAATGAGCAGATGACCTATAGAAATGGGAGATGGGCTCTGCATTTAATATTGTGTATTGTGCCATGAAAATGCTATGTGAAATCCAGACTTGCAACCTAGGAAGCACATCGAAGCATGATCATTTTAAAGGCTCTAGTCTAGGCAGTGAAGCCATCTTTGACTGTACCATGAACTTAACTTAGGCAATGCTGAATGCTGTAGTTTGCAGCCTGTGGATTATTCTTGATCATTCCCTTTGGGCTGTTTTTGCTTATCAATATATAATAGAGAAGAGTTGTATCCATCAGGACAGGTAAGTGAAAGAATGGATCTCCACCTCTACTTTGTTGATATGTCTAGAACATGACCTTCTGAGATGGTACATGGTGTTACATCATTGCATTTATGTCAAGCTGCTGGGAAAAGTATGTGCAGTGCTTAAGTTAGCAATTCAATCTATGCAGTGTAAAAACCTTTCTACTGTGAAGGTACTTGTGACTGGGGCCAGAGAGAACCACTGGAAAGATGAATAGTTTATATTCTGATATGCTGCAAGTTGGCAGTTGTTAGGCTCTGGTTAAATGACTGCTAAACTTTCCCACACACGCACACACAACCCCCCACGTCTAAAGATCTCTTTGGGTTTTCTGGAGTCTTTAGAAAGAGGCTTCTAACAGTTGTGTAGGTAGTGATGTCAAATATCAGTTAGGTTGCATGAGAGATGATGTTATCACCATGAACATGTCGTGTGTTTGGAGTCCATACCTTATTTTTTGGTTGTATGCGGCATTGTTTTGGTTGCTTGTTTGGACAGATAAAATGTTGTGATGTCAAGATGCATATTAAATAGCTTATGATTGTCACCTTTAACAGGTTGCTCTTCTGAATGATCTGGGGCTTAAAGCACCCTGCATAACATTTTTAATTGTAGATACACCTTATGAATCTACTAAGTATGTGTAGAACTGCCTTAACAATATCTCAGTCCTTCAAAGATTTTTACTGAAGTTCAATGAATCATGCAAGAGCAGTTACCTCTGTAATAGTAAGCAAATGGTATTGGCTAAAAATGATTTTACTACAGCTGATTACGGTTACAGTAGTTATGACTAAAAAGAGTACACTGCATTATTACCCATCTAACCCATGTTAAAAATTTTCCTTGGTTGTATCTACATTATGTAACATATGAGAACTATAATTCAGTGCAAACCCTTAAATTTTGAAATCTAGATCTGTGATTATATATATAACAATTCATCCATTTTGTATTGTTCAATTATTTTAAAAACAGATTTTTTTTTCAACACAGTGTTGACTTGAAGATAAATTTAGTGCATGTGTCGAAGTTAAAGGAAATGTAAGATTACAGTCAAAACAACAATAATATTTTATGTTGTCCTGCTACACTTGTCAATATCAAATGGCTTCTAGTCATCTCTGCTTGAAATACGTTCTGTTTCTCTAGGATTACAAATTAGTTTTCATTTATTCTACAAAATGAAGAGCATCCCTAGAGATTTCTATGCTTACTGATAATAGGGTTCTAGGTTTGTGTATCTTAGAATCAAGATGTGTTACACTTGAGGATAATATCTTGCATCAGATATTATTAGAAAGTAGGTGTTAATTTTGAAGACAGAAACAAATATTCTTTTTTGTGTAGAAATTCACTTAAGATTTTCTCTTTAATAAATTTTAGATTAAATTGAAGTGTGGAGAGGCACTCAGACATTACGATGATGAGCACAGTGTAAGAACCGGAATAGAATAGAATAGAATCTCAAGCACAGCTATGCATTCACAGGTTGAACAAAAGGCCAGTTCTGGTTTGCTTGTTTTGACGTAATTATGACTCTGAGCTTCTCCCGGTGGGTGAGGAGGTTCTTTATTACGTCAATATTTGCTCAGGCGATGTAATCTTTTTAAATATTTAAGAAATATATAGCACAGTATTTAGACCAATAAAAATTTAAATACAAACTTTGGCAACAGCATATCCACAGTGACCTTCAGTAGCATAGCACTCTTGAGCTTTCTAGTTTAGACAACTTGTTGAATGTATTGATGTAATGTCTTTATTAATCTCAGTAACAGAGAACAGGTAAAATAATCAAGGGTAAATTTCAACATTTCTCATTGGTGCTATGAGTTTTGCTGTCATTGCCTTGGTATATCCTTTCGTATTCTCCATCTTGAGTTCACTTAAGACTCTCTCTTAACAGAATTAGGTCTCTTAAGAAGGCTATTGCACTGGTATTAAATATGAGATGACAGTATAAAAAACAAAACTTTTACTTCAGACCACTGCACACAAGTTTTTTCTAGCAAAGAGAATGCAATTTAGTGCAATAAAACATAAGCTCTGGTTTATGATGATGAATAGCTGATATCATTTATCAATAACATGCAGAAGCTTTTGAAGATCATGGGCATTTTTGTTTTGAAGTGTAGTTTTTATTTTGAGCTAAAATTGTCTATTTTTTCTCATTGTTTATAATAAACCAACATAATCAGAGCTTTTGGAACAATGAGATTAAAACTTAAATATTTTCTCATAGTTCTTTAAAACTATTGGAAATCCCAATTATGGTAGTTTATTAAACAGTATCTTAATTCAGAGATCTAATGAATTAGCAGTTAAGTCTCTCGAGAGGAATGTGGCAGGTAGATATCTCTGGACCACAGTAATTTCATCATTATTTAAAACTATTAGCCACTAAAGTGCTATTTTACTTGGAAAAGTGACTTCTTAAAAATGAAACTGTCTTAATCAAGAGATACAATGCCTAAGTGTATTCATGTCTACCTACATCAGTGACAAAAATAAGATTTAACTACATTTTACTCCTGTTAATACGGCTATGTGAGAGTGGGCTGCAGTCTATTCCCGCTCACATTATCAACAGGATTGTTAATTAAGCTCCAACTGAGTTGCAGTGTCAAATTCTTCTCTCAATTATACCTGTGCTCTCTGCACAGCTATCAGTGAGGACAGAATCTGAAAACAGTGGTGCTCCACAGATGTAAATGAGGGCAGAATATGGTCCACAGAATATTTGTAACCTGTCTTGATGTGTGAATCAGAAAGACTACAACTTGAATTTCACATTCCCGTTTGAGTTTACAGAACTAGGGTTTAGAAATTGACTTTTGGCTTGTAAACCGAGCTAATGTGATTACCAGTCCGTAATAAAGATGGAAGCACACAATGCTCTTTTCATGGAGTCACTTTTCAGTATAGAGCCACACTTTAAACTGCTGTTATCTTATGGAAAACATTTGGGAAGGGGAAATTTATTTTAAAACAAGTTCACGTCCTCCTCTTTCAATACAGAGGCGACTCACTTGAAAACAGAATGTTTGTTTAAGAAGTAAATACACTTATTTCCAAACCGAAGTCAACCTCTTTATTGACATAACAATTGGTTGTTGTGGGAATATGTGTGATGTCACAAGCAGAGAATGATGACTTCAGGAGCAAATGATTTTATAAATAATGAAAATTCTATTGGAGTGAGGGCAGAAAAATATAGTATATCGAGACAGATTCTCAGCTGGTGTAAATTGGTATACCTCTACTGACTGTAATGCTGATTGCAATAGAAATAAGCCTATTTACACTGGCTGCTGATCTGGCCTTATTACATTTAAGCAAAACTGCTGCGAAAGAGAATGCTTTATCAAGTCTCTCTAGGAAGAATCAGCAATTTAACTGACCATAAACTTACTTCTGTATCATTGTGTCACTGAAGGATTATCACAACCAATAGTATTTGGGAGACTTATCTTAATTTAAGTAAAATTAACTTGTACAAATACTACTCTAGTTCAGTTGGTAGAAGTCTCACAGTGGAGTGAAGCTTTCTGGATACAAATCCACGTTAAATTTGATCTTGTACCCAGTGGTGACAGTGTTATGTAGTTCTAGATTGGGTAATCTGCTGGATGAGAAGTTAAATTTAGGTGTCAACCTTTCAGTAAGAAGTTAAATTGAGGTTTCTTCTACTCTCATCTTGTAGTTCCGCATATTAAAGAAAAAGTTTCATAATACTCTAAGAAAAGAATAGGGAATAACTCTGCCAATATTCCCTCTCAAGACATGTCTACATAATTGCTGCTACAGTGGCACTGCAGCTGTGCCACTATAGTGCCACTATAGTGCTGTAGTGTAGATGCTTCCTACATCAATGTAGTTAATCCATCTCTCCAAGAGGGGGTAGCTATGTCAACAGAATTCTTCTGTTGACCAAGCCAGATCTACCCCAGGGGTTAGGCCAACCTAACTATAGTACAGTACTCAGGTAGGGTGACCAGATGTCCCGATTTTATAGGGACAGTCCCGATTTTTGGGTCTTTTTCTTATATAGGCTCCTATTACCCCCCCACCCCCATCCTGATTTTTCACATTTGCTGTCTGGTCACCCTATACTCAGGGCACAAAATTTTTCACAGCCCTGAGCGATGTAGTTGGATCAATCTAATGTTTAAGTGTAGTACAGGGTTAGTAAGAGACTCTGGTGTCAAAAGCTATGTAAAACATTACTGTGCACACAACGACTGTCATGTTTACCTACATTGTCACTGTGTCACCAGTATCCAACTTCCTCATTGCATTGGAAATTGCTTGGGACATTTTGAGTATGAAAAGACCTATTGTAAACCAAATGATTTTCTATCGCGTTAGTGTTTTATGACCATCTTGATGAAGTTCTTTCATCCAGAGCATGATATATTTCCTCCAAATGTAGGTTAACTCAGGAATGTGCATGAGATGACCATGTTCCTGATTGGATAAACTATTGGAAATATACTTTCTATTATAGTTAAATCACCATTAAATATACAAGATGAAGTACATTTCTCAAAAAAAATTAAACTGAGTATATTTCCCTTCACTGTCTAGGTACATATATAATCACATCATAACTTTTCTGATAGCATTTGGTCAACTACAAAAATGTAAAAATACAAAATGTATTGCACTTAGATTGGTGTTTTATTCAAAATTGTCATGTAATTATGTAATTCAGGGTTCGGCAACATTCGGCACATGCTCACCAGGGTAAGCACCCTAGCGGGCCGGGCCAGTTTATTTACCTGCTGACGCGGCAGGTTCGGCCGATCGCAGCCCCCACTGGCCGCGGTTCGCCGTCCCGGGCCAATGGGGGCGGCGGGAAGCCGCGGCCAGCACATCCCTTGGCCCGCGCCGCTTCCCGCCGCCCCCATTGGCCTGGGACGGCAAACCGCGGCGAGTGGGGGCCGCGATCGGCCGAACCTGCCGCGTCAGCAGGTAAATAAACTGGCCCGGCCCGCTAGGGTGCTTACCCTGGTGAGCCGCGTGCCAAACGTTGCCGACCCCGATGTAATTGTTTGTGTTTTGTAAGTTAAAATATATTTAGAACAAACCTAATACAAATAATTGTGAAATTCAAATGTGATCTGATACTGAGGAAAATTAGCTGATTTTTTTTCCATCAAAGGCGGAATTGTAATGGCTAACTACTCAGTGAATAATGTTTCTTTGTCCATTCATTTGACTTTTAGCACTGTTGCATTTTCTTGGCTTTGTATATTTTCATCAGTGTAGATTATTTGTTGTCACCTCTTACCCATATATTTTGGGAAATAATTTTATAATATATTTTATGCCATAAACATATTGGTATTGTCAACAAGCTGGATGAAAGACTTAACTATTCTTTTTATTTAAGTGCGTGGAATTATGTAAAGTTCGTATCAAACCATTTAAACGTGTAATATTTACAGTGGTAGAAATTATGATCGAACTGTATGAGTCCCAACATGTTTTACATAAATAAAAATAAGATTATTCTTCTATTTCCTAGAGAAAGAAAACTGGTCTTTTGATTTAACGACAGTGCCGCTATGTTTATTCCAAAGCCCTTATCCTATAGATGGCTAGTGTTGTAAGGCTGTGGGGGAAATATGGTGTGTCTATTTTCTTTTATCACACACCAACTGTAATGTTGTCATTGTTAGATACAGTGTAGAATTCAGTCTTCTGTAGTTATTATTTATAATTTAAACAGTGACCTGTATATTGCAGGGTATATTTAAGGTTTCTCATATCTTTCTTGACATTGTTTAGGTTGATACAGATGGACAGTGTAGGAGCCAGTGATTCTTGTTGTAACTTAGCAAAGCATGGGAAATAGATCACCCATTAGAGTACATCCTGATACCTGAATAGCGTGGGGTTACTTAGTGATAGACAATGACAATGAAAATAGTGCTGAAAAAATGTCTGCCAAAAATACCCATTTCTTTGCAAACTGCTGTTATATCACTTGGGATGTGATTTTTGCTATGCCTCTTGGAGGTCCAGCACAAAACCTGCAGCCCAGAGGGAGTGGGGACTAAACTGGCTTTAAGCCACCTTTGTATGCCCCTGATGCTGGGTTGTTCCAGAGGCTAGTGCAACCCCTGGCACAACTTAGGTAGCCCATCCTCAGCTGCCTATGGATGGCAGTGTCACCCAGAATCTCCACATGCTGTGGCATGTGCAAATATGTTATGCTTAATAGACAGTAGTAATAAACTTGACTGACCACCTCAATTTTGGTTGAAAATCCTTGCAAAAGAAATTACGATAAATTAAAAGGCATTTTAGTGATACGTGTAGAATGAGTTAACCTGTAAAATCAATGTTGTTGTAAATATATATTAATAAAAGAAGGTGTTTCTAATGGCCTAAAATAGCTTTCTCCTCTTTTATAATTTTGCTTTGAACAGAGAAATCATTTCAAGATCTGTGCTGGGAGGATTTATTCCAGGGCTTTCTGTTAATTTAGATTTTGGGGTGCATCTTCAGAAGTATCACACTCTATACAATTTTATGTTTTCTCCCCATTAATCTGAAAAGACCTAGTTTGCTGTTGTGTGCAAGTGGTAGTTTATTCAAACTTTTATTTTAGTAACATTTCACAGAAACCTTATTAAATGGCTATATACTTTTTCCTTATTACCCTTCTTATAAAGGCTGATTATCAATATATTTTAATGTAAACAGCTACCTCTTGTCCAGCAAATCTGCTCCATTTCATTGAGGCCAGAATTCATTTTTTACAGCATCACATTCTCATTCACTGTGATGAACGGTGATGTTACAAGCTATGCTCTGACATCAGTGAGTATAACAGGCTGATTGTAAAGGAGATAGCTTCTGTTCACATAGCTTATTAGTCATCCATGATAGGGGAAGGAGGAGAAAAAGAACACGACTGTATGATAAGGTTTGGTAAAAGGATTACCTTTTTTAATGTTTAATGCTATTTAAATTATAACTGATAACTACAGACAACTGAATTCTATACTGTATCTATTGAAGATTACCTTTTTTTAATGTTTAATGTTGGGAGATGGATCTTCCCCTAAAATGTTGTGCGTTTGGAGTTTCCTCAAACTAATAACAGAATGTCTTAAATTATTAAAACCTCATTAATTTATAGGATTGATTAACAAGATGTAGTATAAAAATCATTACATTTAATAAATGAATATACTGGATGAATTCCTCTTTCAGAAACCTCCTTGTGACAGGATAGCAGGTGTTTCAGTATCAGAAATGTGACAAGAAAAGTGGAGCATATCCTGAATACTGCTGGGGAGTTCATGCTGAGTGTAGTGTGTGTAGGACCAAAGTGTACAAATGGAGTTTTGCTAGAATCAAGAATGCCTTCTGGAACTTTTGAAGAGGAAGTCAAGGCAGGTGATCGTCTCAGAAAATTTTCTGATGACAAGTATAAGTAGAGAGAAAATATTGGAGGTTAACGGATAGAAGCATGGATGGAGGAGAGTTGGTGTTCATGGATCATCAGAATGCCTTCTGTGATGAGAAGAGACTGTATTTGATGGTTTCCACTTAAGCAAGGATGTAACAAATTCCCACTTTCAAAAATGGCAGGTTTTGTTATGGCAGCTCTAAATGAAGTAGTCACATGTGAGAATGGATGCTTTAGCATAACTCCAATAATCAAGCATGTACTTTCATCATACACCATAAAACAGATGAGGAATACAGTCTGCATCACAAGTTAAGTACTGTAATCAGAATGACAGGAATTATAGAAAAAGGTGCATTCATGTACTAGTGTCTCCACAAAAATACAAGGAGAATGGGAAATAACCCAGAAGTTCCTGAAGTAATACTAAATTATGGAGATTATGACAAAGAGAACATAACTGAAACTTTGTGGGTTGAGTCTAATAACGAAAAACTGGAGCATAACAATCTCAGTTGGGGCATGATCGTTTACTCCCATTTTGGAATGTCAGATGCACGCTGTGTAGAAAAGGAAGTGGCAATGGGGAGTAGGAAGTACAATATTTACCAAGTCAGTGAAATACACTTCAGTGGCAAAAATGGTAGAGAAATACTTAGAGATACAGGAAGAGAAAGACAATTCTCAGGATTGGAGAAGAGCAAGAATGAAAACTTCTTGACACAAATTTCAGCGAACTCCGTACTGCAGAATACCTTTCACAAGAAACAAGTTAGTTACCCAGATAGCTATTGGGTAGCCAGTATGGCTAAATGTGCATCAACGTTCAAAAGGCTCTTACTCCCAGCTTACGTAGAAGACAGCACTGTGATCCAAGGAGTCAAGAAGCGGAGATTCCAACCCTGTGAAAAACCATCCTGGATCGACATCTTGCTGGTGAGAACAAAAGAAAAGGAACTTTTTGAGAACACAAGGATAACAAGGAAGTTCTTGGAGCTATTGATTACAAGCTACTTGAATGCAGCATAGTAAGGAATGCTTCACAGAATACAACAGAACTAGAGAATTAGAATTCAAAGCAGCAAATTTGGGAGAACTGAGAAATTTAGTATGCAATGGGAAAAAGTATGAAAATCCCTGTGTGTAGAAAAAGACTCAAGAATCCTAAGAGACACGAGAGGAAAAAAATCCTGTGAAAAAAGAAGAATGCAAGGAACAAGAAGTGATCAGTGTAACTTCATAAGAGACAACTCACAAATGTGAGGATAACAGCTTTGTTCAGGAAATGAAAAAGGGAGATAACCAAACAACAGCACACAAAGTCCATTAAGGCTTGCAGGAAAAAGTTAAGGGCACCAGAAAATAGAATTTGTTAATGTTAGGATTCAGTGGATTAAAATCCTTTTCAAAAATATCAGAGATTGGGGAATATGAGGCAGAAAGGAGGCCTATTAATGAATGAGGAGGGGGATGATGGCTAAAATACAAAATGGTTTTGTTTTAATCTATCTGTAAAAGGAAAACTAAAGAAAAGAGATTGAGGCAACTAGGAGGGAAAGAAAAGCTTGAAAAAAATTAGCTATGGGGGGGGTCTCCAGGATGGTGGAGGGGATTGGGGTGCAGGAGAGGGTGATAGGTGTAGGCTGTGGGAGAGTGTTTGGGTGCAGGAGAGGTCTCCAGGCTGGTGCAGGGGATTGGGGTGCAGGAGGGGGTGAGGGGTGCAAGCTCTGGGAGAGTGTTTGGGTGCAGGAGAGTTCTCCAGGCTGGTGCAGGGGATTGGGGTGCAGGAGAGGGTGAGAGGTGTGGGCTGTGGCGGGGGAGTTTGGGTGCAGGAGGGAGCTCCAGGCTGGTGCAGTGTTAGTGATCACTAACTTATACTGTTGCACTGGGAGGATTTTCTCTTATATTACACACAGAGACACGCTCTATTCCCATCAAAGGAACAAAGGAATGGTTCTGGCACAGTTTTTTTTTAAATACTGTTTGGCATTTCATATCAGGGCATGGTCATCTGCAGTATATTGTGGAAGTCTATGGGTCTCTCACAGAAAGGGTCACAGGGTTAGAACAATAGAATCATAGAAGATTAGGGTTGGAGGAGATCTCAGGAGGTCATCTAGTCCAGCCTCCTGCTCAAAGCAGGACCAACCCCAACTAAATCATCCTAGCCAGGGCTTTGTCAAGCCGGGCCTTAAAAACCTCTAAGGATGGAGATTACACCAACTCCCTAGGTAACCCATTCCAGTGCTTCATCACTCTCCCTAGTGAAATAGTTTTTTCTAATATCCCACCTAGACCTCCCCCACTGCAACTTGAGACTATTGCTCCTTGTTCTGTCATCTGCCACCATTAAGAACAGTCTAGCTCCATCCTCTTTGGAACCCCCCTTCAGGTAGTTGAAGGCTGCTATCAAATCCCCCATCCACAAGGGCACACTGTTGACTCATATCCAGTGTCTTGTCCACTGTAATCCCCAGGTCCTTTTCTGCAGAACTACCGTTTTGCCAGTCGGTCCCCAGCCTGTAGCAGTGCATGGGATTCTTCTGTCCTAAGTGCAGGACTCTGCACTTGTCCTTGTTGAACCTCATCAGATTTCTTTTGGCCCAATCCTCCAATTTGTCTAGGTCACTCTGGACCCTATCCTTACTCTCCAGCGTATCTACCCCTCCCCCCATCTAAGTGTCATCCGCGAACTTGCTGAGGGTGAAATCCATCCCATCATCCAGATCATTAATGAAGATGTTGAACAAAACCAGCCCCAGGACTGACCCCTGGGGCACTCCGCTTGATACCGGCTGTCAACTAGACATCGAGCTGTTGATCATTACCTGTTGAGCCCGACAATCTAGCCAGCTTTCTATCCACCTTATAGTCCATTCATCCAATCCATACTTTTTTAACTTGCTGGCAAGAATACTGTGGGAGACTGTATTAAAAGCTTTGCTAAAGTCAAGATATATCACGTCCACCACTTCCCCCATATCCACAGAGCCAGTTATCTCATCATAGAAGGCAATCAGGTTGGTCAGGCATGACTTGCCCTTGGTCAATCTATGTTGACTGTTCCTGATCACCTTCCTCTCCTCCAAGTGCTTCAAAATGGATTCCAAAATGCTCCATGATTTTTCCAGGGCCTGAGGTGAGGCTGACTGGTCTGTAGTTCTCCGGATTCTCCTTCTTCCCTTTTTTAAAGATGGGCACTATATTTGCCTTTTTCCAGTCGTCTGGGACCTCCCCCGATCGCCACAAGTTTTCAGAGGTAATGGCCAATGGCTCTGCAGTCACATCAGCCAACTCCCTTAGCACCCTCAGATGCATTAGATCTGGACCCATGGACTTGTGCATGTCCAGCTTTTCTAAATAGTCCTTAACCTGTTCTTTCACCACTGAGTAGGATGACCAGACAGCAAATGTGAAATATTGGGACGGGGTGATGTGTAATAGGAGCCTATATAAGTAAAAGACCCAAAAATCGGGACTGTCCCTATAAAATTGGGACATCTGGTCACCCTACCACTGAGGGCTGCTCACCTCCTCCCCATACTGTGCTGCCCAGTGCAGCAGTCTGGGAGCTGACCTTGTCTGTGAAGACTGAGGCAAAAAAAGCATTGAGTACTTCAGCTTTTTCCACATCATCTGTCACTAGGTTGCCTTCCTCATTGAGTAAGAGTCCCACACTTTCCCTGGCCACCTTCTTGTTGCTAATATACCCGTAGAAACCCTTCTTGTTACCCTTTGAATTCCTCGCTAGCTGCAACTCCATTTGTGCTTTGGCCTTCCTGAAAACACCCCCGCATGCTTGAGCAATATCTTTATACTCCTCCCTAGTCATCTGTCCAAGTCTCCATTTCTTGTAAGTTTCCTTTTTGTGTTTAAGCTCACCAAAGATTTCTCTGTTAAGCCAAGCTGGTTGCCTGCCATATTTGCTATTCTTTCTGCACACTGGGATGGTTTGTTCCTGCGCCCTCAATAAGGCTTCTTTAAAATACAGCCAGCTCTCCTGCATTCCTTTCCCCCTCATATTGGCTTCCCCAGGGATCCTGCCCCTCAGTTCCTTGAGTGAGTCAAAGTCTGCTTTTCTGAAGTCCAGGGTCTGTGTTCTGCTGCTCTCCTTTCTTCCTTTTGTCAGGATCCTGAACTCGACCATCTCATGGTCACTGCTGCCAAGGTTGCCACCCACTTCTACTTCCCCTACCAATTCTTCCCTGTTTGTGAGCAGCAGGTCAAAAGGAGCACGGCCCCTAGTTGGTTCCTCCAGCACTTGCACCAGGAAGTTGTCCCCAACACTCTCCAAAAACTTCCTGGATTGTCTGTTCACCGTTGTATTGCTCTCCCAGCAGATGTCAGGATGATTGAAGTCCCCCATGAGAACCAGGGCCTGTTTCTCATAGCAGCAAAGACCTCAGTAACTTGCTTAGTAAACAGGTGCTTTGCACCAGGTTTCTCCCTTTATCAGTTTTTCAGAATTTACTCCAGACCTTGCTGAACCCATTAGTGGTCTGTTAGTAATTTGGGGGGCACTAAGGGAATAAATAATGCCCTCAGATTTAGTACCAGGGATACTGCTTTGTAACCTGACAGTAGCAGAAGGGACAGTAGAACAATCTGCCCCTCCCATGTCCTCAGTTAGTAAAGAATGTTCTGATGTCACAGCAAGAAGACTCAGTCTCCTCCCTGCATGTTCTTCTCCTGACGCGTCCTCTCCAGCAATAAATGACTTCTGGTGCCTTTCCCGTGCACTGGCATGCACTTGCATCAGATGACAGATTAAAGCAGGGGTGCCAACGTGGCCTTGCCATCTCTCCCTGCTGACTAAGGCTTTGCGAACAGCATGTTGCACCACATTTATCAAGTGGGTCACTGTCGAAATTACAAGTTAATAAGGAGGCAACGTGTTTTTTTTCTTTCACATGTAACAGATGTGAATTGTTCTTGTCAACCTTTTGCTTGAACATCAATAGGACACACTTCCATCAATAAACATCACTGCTCACCATATGGATTGGGTCAGACCTGGTTCACAGTTTGTATGAACTATGGATTTTGCTGCCCCTTCAAGGAATTGTTAGCAGAAGTGGAGTAAGACAGTCTCTCCTGGATGAATAATTTGTCTGCTTTTTCCCAGCTTTGTCACAAGCAGGATCCTTTTCCCCATCAATATTCTCTGACCCTGCAACAACAAACTCGCTTTCTGACACCAAAGATAAGTATTTGCAGTGATTGTCAATGCTAGTACAGCTCTCACTATTAGATGTGGTATCAAATATCGCAGTACGTGTGTAGTTACCAGTTGTTGACAATCCAGTGTGGGCTGTGTTTTAAATTCTTCCACAACTGTGCCACGGTTATTTTCTCTGCTGCATCTGTTCTAATCAAATGTCACTGACAACCTGCCCTGTTTAGAAAACAAAGGCTTCTTTTGCTTGTGAACTGGACTTGCTATTTGCACACTTAACTGTGCAAATTTTCTCCAGGGTTGTCAACAACTGTTCTGGTAGCCTGTGTAGTGCACAGAGAAGAGGGACATTGCATAATGAACAATAAAAATACTTGTGCTACCCAACTGCTTTTGGACTACTGCCCCGTCCTTCAGTGTTAGAATGTTCACACCCCAATTCTTCACAATCCATTTCAGGATTTGTGACTAAATCACAGTCTACAGGCTAAGGAGAAAATTCTCGGTAGCTGCTTCCATTCTCAGACTACAACCAGAATTCCTTCAGTAACAGCTACCACTTTTGGCTCAGCATTACATTTTCTAGTGAAATTCTAGATTCCCAAATTAAACTGATTTCTTGTGTATCTCAGTCATTATCTGACAGCGTCTATCCCAGGGGTCGGCAACCTTTCAGAAGTGGTGTGCCGAGTCTTCATATATTCACTCTAATTTAAGGTTTTGTGTGCCAGTAATACATTTTAACATTTTTAGAAGGTCTCTTTCTATAAGTCTATAATATATAACTCAACTATTGTTTTATGTAAAGTAAATAAGGTTTTTAAAATGTTTAAGAAGCTTTATTTAAAATTAAATTAAAATGCAGAGCCCCCCGGACCGGTAGCCAGGACCCGGGCAGTGTGAGTGCCACTGAAAATCAGCTTGCGTGCCGCCTTCGGCACACGTGCCATAGGTTGCCTACCCCTGGTCTATCCACATACAACCCCATTCTCTCCCCAAGTGTGCTTTTCCACTTGCTGGTGCTCCTGCTGGCCTCAGCAGATGGCCATTCCAAAATCTTGCAACATCTCTGCTATTCATGGGCTGAAATATGATGGTAATTATCTGATGAGATCTTAATTTGCATGTGTACCAGAATATCATACCTGAAAGTTTGCTTAAGACCTAGGGTTGTTTAAGACGTAAAGCCAGAACTGTAGGGATGTGTTGAATGTGTATTTGAACACATGCACCTCTAAATGCAATGGCATTTGATTAAGGAGGTGTCCCACCAGATTTGTAATATTTGGTGTATCACCTTCCCAGGACTAGGTACTTATTTGATTGCTAAGACTCACATCTATTAATAGTAATAGTCAGGCCTAACTTTTCATTTCTTCTCCAACTGATTCTTCTTTATTAGAATAGTAATAATAATACTATAACAGGTAGCTTGGAGGGCCAGGCAGCCTAATGGTTAGAGCATGTGGCTCTCAGTCCCCTGCTTGGTTGAGGAGCCTCAGTCTTTAAGGCATAGATGGACCCAGGCCCTCCCACTCCACTGGGTCCCAGTCCAGGGACCTGTGTATGTCCACCCCTAAATGGGGGTGGGGGGCAGGTCCCTCCTAGCAGAGAGGCAAAATCCACTGCCCTAGGATAATTCCTACCAGTCTTTTCAGTTTGGGGTATGACCCCTCTAGTCCAATTTATTGGGTGGCTTGCTTCCTATAGGGTCCCCGCTTGGGTCTTGGGCAGCACCCTACCATGGTCCAGGCTTCTTCAGGCAGGTCTGCTGCAAGTTGGTGAGGGCGAGCTCCACAATGTCTGTGGGGTTCATTCACTCAGTTAGCTCAGGTGCTGGAGGCTCCTAGGTCCCCTTTGCAGTTTCCCTTGGCTGGGGAGACAGTGCTTCTTCCCTGTTGGCTGCCTTGACTGGCTAGCACTCCTTCCCCTCAAGTAGGGGGGCAGTTAGCTCCCACCTCTTCACCAGTCAGCCCCAAACTGAGCCTGTCTCTCTTCTTTTCTCCCCACCTCCAGGCTGGCATTGGCTGCAGGTATAGCGGGGCGGGGCTAGCTGGGTCCAAAGGCTCTCTTTAACCCCTGCTGTGCTAGCTGGTAGTTTCCCTGCTCATCACACACTCATGTCTACTAATACCAAAAGCTGAAAAGCATGGTAAATATAACAAATAAAAAGCCTTATAGCTAAGTATAGTAAAAATTCCATAAAAAAACCCTTCAGCTGAACATGGTTGACCTTACATTTCAAGGTGCTAGAGGGATTTGGTTCTGCATAGTTAAGAACTTAGCATAGTTTAAATGATGCATCAAAAGCTAATAATGGTGTAATGTCAATGCTTTTTGACTTCTGCTAGGGCATCATCGACAGCCTTCGGCACAGATGATTAGGGAAATATCTGATATAAAAGATTCTAGTATTTCTTAGGGGAATATGTCATTTACATATTTTAAAACATAAACTGCTAATGCTATAGTCTGATCTTTCCTTTCTTCCTCTTTATGAAGCCCCTTTAGAGGGGTTTTCAAACAGACAGCGAAAACAAGACAGTACTACCTCAGGGCCCAACTAAGAGAGAACTTCCCAACCTGTGCAAGCATGTGGATGCTAGCTGAATGGCAGGCTGATCTAGTCAAGGAAAGGGATGGCTACTTGCAATAGAACACACGTGAAAAAAAACAATTCTGTAGCAGGGAATTGGAGAATTACTTTGGGGGAGTGAAGAAGAGGAAAAGTGTTCATGTTAATGGGCTCCCATTTCCCTTCCACTACACAGTTCCTTGTGCCTGAGGTGGGCTGCTGCTTTTCCCTTCACCTTAGTGTTCACAACCCAAGGAAGTAGTAACCCTCCAGTGCAGCACAAGGGTGGGAGATAGGTGGATCCTAACCACCTTCCTGACCAGCAGGGACAGGTAATTTAGGGCTTCCTTTTCCTGATCACCAGAGCTGACATGAGGAGGGACTCCTTCCAAGTTATCAAAATCCCTTCCTTCTCCCTTTTGCCAAGAGTTGGGGGAGAGAAATCTTCAACCCAGTGTCTTCGCCTTTAGTGAGTTCTAAAATAGATTTGTCAGCTCAGGACACTTCCACAGGCCCAACTTTACTAAAATTTTTCCCTGGCTGATTGAATGTCAGAAGGCAACTTGTACCTCATTGTGGGTCACACTGAAAATGCTGGTACTCCACACCCACCTGCAACATCATCCCTTTGAGCACAGTTGCCATATTTTGCAATTAGCTGGGGAAGAGTCACACACTTTGTCCATGAGACGGGGATAATAATAGGCTACTGTATGAAGATTGAGGCATTGATAATAAGGACATGTTTTTGTGTCTGTAGACCCAGAGAAACCTTTTACAGTCAAGCAGGGAAGCTTTTATAGGCAGGTAGCCTACTGTCTCTTAAATAGGTGTTCAGATGACCTCCAGAATGCCAACAAGTGCTGGTCCAGCTCTGTTAGATCCGTGACCAACAAATGTTGTTCCCTTTTACTTTAGTGAAAGTACCAAAGTTGTATTCCTTCATCTTATGCTGTATCCTGTATCATCCTGTCTTTGGAACTTCAATTGGACTTCACAGGAGTTTTGTATGCAGATCAATGGCAGGATATGCTCTTTGCTTTTAGAGTGTATTTGACAAAAAATACTGATGTTTTAACCAATTAGACAAAAATACATACTACAAACAGACATATTTTCTCACAATAGTGACTCAGAGAAAATGACTAGAAATTGGAAAGGTTTGGTATCGACCCATGTTGTAAGTATAGCTAACAGATGAAAAATTATATACCCTCTGTGATGTTTACAGACCATTAGTTTTAGTAAGTATGAATATATGCTTATTTTTCTTTGTAGATTACCACTGTGAACATTCCCGTCAAGCCTTAATTTTAAACTTGGCTTGAAGACATGAAGTCTCTAAGTATTCATTCAAACAATTAATGTATAATAACCTAGGACATGCTTTTAAGGACATTAAAATGGTATCAGTAAAACTGGCTACATTACATGCAGCTTCCAGAAACTATAAAATTCCTAGAAAATATTAGAAAACTTTTAAAAGTATTAGAAAACAGAGTTTCTCAGATAGCCATTTCAAGTCCCTTCTTGGCACTCAGTTTGACAACTACACTTCTGAGGGATTGTTTTAAGTAGTGAACTAAAGTATTTTATCAGTCATATAAAGCCGGCCAGGACCAGTGAACTCATGTACCAACAAGGCAAGGCTACTTGAGTTATTTTGCCCTGTGGTGTTCTCTGAGCTCTGAAATGCAGAGACCTGGCTTGTTTCAGTGGAAACTCACTAGTGGTGAATTTCAGTGGAAAACAATTACTAAATTTTTGTTTCTTAATTCACAGTCTGCTCTCTAGGAGTTAAACAACAATATTTCCAAGGGTGTCTTTATGTGTATCCAAGTGGTACAGTCTCACCAAGCTGTCTTTTAAAAGTGACCGTGATAAACCTTTCTCATTCCAGAAGAAAATCTTCCTTCATTCAGCGTAAAACTCTATGAGGGAAATTATTTGTGCCTTATGAAAACTTTTCAGGGGTCAGCCTTAACCATGCCTCTCCTATTTTAAGGTATATTGGAGGGATATCGATCTTGATAGTGCTGTGTAAAAACCAACTCAGCTCAAGCTCTTCCAATGAGTTCTGCACCACACTGTGGAAATTTGAATAAAACAGACATCTAGAATACAAAATACATTTGGTCTCCTTCCCTACATGTTGATCATCACATTAGGTGTATCCTTTTAAAACTAGTGCATGTCGAAATATTCTTTACAACCACCTATGTTCTGAACAGATTCTCGAATACACCACATGTGTTTTACAAAAATTCAACACACAGAAGACTGTTGATTTTTAAAAAGGCAGATGATTAAACTCTACAGGATTTATGTTACTCAGATACATGACACTTTTTTTAGTGACTCAGACATGCATAATGCAGTAAGTTTAAATACATTCAAAGAAACAATAAGCACTTGGATTTTGAAATGCAAATGAGGAAGGTGTGTATTGTCATCCCACTTTAGAAAGAAAGGTTAAAGATTTATGCAAATATAAAACAGAATGTGGGCAAGTCTATAGGTATGTGCAGTGATCCAATATGCAGGGGTTCTCAACCTTTTTCTTTCTGAGGCCCCCCAACATGCTGTAAAAACTTCATGGCCCAGCTGTGCCACAACAACTGTTTTTCTGCATATAAAACCGGGGCCAGTGTTAGGGGGTAGCAAGCCGGGCAATTGCCTGGGGCCCCATGCCACAGGGTGCACCACAAAGCTAAGTTGCTTCGGCTTCAGCCCTGGGTGGTGGAGCTTGGGGCCCCCGCCTGCATTCCTGCTTGGCGGGGCCTCAGCTTTCTGCTCTGGGCCCTAGCAAGTCTTATGCCAGCCATGCTTGGCAGACCCCCTGAAACCTGCTCGCAGCCTCACAGGGGGTCCCAGACCTCTGATTGAGAACCATTGCAATATGGGACAACATGGGGAAACTATTCCTTTAGCCAGTAGGACTGAACACATGGTTCCAGATGCAATTTAGACAGCTACCAGCTGAAAATTGTGTTTTCACAGCTACAACACAATGGTGGCAGACAAATTAGTATTAAACATCTTCCTTGCAGGATGGATGAAAATCAGTGATTTTAAAAAAAATCAATTTTTTAATTTAAAAATTTTTAAATTATTTTTTTAATTTAAATACAACTGTGTGGGGTTTTTTTAAATTTTTTTAAAAAAATTAAAATTAAATCTGAAAATGACAACCTATGTTAAGGCCTAAACTCACTATAATCTATTAAAATGATTTAAATTACATTAAATAATATTAAGTGGTACATTTGCTGCCAAGTTTTAAAGAAAGTCAAACCACCGCACTAGGGGAAGTCACTGACCAAGCTCCTGGAGCCAGATGAAGTGCTAAACCAGCTTTCAACAGCAATAGCCTCTTTAGCAGGTGCAGAGAGAATATTTTCTTAGTTTCAGTGTATTCAATTAGTGGAGTTCAGTGACTAGTTCATTCAAAGTTAAGAAACCAGTAGTAGTTGAAAAAGCAGGAAAGCTTGTTGACCTTTTCCAAAATCTTGAAGTACATAGTGACCAGAAACAATGTTACATGCACTAACTACAGCTTCCTTTATTTAACAAATCAGTTCATTTTAAATGCAAATTATGTTTTGGTATACTTCCTGATAAACCTTTTTCTTATGTATCCAGCATATTGAGGATAGTGTTATTTAACTAATAAAAACACATTTTAAAATGCTGTTTATGCATTATTTACTGAATTTGAATTTCCATCCAAATAGAGTTTGACACAATTCACAAGTAAAAAATTAATTATTTAGTAGATAAGAAATGCATCATTCACCATTTTCTCACATAATAAAAAATTAAAAATTTAGACTCTGAATAAATGTAAATTAAGCTATATAAATGCTTAAATAAATGTGTACAGATATAGTGTATCATCCTGGTTAGTAAACAGAAGTACTAATTTTAATGTAAAGGTTACATTTAGTTGCAAATCAATACATTTTAATGGCTACCAGCCAATGAGAATCAACCTTTAGAAAAATTACTAAAAAGTACAAATGCAAAACAAGATTAAAATCAATTATTTAAATCAAGGGGTGGCTAATGAGACTGATCTGGGATCCATAGATCTTGTCACAATTGGGGCAGACATTTCCCAATGGAAGGGGCAGATCTGGATTGTTGAGTCGGACTGAGTCCTTTCCCATTTCTCCATTTCCTGTTGTTTCCTGAAATACCGGGATCCTTGACACATGGTTCTTTTTCATTTTTGTCAGTCGAAGGCTTGGGTTTCCCATTAGTTTATGTCAATACTGCACTTTTTCATGTTGGCTTTGAGGGTGTCTTTGAAGTGCTTTTTTTTATCCACTCCTTGTCCGTGTGCCATGGCTCAATTGTGAGAACATGACCTGCTTCAGGAGTCGATTTTCTGGCATTTGAAGAATATGACCTGCCCAACGGAGTTGGTGGTGGATGATAATAGCTTCAGTGCTGGAGGTTTTGGCTTGGGACAGAACACTGATGTTGGTATGTCGGTCATCCCACTTGATTCGGAAGATCTTGCAGAGGCACCACTGATGGTATTGTTCAAAAACCTTCAGGTGTCTATTGTACATGCCCTAGGTTTCAGCACCATACAAGAGAGCAGGGATAGCAATGGCTTGGTACACGAGAAGCTTGGTTTAATTCTTGATGTCACAATCTTCAGACATGTTTTCTCAAATGTCCAAAAGCTTCATTGGCGCACTGAAGGCGGTGTTGAATTTCTTCATCGGTGTCAGCTTTCTGCAACAGATGACTGCCGAAGTAAAGGAAGTGCTCAATATTCTCCAGTGTCTCTTTATTGATCTGAATTACAAGAGCAGGATCCTGGTGATCTGGAGTATGTTGGTGGACTTTAGTTTTCTTGATGTTGAGTGTGAGGCTGAGTTGGTTGTAGGCCTCAGAGAATGTGTCGACTATTTTTTGAAGATCTTCTTCCAAGTGGGCACACAGGGCACAGTCATCTGCATATTGGAGTTCAGTGATTGATTTAGTAATAGTCTTTGTCTGGGATCAGAGCTGAATGAGGTTGAAGTGCCATCCATTCTGAATTGGATGTCAAGACAGGAGAAGAGCTTGTCAGTGATGATGAGGATGACAGCAAGGAAGATGGAGAAAAGGATTGGCATGACGACCCAGCCGTGCTTAACTCCTGTCTTAACTAGAAAGGGGTCCGTTTCAGATCCATTGCTGACAACCAACATAGATATGTTGTCATGGAGGAATCAGAGGATGGCAATGGCAACAAATTTTGGCAGGCATCCAAATTTAAGGAGAATTCTCCACAAAGCCCCAGTGGATCGCGACCTTGATGTGGTGGAGCAACTTAATCGTTCCCATGATCCTGCGAGTGATGCTGTCTGGAGTTCACACTCCTGGCAGAGTCGCCAAAGGTGGGAAGGTCGAAGGTGAGGTTCCAGATGAGCAGCGATCCATCACTGGAACACTGTGTCTAGTTCTGGTGTCTACAGTTTTTAAAAATATATTGAAAATTTTGAGAGGATTCAAAAAAGATCTATAAGAAGGATTCAAGATTTGGAAATCTTGCTTTACCATGAGAGACTTATGAAGTTAAATTTACTAGAGGTTACTTGATGATCATCTACAAGAACCGTCATAGGAACAATACTTCTGATAGTAGAGGGTTCTTTGATCTCGGAGGCAAAGGCATAACAAGATCATATGACTGGAAGACAATTTAGACAAATTCAGATTAGATATTAGGTCCATATTTTAGAAGTGAGGTTAATTAGCCATTAAAACAATTTACTAAGGGTAGTGGTGGATTGTCCATTACTTGAAATCTTCAAATAAAGGTAAGATGTTTTTCTGAAAGATATGCACCAGCTAAACTAGAAGTTCTGGGTTTGATGCAAGAATTACTGGGTGAAATTCATTCCTGTGTAATGCAGGACAGATTAGATGGCAATAATGGTCCCTTCTGGCCTTTACGTCTAGGAGTAAGTGAATCTATAAATACTGCCGTGCATTTCATGGACATCCATCCCAGATAAACAATTGAGGCTGGGCAATTATACCTAAAGAGCACAATGCATCACTCCTCAACAGGACTTAAATCAACAACATTATCTGTGGTGGGCGCTATCATTCTTATCATGCCATCTCACATGCAACTTATTGATGTGTAAATCCAGGGTACAGTATGGATAATTCTTGGCCTTTTTCCTTACCAAAATATTACTCGGTCACTGCATCCCCAAACGTTTGATGGTTGAGGGTCAATTATTTGGCAAAAACCAATTTGCTGAAGAAAGAAATTTTTACAATATTTTTTGAAATGTTCTGGATGGTTATTACCATATATAAACTCTTATAGTTTTTGTATTTTAATTTTCAAACTTTAATATGCAAAGACTATATTTGAATATCTGTTATACAAATATGTGCACAGCCACAGCAATACTCAAAACAGTTCACTTAAGAGAGAAATAGGACCAAGGTGCATATAGTGCCTCTCTCTTTCACCATCCTTCTAGGATCAGCTAGTAAACAAGGTAGTGGCCCTGCATTTTAAGCATTGTGGAGCAAAACCTGCAATTTATTAAAGAAGAATGTCCACCAACTGAGTTATGAGTGCAGAATAAGTCAAATTTTATTTTATTTTGTGAATAACATACTGAGTATCACTCTTAGGTAACGGAAACCCCAATATTCTACAGACAGAAATAATAAACTAATTTAAAATACATATAATACCTGTTTTTGCAGCTACTATTTACACATATCTAATGTCTTAGTTTACAAACATTCACAGCTTAATAGAAATAAGCATAGGTTTCATATCCAACTCTAGTGGTTTATAAAAAAAATCTTTAGAATTGAAAACAAGACAAAGCATCAGCTAATATTGTTCTCTTCACGTGCAACATAGTGAAGTTATTAGAGTATGTTACTCACTGAACACTGACACTGAGATCTCACAATTGGTTATATAATTGGATTTAATATTGTTGACTTATTAATTCCACAAGTACCTGGTTATTATATTGGTAAAGGACATTCCCAGATTCCAAAATGCAAAACTTGTGGTTGGAGCAGAGACAGGAAAATATTCTAAAATTATTTTTCTTGCTAGTTGTTGGCCCCCAAACACCTACCATCACGTACAGCAGAAAACAATAGTAAATGCAATGGTCAAAGCCATTCAGATTGTCCAGTTGAAGAAAAACTGAAATGATGCTCCTCCAGCAAAATTTAAATGGCTTATTGATTAACTTGTACCTGACTCTCCACGGTCGTACACTCATTCAGTCATTGATATGAGCGCAAAGTGGGTGTAAAACACTCCTGAAACAGAGTGTACATCAGAAGACAGTTGAATAATGTAAGCCATTCAGATTGTCATGTTGAATTAAAAATGAAGTGATGCCATATGATCAACAGTGTAGGTTATTTCACACCTGAGAATGCTCTACTCATTGAGACAACTCTTCAATAAACCTCTTAAATTTTGTTTGATGACTTTATATACCACATATTCCTTAGCATCATCATCTTTAGAGCATTCTTTCCATAAATAAAGAGATACATTTCCCAATTTTTCCTGTAGCTATCAGTTAACTACTATGTATCTTTGAAAAACTAATTACTTTTGTTTAAAGAATCTCAAACTTCCCTTTAAAAGTAACTCTCAGCTCCCAAGTACTAATCTTTTAAAATCTGTACTGATTATTTGCAATTGATTGTATTAGCAGAATCAGCAAGACAGGAAATATTGAGATAATGTAGCACACTGAACTGTATGCCTTGTATTTGCCCCTGCATGGCATATTGTATATTTTGAACACTGCATATGACATTCAACAGCCCAGGGGAAGGTCTTTGTCAGAGCAACAGAGAATCTGACATCTTTCGTGCTCACCAGTATTTATAATCCAGAAGCCAGTTCACTATTGTATTTTGTCATCCGTGTGTCCTGACTGTTTAACCAAATATACATGTTGGATCATTGTGGCACACGATATATTACATCATGAAGTGCTCATTGACCCAAGTTACATCTCTACTATTATTAATAGCTATTATTCATAGAGTACCATAGTTGTGTATAGTGGTTTACAAGCAATAAAAATTAAGTGTCAAAGATCAATAATTTGGGAATGCTCAGCTTTGTGGTGAAGTTCTCTATTAAAAGATAGTTGTTCAAATGGTCAACTTCACTACAGATCATTTTCTCATGACCTACAAATGTAAAGTGGATTCTTGATTCCTCTTCAAACAGCACAGAAACATGTGCACAGCTCCTAAAATCCTTAGTAAATCCATGTAAAATATATTTTGCCTTATTCTTATCTGAAAGGCTAGCTAATATTCCTCTAAAGATTCCAACTTGATTGAGATTTAAGTTCTTCATATTAGTCTGCACCTGACAACCATAATATGGGTAATGCTTTCCCCAATATTTACCTTGCTTACTGTAGTAGCTCTGTTGCAGTAATAAGCATATGATATCCCTTCACCTTGTACATTACCACTTATTTCGGCATTATTTTTCCTATATGTGCCTTTGTAACCCATATACTCTTTGGAGGAGAGGACAAGCTGGTATAGGATCATGAATTCTGTACATAACTGCATAGTCATCTAATCCTGGATGGTACATTTTTGCTCTCAGCAAAGAAAAACTTGCATTCATCATATGAACCTGCTGTTCCCTCCTAGCATCCTTGGATCCTCCTGGTCTTTTCAGGACACTGCATTGCATAATGTACTCACATAAATGCTAAATGCAGGTATCAGCTGGCATAAATGCTAAATACAGAGAGACAATATAAATTAATTATCTTTCTTTTCTTCCATTTTACACTGTTTCCTAGGCTTCCAAAGAAATAGCTTCACACATTCTCTTCATCATAATTTTCAACTTGCAAACGGATTTAGACATTTAATAGTACCTTCCCAACCTCTGATAATACCACCTAGCTATCATAGTAATTTTCATCTCTAGATCTCAAATCACTTTACAAAGAAGGCAAGTATCATTTTACAGATGAGGAAGCTGAGGCATGGATAGGTGAAGTGACTTGTCCAAGGTCACCCAGTAGGTCAGTGGCAGAGCTGGGAATAGAACCTCAGTCTTCTAAGCTCCAATCCAGTGGTCCGTCTACTGGACAAAACTGCTTCTAGGCTAAACATCCAAGCAAACACTAAAAGTAGACTACTCCTTCTGTATCCTTTAAAGAGGGGACTTTAGCACCAATAGCTACTTCACGGTATAGCCATTTAATATCACAAATTGCCCATTTAGTGATTAAGAATGCACCCTATATGAGACCCTGCAACAAACCAGCCCAGTCCTATCTTGCCCTAAAATGTCTGAGGGAATAGATGATTCTCGCAGTGTGACCTGAAAGTCAACAAATCCTGGCTCAAGGATCAAGGAAGGAAGAAGTTCCAGAGTTGCTCATGGGAAATCCCCTGCCAGCAGCTTCCTAAGCCTGGCATCTGTTAGCTCAATCACATTAACTAATTACAAATACCACAGAAAATTTGGCCAAACTTTATATTAAAGTTCCATTTATAAATAATTTATACAGAATTAGTAAATGATTAATAGATATTATAAACATGTTATGAACATGAGTAATATATGTTATAGAGGATTATAAGCACATCAGTAGAAAGATAGATCATGGTTATAAGCCATGTTTATAAGTAACCTAATTAGCTGCTAGACTCTGACAGTCCCTAATAATTAGTCATTTATTAAAACAACTTTTAATAATAAATCATTTATAAATGGAACCTTAATGCAAAGTGTGACCCAAAACTTTATAAGTCAAAACCAACATCTGAAATTCCACCCAGAAACTAACTGGAAGGCAATGTAGATCTCAGAGCACCGATATAAGTGTTCTCTGCATAAACCTTCACTTAATAAGGAAGCAGCTGAAACCTTTACCAACTTAAGTTTGTGAATGGTATAGTGCCATGGAGAGCACTGCAGCAGTCTAATCCCAATCTAACGAAGGCAGGGAGAATTGTAAAAAGTCCCATATCAGAAAGTCCTGTGTCTGGGCTACTACTTCTGTATGTCCATTCCTGAGCAGAGGAGGATCTAAATCAATCCTCATCCGGCTAACAAATGTCAGAAAAACTCCCTCAGTTAAGGGGACTGATATAAATCACCATTTCTTCTGGTTGCATTCCCCAGCAGCACAATCATACCACAGCCATCCCTGGATGGAGCCAGAGCTTCATCTGAGCTCCAGTTTCACCCTGATGCTGGATAAGTCTCTGTTCACCAAAAGGGTCAGGAGACACGGAGATGGGTGTCATTATCATAAAGATATTGTAGCCCAGGCCTCCTCATTAACCTAGTAGCCTCATATGCATGTTAAGCAGGATGGACAACACCTCAGAACCCTGTAGTACTCTGCATGGGAGAGCCCTCAGGACAGGTGAGCAATTCTTAATGCCACCCTGTCTCAGAAAGAAAGAATGGATACATTCCATAGCAACGCCGTCTATACATGGGAGGTCTGCAGACATGTCACTGAAACCTCATGATCAAGAATAATGAAGGAGGCTGGCAGGTCTAAAAGAACCAGCAAGCAACAGCTAATGGTGCTTGGCTTGTGTACAATACCGAGGCTGAAACCAGATTGAGTGGGGTCAAGGAAAGCTGAAGATTCTGGATATTGCCAAAGTGGCCTCACAACAGGGTCTGTTTAGCTGTCCCTGAGGAGAGCAGAAGGGAACATGTGATTGTCTGACTCTTCTGCGTACCAATCTCACTCTATCCTCCCTGTGGTGTTTGTACTTCACTTTCTATTGCCATCAGAGTTATGTGACTACATAATAACTTCTTTATTCAACACTCTAGCTATGGTTAATGGGGGGTGATGGGAAGAACTGACTTCACTGCCTGTTTTTGGTCTTACAAAATAGCAGAGAGTTCAGACTGATTAATGCGAAGGACTCTAGTCTGAATTTACAAAGTGTTACTTTCTGCATGATGACATAAGCTCTGTAGTGTGCCATGCAGTATGGTGTAGAGTCAGAACATGCTCATTTCACACACATCCCACTTGTACAAGCACAGTAGTGTTAAGGCTTCTCCATAGCAAGTGGTCTTTCATTCACATTGTGAGGAAACGGTCTTTCACACACACATTGCCTCTGATGACCCCAGAACATGTACTTACATCAAAGCAGTTAAATATGCTCCTGCTCCATTGCTTCCTGGCCTTTGCAGACTGCCAGTTTCTTAATGTAGCCTTCTAATCAGCTATTCTGTGGATTCTTGGAAACACATCAGCCTGATATCTGCTGACAACTTTCATAACTGTCTTTAGCACTATCAGTAAGGTAGTAGTTGGTTCCTTCCAGGCACCCATAATATATTGATTTTACATTGGGATAGATTCTGATCTTAACTACACCAGTGTAAATCTCGAGTGACTCCACAGAAGCCAATGTGATAACTTAGGGTTACCATACATCCGGATTTTCCCGGACATGTCCGGCTTTTTGGTCCTCAAATCCCCGTCTGGGAGGAAATTCCAAAAAGCCGGACATGTCTGGGAAAATAGGGAGGGGTCGTGGGGCTTGGGTCCGGGCTGGAGCCGCTGGGGCTGGAGCCGGAGCCGCTGGCGCCGGCGGTGCTCGGTCGCCGGCCGGCGCCGCTCAGCCGGGGCTGGTGCCGGGCCGGAGCCGCTCGGCCAAAACCGGGGCTCAAGCCGAGCCGGGCCGGAGCCACTGGGGCTGGGGGTGCTCAGCTGCCGGCCGGGGCGGGCCGGAGCTGCTCGGCCAGGGCCGGCGTGCTCGGCTGGAACCAGGGCCGGCGCCCCAGGGCCCAAGCCGAGCCGGACCGGGCCAGAGACGCCGGGGCCAGAGCCTCTTGGCCGGGGCTGGCCGCTGGAAGGAGCCGCTCGGCCGGGGGGGCCGGACTGGGCTGCGCCTCCTCGCGCGCGCCCCGCCCTGACCCAGCTTACCTGCTGCCTGCCTGCCTGCCTGTTTCAGGCTTCCCGCGAACATTTGATTCGCGGGAAGCAGGGGAGGGGGAGGAGCAGGGGGCAGAGCATTCAGGGGAGGGGGCGGAGTTGGGGCAGGGACTTTAGGGAAGGGGCGGAGTTGGGGCGGGGCGGAGGAGGGGCAGAGTTGGGGCGGGGAAGGTGCGGGGGCGGGGCCCCGTGGAGTGTCCTCTTTTTGTTGTGTTAAAATATGGTAACCCTAGATAACTGAGGTCCTAATCTTGCCCAGTGACACTGCTCACCTGAATGCTGTTTTTGAGAGGATAGTAGACTATCATTCTTCCTTCTTGGTAGTTATTTTTATGCTGATCAGTATCATCTTGTTATCTTGCACTTCCCCTCACCTATCTGTTGTATCCACCTGTTGTCTCTTGTCTTATATCTAGAGCATAAGTTCTCCACAGCCAAGAAACTGCCCCAGAAGAATACCTACTTATATGTCCCACTGCAAGAAGCTGGAAGAAAAGAGCATCCCTGAATCGATAAAGTTCCTATTGACTTCTTTGGAGTTGTGGGTGCTCAGTATCTCTGAATATTAGATCCATGGGCTCACCCACTATGAACAGACACTTCTCAAAAGTTGGGCCCTACCCTCTTTTTGCTTGCATTTACCACTCTGTTGTGCAAGACAGCTATACAAATACTTGCCTGCCACACACGAGTGAGGAGGCTTATTTTATTACTGATGCTGAAAGAGGGGCACTACAGCACAGAAGTTCAAACTATTATTAATATAGCATTAAAAGTACACCTTCATTATTATCTTTGTTCACTGAATCACCACTTTTGGCTGAACTATGGGGTAGAGGCAACAGGGTCCAACTGAAGTGACTAGTAGTACTCTATGAGCTGAGGGGTGAAAACATTTTCTACTGGGTTCAGTGGGCATTAATCAGGTCCATAGGGAAAAGGAAAAGACTGGAAGAAATTTACAAGAACAGGAGACCTAAATAACCTGCAACTGAATGGGGAAATAGAAGCACATGAAAGACAACAGGCAGAGCTCATTAACGCTAATGGTTTCAGGTACAGCATTTATGTAAACTAGTAATTGCTTCCTGCATTTCTGGACATTGTAAAATAGCCCCCTAGCATTTAGTTTGATGCTAGTGAAAAGCATCTTTAATGACACTCAAGTTAAAAATATAACTGCTTCTAATATGTTCCTGTACCTGTTTAAAAACATGACTAATGTTAACATCTTTCCAGCATATTCCATTGTTAGAGCTGTGCTGCTGTCACAGAAATACTAGCCCTCTTAGGGTCTTCACATCCAGCCTGCATCCTACTCACCTCTTCTTACTCGAATTATTATCATTGCCATGAGCAGTACTGCTAAAGTTGGGCCAAATCCTACTTCTGTGGAGGCAATGGGAATTTTATCATTGATTTCCAAAGAAGCAGGATCGGGCCCTTAGCAGAAAGAAAATATAGCCAAATCCTATAAAAGCAGTTAGTATAATCAATCAAGTACAGTGGTATTTTTATGTGATGCTGAGTTTGAAATTACCTCTTTAAAATTCAGATTCTTCGGTTGATACAGATTTTCTTTTCAGGTAAATTGGCCTTAGCAGATAAAACTAAGATTCTCAAACAAAATACAATGGGCCAGAGCCTCAGTTGGTTGGCCTCAGTATAGCCTCATTGATTGCAATAGATCTATGCCAATGTACACCAGCCAAGGGTCTGTCCCTTCATGCTTTCCTGGTCAGTAGGAGTGCAATGAGGAGGATAGAGTAGTGGGTAGAACTGGGCAGTAAAGTGGTAGAATCTATAGATATTTAATTCTTTGCAGACTTTGTCAACTTTTTAAATTAAACAAATGTTCTCAATTAAAGAAAGATTTGTACATTTTCAGTGAAATACTCCAGTAATAATAGTGTATGTTCTTACTGTTAAGGTATCTCAGCAGGCAACCAGTAAGTATTTTGCACAAGACCTTCAGCTGTGAAGTTTAAAAAAAAAAAACCCAGTCACCACCACTCAAGTTCCCTAATTTTAAAACCAAGAGAAATAAAAATAATTCCGATCTCGCACCTGTGTAAATTAGCAGCAACTCCATTGACACTAATGGAGTTATGGCATTGGAAAGCCAGAGTAAGTGTATTCAGAATCAGGCCCTTACTTCTTAATGCTCATCAAAGTTGTACATCTTTGTGCTCATCTTAATGTACTTCTTACTGCTCATCTGAATCGGCGGGTAGAAATCGACCTCTCGGGGATCGATTTATCGATCCCCGAATCGGCGCTCTAACTCCACCAGGGGAGGTGGTAGTAAGCGCCGACGACAAAAAGCCGCAGAAGTCGATTTTGCCGCCGTCCTCACAACGGGGTAAGTCGGCTGTGATACGTCGAATTCAGCTACGCTATTCACATAGCTGAATTTGCGTATCTTAAATCGACTCCCCCCTGTAGTGTAGATGTAGCCTAACTCTTGCATCCTCGTGCACCTGCATCCTGTTTCATGTTTCACTCCCTCAGTACATATGACTAAGCTCAGATGGGCCAAATTATCAACTGGCCCAACACTCCATAGCTATGCTGAACTCAAAGGGAGCTATGCCAATTTACACCACTTGAGGATCTGGCCCACAAAAGCTGAAAGCCGAACTTGCATCTCCTATGGTAGGCAAGCATTGTAGTGCTTTACAAAAATGTTGATGCCTCATTTCCCCTGTATTCATCAATGTTAGTCACAAAAATAGACCATACAAACATAGCTCTACAAACATAGCTGTATTTAAAACAAAGTTTATCCACTTCTCAAATCTTTTGCATTAACACAATGTACAGGCTTTATTTTTAAATCTCACTTTTAGCAGTAAATAGGAACCTGTACTTATTTTTTCCTTTGTTAGCATGCAAACTGAAAACACATCTATTGTTTCTATATTTAAAGTATGCACTACACCATTACAAAACAAATTTAGTTGCATAGTAAAAACTACCAGCTGTAGCTTAGTAGTGAAATAAAAATAAGTATTCGTCATCAAACTCAAATGCCAGCTTCATTTTGAAATAAGTTATACTAGCAGGATTGTCGAGTGTGCAATCATAGCCAAATTCTAATTTTTTATCCAACAGAAGCTGAGACATTGGGAAGCCTGGCTTCTTATTTTGTGCTTTTTGTAAAAAAAAATAAACACTGAAGAACATTCATTGGCTTACTTCCTGTACAAGGGAACAGTTTACCCCTGCCTTAGAAAATGGTGATTTGGCAATGTAATTGCATCATTATTCTTTAAAATAAGTGGGAAACCCATCTTCATTATCTTTCTACATGTTGTGCTCTGTGCTTTGACACTTTGTAGGTGAGTTTTGAACTATTTAGACAGGCATTTTTGTTATGAGAGAAGGGAATGTGACTATTTTGATGGGAATTTATTGCATTCAATATTATTTTTGAACAGACTAGATTACTTCACAGAACTAGTTAGCAACTACTTTGAAAATTCTAATCAACTACTCTTTGATTAACCTAAAGAAGCCTCATTCACTGTTATGCATCCTAGTCCTTTTGATGTAATGGTGCAAGGGTATGGTCTATGTTTTAATCTTTTTAGGTACAAGAAATGTTGTCTATGTAAATTAAATCTATCCAAAACCAAGAAATTTTCCTAATAACACGGCTCTTAATCCTGAAAAACGAATCAGTTTTCCAAAATGAGAGTGTCAGTGTTGTTTAAAAATAATTAAATGTAAGAGTTACCAATTGTTCTGCTAAGCGACCTAGCAAGAAAACTCCCAGGGCACAGTCTGTGTGTGTGTGTGTAACACAAATATGTGCATGTCCTGTCATCCCTCTACTCCCCTTTTCTGGCTCTGTTCTTGAGGGTGGTCACAGTATTGAATTATACAAAAATTCCCTTCTTCCAGAGTAGGATTCTTGTATATTTCATGACCCTGACTGCTCACATGAATAGTCAACAAACACAGCATTTTCATCATCGGTCGTGTTACAGTATGTACACCCACAAGTAAAAGCTTGGTAGGTCTCTTTTTTTCCTGCCTGCAGCCTTGGCAGTGTTCCTTTAATAATTTAAATATTAATACTTACAATACAATGGCAGATGGAATTTCAAAATCCACACATTGCATTAAGAATCTGCCTTTCATTTGAATGTACGTTGGAACCTTCTATATAGGCTTTTAGACAAGAGTCCAGCTAGCAAGACACCCTTAAAAGCTACAAGTTGATGACAAAATTAAAATCCACAAAAGCTAGGGGCGGAGGGTTATGGTATTTTAACTGCATTTGAAATTAAATGGACCTTGCCCAATGGGAAAGGCACCATAGCACTGTGGACTTTCCTGAAGGATGCTAATGTATTTTGTATGTACTAATGCAGTCAAGTGGTTTAGAAAATCCCCTTGAGATTAGGGTGGGAGAGGAATATGGTTTGAACACAGGTATTATTTTGACAAATTGGAATAGGTAGAAGGGAAAGGCAATTAGATCAGACCAGGAGAAAGTTGCAATAATCAAGGTGAGAGAAGACATGGGAATGAAAATAGGTTTTGGTAGCAGAGACAGCAAGGAAAAGATATTAAAGAGGAAGAAGCATTGGACCTTGTAAGAGACTTGAAATGGTTGGGAAAGGAGAGAAAGGGGGAGAGAGAGAGAAGATTACACTGAGACTATGGGAATGAAGACAGGAAACATAATGGCAGTTGTCAAAAAGAAATAGTGAAAAGAGGCAGAGGAGAGCAAAAATTGGAAGGCAAGATGAGAAGTTCAATTTGAAAGAGATTGAATTTCAGATAGTGGTTGGACTTCTAAGAAAACATGCCAGGAGGCAGCTAGAGATGTGAGCATGGATGGAAGAACCATAGTTGTGGTCTGTTTGGTTTTTTTCAAACACAGCAGGGTGTGGGCCGTAGCCTCCTTTGGTGTAAACTGGTATAAAGAGGAGCTGGCCAGCTCTATTCCCAGGTTTCAGCCTCAGAAAACCAGAAGATTCCTGACACAAAGAAAGGGAGAGAACTGTATTGCCTAGTTTCACACAGTGTCAGGTTTATGCTTCATTTTCTTCAATGGAGTTGGACACTACGCTCATGTAGGAAAGAGAATAGAGTGTACCTAAAGTAGGAAAAATATGAGGCCTTGATAATATAGGGGTGTGTGTGTGTGTGTGTGTGTGTGTGTGTGTACTGTACAGTACATTGCTCTCATGTTTACACTCCTTGTTAGAACCAGAGGTCCAGGTACACCATAAGAGTGTAGACTGCCTCTAAAAAAATCTTTGCTTATGAAAACTCCTTCTGGCCCCTATGTGTCAACCTCTAGTCCTGATGCAATTATTAAAATGGCTGACCCCTCCAGTGCCCACCCTCCACTCGCCTCCCAGGCATATGCAGCCACCCAATTCATATCAATACACACATAGAAACATTTCAAGTATTTCCAAATACTATTTTGAAATTTCAATGTTTCACTTTTATATTCTGAGTATTCTTTGTAGTCTTCTAAGACATCACAGCAGGCAAACCAGTGAACATTTAATGGGCATTTTTAACAGTTCACTCACTTCAGGAGAGATTCCAGAGGATTAGAAATTGGTAAACCTAGAAACAGAAACTAGGAAGGGGAAGAAGTAGAGCCTCATTAGCACCAGAACTTTGTCTGTTGAACTTCTTCCCTGAAGATGTCTGTTGAAGTTCTGTTTGTGGGTGATTTAGAACAAGTAAATTTTCCTTTTATATATTCATAGCTATTTAGCTTTTCCTCTTTCCTTCACTATGCAAGTTCAGTAAGGTGGGTTTTTTCAGTTGGGTCATTGGATCTCTTCTACTTTTTAAACTTTGTGTTGGATTTTCAAGAAAGGCCCAGCACTCAGATGTTCCAATTGCTTTTAATGTGGGGGCTGAGCACTGTTGAAAAACTGGTCCTGTATTTTTACCACACATTGCCCAGATTACTATTTACAGCATCTGTCCACATACAGATAGATGTGGTCAAAAAAGAGGTAATTTCTTCTGCCCATTCTGGAAATCAGGATTTAAGTATGTAATCTTCCAACCATATCCTGTTGGAAAGGTGATTTGTTTTCATGATTAGGCAGGCTGAATTATATGTAATCTTGCTGAAAATGTGAAGAGTTTTATATTGCTGTGTAGATCTGATTATCTGAATTGTGACAGCATGCACAGTGCTTTAATTATACACCAATGCCTGTTGACGTCATTGAACTGATAAAATTAATTTTTAAGGGTTGAACCTACAATTTTTTTGAGATTTGATCTACTACTTCTATACACAAATGATTTGTATGTTGTATTTTTTATGAATGAGCAAAATGTGCATGCTGTGTATGCGGTATGTATCATCTCTGTTCAACAGTCCATGTTATACAAATTTTGGAAACCACTGATATAGAAGTTCAAGTGCTAATGCAAGAACATGCATAGACATGACTTGTGCAATTTCACTAATTACGTTTAAGTGGTTATTTGCTCATGCAATCACTAATTGCATGCACAAATTCTGCATTCACATTTTAGCTTACAAAGTTCTACAGATCTGTACCATTGTTTCCTGATCTAATACTAATACTGTGTCCCCATATATGTATTTAATCAAAAAGGATGTTATTTCATTTATGTCATTCCTCTTAACCTATATAGGTGAGAATACTGCTAAGATTATGAATCATCCACACTTGAAAGTTGAAAAGTAGCATTAAAAATGCATTTCCACAGATGTCATGGTTTCATTCCATTTCTTCTCTTAAAACATATTTAGTAACATTTCGATTCACCCAGAATTAGCTTGTATGCCTATCGTATAGTCAAAGGAAGTAATGACACATGTAAAATTCTGACACTCTTAACTATGATACTTCGACAATGTACTTGTGCTTATAAAAGATAGGACAGCAACGTAATTAGGTAATGTTGTTTTTATTAGATTAAATATCTAGTTTTCCAAACCAAATGTAATAAATTCAAGGTGTCAAATACAAGACTACCAAGACTGCTTTTTGCAGATGTTATACATTGTTCATTGAAGAGTGAACTGATGGGAAATACGGAAAATAAGAAGTGGAAGTAACAGAGATCTTTCTACTTAAACAGAAATTGTGTATTCTGAGAAAAAAACTAAAATATCATTTCCATTAATCACTAGTTGTCAGAATAATTTCTTAAGAACAATTCCTATGAATTTCTGAAAGCTTACACTAAATGCAAGAAGATTATTACAGAGCATTTTCAACTGATATAGTAGAAATTAAAACCAATCATTTTGGAAAAAATATATGGACAATCATGCTGTTGGTGTTCACTGCACATTGAAGGGAACTGGTGGAAGTTGTACCACGTGATGGGGAACAAATATGAAATTCATGTCCGAACTGAAGCACTGTTGTGCTTCTGCTGAATACATTTAGAGGGCAGAGCAGCACTCCAAAGGGGGTTGGCATAAATGAAGGACATGAAGCCACAGGGAAAAGGGGGCCAGGTTGAAAGGCCTAGTAATTGTGCTTGATGCTATAACGATATTCAACAGTGTGAGTTTATAATGCTTAGTTTGGGGAAACCTACAATAACCATGTAATGTATTTTAACATAAATTACTAATATGTACTCTTGCCCTTTACTACATCTCAACATAATTTTGAGCTGTGAATGGATAAAAATATGTGGGATTGGTTATATATCTAATCTGGAAAAGCATTGGACACTTTTGTTTTATACCTTTTAAGAAACAGACCTCAGTTGCTGATAATGGGTGTTGCACTGTAGTTGTAATCATTTTAACTCTAATGAATTATTTTCTATTTCCAAATGGATCTCTTTCCTTCAGGATTCTATTGATGCTGCACTAAATAGATTGATTTAAAACTATGAACATTCAAAGATAAACACGCAGACTCAAATTTCTTGGATAGTCCTGCATTTCATCTGTATTCTCTTTCCCGTAGTTGCCCATTAAAATGTGTAAATACCAGCTTTCCCCTTTCTAATCACCATCTCCTTTTGATGCTCAGTTCCTTCAATGATTTCATACACCCTATCATATAAGTAATTGTTATGCCTAAAATATTAAACTGAAGCATCACTGCAAGACGCAGGTAGAAGTAGCAGTCTGCTTATATTCTTTTATTATTCATTGACGGCCACAAGTGTGCTCAGGGTGGCACAAACATAAATGAAGACACAGTCGCTGCCCAAGAATAGACAAAGGTTTCTTGGAATTTATTATTTATATGTCCAGATATATGTTGGGAAAATAACACAGCGGGGCACAGACTATCCAACAAATTCTTGGACTGCATTGCAGACAACTTTTTATTTCAGAAGGTTGAAAAAGCTACTAGGGGTGAAGCTGTTCTAGACTTGATTTTAACAAATAGGGAGGAACTCGTTGAGAATTTGAAAGTAGAAGGCAGCTTGGGTGAAAGTGATCATGAAATCATAAAGTTTGCAATTCTAAGGAAGGGTAGAAGGGAGAACAGCAAAATAGAGACAATGGATTTCAGGAAGGCAGATTTTGGTAAGCTCAGAGAGCTGATAGGTAAGGTCCCATGGGAATCAAGACTGAGGGGAAAAACAACTGAGGAGAGTTGGCAGTTTTTCAAAGGGACACTATTAAGGGCCCAAAAGCAAGCTATTCCACTGGTTAGGAAAGATAGAAAATGTGGCAAAAGACCACCTTGGCTTAACCACGAGATCTTGCATGATCTAAAAAATGGAGTCATATTAAAAATGGAAACTAGGACAGATTACAAAGGATGAATATAGGCAAACAACACAGGAATGCAGGGGCAAGATTAGAAAGGCAAAGGCACAAAATGAGCTCAAACTAGCTACAGGAGTAAAGGGAAACAAGAAGACTTTTTATCAATACATTAGAAGCAAGAGGAAGACCAAAGACAGGGTAGGCCCACTGCTTAGTGAAAAGGGAGAAACAGTAACAGGAAACTTGGAAATGGCAGAAATGCTTAATGACTTCTTTGTTTCGGTCTTCACCGAGAAGTTTGAAGGAATGCCTAACATAGTGAATGCTAATGGGAAGGGGGTAGGTTTAGCAGATAAAATAAAAAAAGAACAAGTTAAAAATCACTTAGAAAAGTTAGATGCCTGCAAGTCACCAGGGCCTGATGAAATGCATCCTAGAATACTCAAGGAGCTAATAGAGGAGGTATCTGAGCCTCTAGCTATTATCTTTGGAAAATCATGGGAGACGGGAGAGATTCCAGAAGACTGGAAAAGGGCAAATATAGTGCCCATCTATAAAAAGGGAAATAAAAACAACCCAGGAAACTACAGACCAGTTAGTTTAACTTCTGTGCCAGGGAAGATAATGGAGCAAGTAATTAAGGAAATCATCTGCAAACACTTGGAAGGTGGTAAGGTGATAGGGAACAGCCAGCATGGATTTGTAAAGAACAAATCATGTCAAACCAATCTGATAGCTTTCTTTGATAGGATAACGAGCCTTGTGGATAAGGGAGAAGCTGTGGATGTGGTATACCTAGACTTTAGTAAGGCATTTGATACGGTCTCGCATGATATTCTTATCGATAAACTAGGCAAATACAATTTAGATGGGGCTACTATAAGGTGGGTGCATAACTGGCTGGATAACCGTACTCAGAGTTGTTATTAATGGTTCCCAATCCTGCTGGAAAGGCATAACGAGTAGGGTTCCGCAGGGGTCTGTTTTGGGACCGGCTCTGTTGAATATCTTCATTAACGACTTAGATATTGGTATAGAAAGTACGCTTATTAAGTTTGCGGATGATACCAAACTGGGAGGGATTGCAACTGCTTTGGAGGACAAGGTCATAATTCAAAATGATCTGGACAAATTGGAGAAATGGTCTGAGTTAAACAGGATGAAGTTTAACAAAGACAAATGCAAAGTGCTCCACTTAGGAAGAAAAAATCAGTTTCACGCATACAGAATGGGAAGAGACTGTCTAGGAAGGAATACGGCAGAAAGGGATCTAGGGGTTATAGTGGACCACAAGCTAAATATGAGTCAACAGTGTGATGCTGTTGCAAAAAAAGCAAACATGATTCTGGGATGTATTAACAGGTGTGTTGTGAGCAAGACACGAGAAATCATTCTTCCGCTCTACTCTGCTCTGGTTAGGCCTCAGCTGGAGTATTGTGTCCAGTTCTGGGCACCGCATTTCAAGAAAGATGTGGAGAAATTGGAAAGGGTCCAGAGAAGAGCAACAAGAATGATCAAAGGTCTTGAGAACATGACCTATGAAGGAAGGCTGAAAGAATTGGGTTTGTTTAGTTTGGAAAAGAGAAGACTGAGAGGGGACATGATAGCAGTTTTCAGGTTTCTAAAAGGGTGTCATACGGAGGAGGGAGAAAACTTGTTCACCTTAGCCTCTAAGGATAGAACAAGAAGCAATGGGCTTAAACTGCAGCAAGGGAGGTCTAGGTTGGACATTAGGAAAAAGTTCCTAACTGTCAGGGTGGTTAAACACTGGAATAAATTGCCTAGGGAGGTTGTGGAATCTCCATCTCTGGAGATATTTAAGAGTAGGTTAGATAAATGTCTATCAGGACTGGTCTAGACAGTATTTGGTCCTGCCATGCGGGCAGGGGACTGGACTCGATGACCTCTCAAGGTCCCTTCCAGTCCTAGAATCTATGAATCTATTACTGATAAGTATTATGGTCAGCAGTTTTTCAGCATGCTTTTTTTAATCATGCCTTCAGAATTTGAGGGCATCAATTTTATGTATGGAAAAAAATGTAATTGTGCAAACAAATCAACATATGCATGTGCAAAATGAATTCAGTTGGACATTTTTGTAGTTTAAAGGGTAGTTAAGGAGCTAATAGTAGATATGTCCAGAAAGGAATAGGAGATAACTGTTAAACAGGTATTTAGTTTTGGCGGGGAGAAGTGAAAATAAGCTGAGGGAAGTGGCACAATGCATGTAAAAATGCCGACTTTTCACCTCAGGGGACCAATAAAAGTTGTTGCACTAACCCATTTAATTTTTTCTTTGTCTGTACCAGTACTGTTAACTTTTGCTTTATACATCTGGAGACCTGAATTAAGTTTGGTGTCAGATGCAAATCAGTTAGTTTCAGTTTAGTGTCAGTCATCAGAGGCCAGATTTTCAAAAATAAATGTGCTAAGTTCACATACACTGATGTGTGTGCACAAATTTCAGTGCAAACACTGCATCCATAGAGAAATCGGACTTCGGGAGAGCTGGCAAATATAAAAGTGCACACACAATGTTGCAAATGTGGCCCTCAATATACAGGATGACCACACAATTTAGTACGATTTCTTTGCAAGATAGTTTCAGAGATGAAGTAGCAGGAATTCCTATAGTTCAGGTAATAAGAGAACTGTCACTATCAGAGCATACGTACACACGTTCAATGTATAAAGAGTGCAGCAAAAGATACTTTAGCTTTTTTCAACGGGAGACAGCTGAGGAGGATGACAATATGGTCTCATTTTAGAAATGCAGTTTCAATGGTAACACATTCTTTACTGATCCTAAGCCTCATATATTCCCAGAGTTAGCCATACTCAGGAAACACGGTTGTACATTATTACAGTTAAGATTTCTTCACAGGGAAAACAGGTGAGTGCCTGCAAATGGGATTGCTATTAACGTACCAAATGGGCCAGCAAAGTTCCTCCATATATACAGCCAGATCTGCTTGTGAGCATTCTTTGATAAATGGGGACATTTAGCTGTGATACATAAATGGAATATCAAGCAGTATATGCAGGAGCCAGGTAGGCCACATCAACAGTCAGCCAGGGTCTTTTGAGGATCTGATGGGACTACAAGTGTGGGGAGGGGATCGGAGAGGTTTCTAAAAAATGAGAATATGTTTGATCTGTTTGGCAAAATTTCTGTTTAGCCTGCTTAGACAGTACACAGCGTTCAGTGCCAGAATGCAATATCAGTTTATATTCACAATAGGGACCTGATTCTCATTTACACTAAGGTCCTGGTAAACAGCCTCTGGCAGTGTATAGGATCCTTAGTGTAACTGGGGATCAGACCCTAAATGTTTTTCATGACTGAATTGTTTTTCTTTCGAACAGCTAATGGTATCTCCTCTTTTTCTATTAGGTTGAGAGGATTGTTGACAAAAGGAAGAACAAAAAGGGCAAATGGGAATATCTTATCAGATGGAAAGGCTATGGAAGCAATGAGGACACGTGGGAACCTGAGCATCACCTATTGCATTGTGAGGAATTTATTGATGAGTTCAACGGACTACGTGTCACTAGAGAAAAGCGAGCAAAACATGGGAAACAGACCAGTGCGCCAAAATTTTTACGAGAAAGCCGAGGGTCATCTGTTGAGAAAATATCACACAGACCTTCTGAATCTGGGAAGGCCAAAGGGTCAACACATAAAAGAAAGCGAATTAACCCATCTCTTCAAAAACAGAAAAGAGGGTACACAGCAAAGCCGGCACCTGCTGGTGACAGGGCTGCTAAAACTGTGACTTACCGAACTACCCCCAGTGGTTTACAGATCATGCCATTGAAAAAGCCTCACAATGGCCTACAGAATGGAGATGCTGGTCACGAGAAAGATTCTAGACATTTTGGGAATGGCTCACAACAGCAAAACATGGATTTAAATGGCCACGAAGGAGAACATGATTTGCCCAGCATGTTGGAAGTTAATAATGATGTGCCTGTTGTGAATGGAATCGGTATGTGATTTAAACAGCAACAGTCCTTTCTGTTGGGTTTTAATTATGGCAATTGATAAAAGAGCCCAATTCATGGAAAAGTTATTGTCATACTGCATGAGTAATAAGCACATGAAAAAGGTCCAGACTCTGCACACAATTTTCCATCGATCCACTTCTTCACCTCCCTCCCTTTTCCTGCTGAGTCATGTGAGGCAATGTGGACTGTGTCACACACCTCTCTGGTGTGTTTTATTTACAGGTATTTGTGGGGGAGGGATGCCGAGGAATGGTGTGGGGGCGACAGTTGAGGCATGTACAACACTGAAATTCTGGCTATACCTCTTACCAACTCACTATTTGCTTCTCAATTCCACAAGTACCGGCCCAGCACTCCAGAAAAGGCAGGATCTTGGAAACTATCTTAGTATTAATTTGTTGCCTAAACTTTGTGATAAATGTGCCTGGATAATTTTACGGTACTTATTACTGCCACTAGTAACTTTTAGGAGGTAATTTATTCAGGATTGCCATTCCAGATGAGCCCAGAAGTCAGTATCTCTTGACAGTGACTTGATTCATAGGAAGGTGCAAGATAAAGACTTCATTGGATGGTACAAGGAATCCCCTAGTAGACAATTTATAATAACCTGCCCAGAGGGGACATTTATTCCTTATCCCAGTAGTTAGTGGTTGGCTTATGTCCTGGAGAATGGAGTTTATACCCCTTATAAAAAAATCATCCTGTTTTAACATAATTGTGGAGTTTCTCATTGCCCACAGAATTGTCAAATCCTTGTTAAATCGTACTAAGCATTTGACATCAATGATACCTTGTAGAATTTCTGTGGGTTAATTATGTGTTGTGTATTTCATTTTATCAGTTTCTCCCTTTCAATTTCATTGAATATCCACTTGTTCCTATAGTCTGTGAAAAGGTAAATAGGAGCAACCAATTTCTCATGCATCGCCTCAATAAGCCAAGGAGTGCCAGGTCTTTTCAATCTCTCCCCATATAGCAGTCTTGCCATGTTTCTAATGATTTTCATTGCCCTTCTCTGGCCCCTTCTGTTTCTGCTGTATATTTTTGGAGACAGTGTGAGCAGAACTGAACACAGTATTCCAGGTGAGGGTGTACTGCTGACTGATATAATAGCACTACACTGTTATCAGTATTGTTTTCTATTCCTTTCCTTATATTGCCTAACATTTTGTTTGGGTTTTTTACTGCTGCTGCACAGCAAGCAGAGATTTTCATTGAGGTGTTCACAATGACCCACCAATCTTTTTTCCTGAGTGATTACAGTTAATTTAGAATCCAGCAATGTGTATGAGTAGTTCAAATTCCTTCCATTTCATCTGCTGTGATGTTGCCAATTCAGGACTCTCTCTCTCTCTCTAGTTCCTCACAATCTCTTCTAGTTGTCAAATTTTGTTCACTACAGATGTTTCTATCACTTCACTTCCTTTTCAGATCATTTATATGTATATCAAACAAACCAATCTTACTACAGGTCCGTAGGGCAGCCCACTGTTAATCATTTGCCATGATGGAACAAATGGTTTCTTTTCCACTCTTTATTTTTATTAGCCAATTTCTAGTCCATGATAGTATTAGTTTCCTTAATAGCCTCTTGTGAATGACTGACTGTCAAAGGTTTTCTGAAATTCCACATAAATCATATCATATCACCCAGTTTTCCATTATCCACTACATTGTGGACACACGTTCAAAGAACTCTAGTAGGTTACAGAGGTGCAGTATTCTTTGACAGGAGCCATACTAGGTTGCCCCAACATGGCCATCAAGGTGTTTTTAATTCCTTAATTACCGTTTTGGTATTGTTTCAGTGACATGAGTACGCAGTATATTTCTTTGCTAATCCCATAACCTTGATTATTATAGTTACCCCAGCAGTTGCCACACTACACAACCATTGCTGTTATTTGGGTATTGCATAAGAAGTTCACACCTGCATTTTGTGAAATTAAAGCCTTGCAAGTCAGATGCACCGAAATGCCCATTAACTTGAACCCTTTCAAGTGCGCACACAGGCATTAATGCACCAATGTTCATGTTAGCCAGTGAAGGCCTGAGGCTGAAAATAAGGCACCTGTGTTCCAATCTGAGCAGCCAAATGTCCTGTCCAGAGAAAGCTCATCTTTAAGCGTATGAGTAATTCCAAAGGCTTCAGTGAGGCAACTCTCGTGCTTAAAGCTGAGAGTCTGGGGTTCTGGGCTTTGCTGGGTTTGGGTGAAGGAGTCTGTTTGAAAATTGAGCTTCAGCTGTGTTGTGTGTGTAACCCTTCTGCCCATCTAAGTTGGCAGCAACGAGGGCCGGGTTCTGTATCTAGGGGTTCCGTTTCAATAACGCAATGCAAAACCGGCTCGAGCCCCCACCCAGTGACAATTACATACCACCCCCTGGGCGCCTTTAAGAGGCAATACTTCCCCTCTCGCGAGCACGGAGTCTGAGTGTAGCAGAAAATGTTCAATAACATGAGGTAAACGACATCAGCATTAAATTGGAAAAAACACCACAAACAGGATTCCTAACACAAACCATGAGCAAAAGACCCACCGCAGCAAATTGGGCCGTGAATGAATGAAAGTTTTTAATGCCTATTGCTCTTAATTCATTTTCCAGTACACAATGTATTTATTCACAATGCAGTGGTTTTTACATTTTATATTTTAAGATCATTTTGTTAAAAGGGGAAAATAAAACAAGAACTCGAGGGGCAAATAAACTTTCATTTGTCCCTACGGGGGGGAAAAAACGGTATCTCCCATTCCTTGAATAATACCCTTGACAGGTCTGTCTAGAAAAAAAGCCCTTCCTTGCCCTGAGCTCCCAGGTGTGCAGACACTTATGGATATTCCTTATGGCATAACAGCAGATGGCCCAAACTATCTGAGAACATTTCTTTATAATGATTTTTACATTGTATCTCCCCCACGCCTTCACTTCTATTCTTGTGCTTTACACTCGTCTTGCTCCCTTCACTCCATTCTGTTCTTCCTGCAGCCAGAAGCAAAGTGAAGCTGAATTTTGATCTCTACATCTTGAGTTGAGATGCATATCCTCCAAAAGTTCTATGTCTAGCAGCACTCCTGAGTTGACGATTCCATCCAGTCTCACTTTGCAGTGGCCAACATGCACAATGGAGAAGAGAAAAAAGGGACAAACTATGCAACCAAAATAAGAGGGGAAGGGATAGAAAACAGGGGCAAGGAGGAGCAGGCAAGACAGACTACAAGTAATGCTTTTAAAGTTTTTTGCTATAGGCTTTTGAAATTTCTTCCATTCCCTGTCAGGAAGAAATTAGAGAGTGTGACAGAAACCACACGTAAATCAAAGAAATCTGCACTGCTATTCATTTCCGGCCAAGACGAATATGTTCTCTCCTCAGTTTGCACACTTACAGGAAGGCTCATTAGCATTAATACAGATGCCAGCTGTGATGAGGGCATATGTCCACTTAGTACTGGACTGACATCACCAACTCCTTTTACATAGGACAGCAACTAAGTCTTCAGTCATCCCCAATGTTGGCTATAGTCCAACCCATAGCCTAGAAGTGAAAGGCCCCATATCCCATCACCCTGAACCAAAAGTGCCTTTCATACTATAGCAATAATGAATAATTGAATTAACCTGATAATTACATTTATGCCATAAGCTGAGTAACCCTATAATTAAATAACCTGTATTTTGTCTATAAAATACCACACATACTAATGGTGCTGTAGAAATAAAATAATATATGTTCGGGGACTGAGGTTCAGTGGCTCCCTAAAGTGGCCTCCACTAATGCATGCCCCGCTTTGTATACACGTATACTTGGATGGGCTATCACCTGCACACCCCACGGATACAATTTTCACCAACAGACCCACGGTGTACTTGTAGATGTGTGTGCACGCGCCTGCACGCACATACCTGCATGCACATTACTGGAGGTTTGGACCACTGTGCAGCCATGTCAGACTCAGCAGAGCAGCTGGGATAGCCACAGACACAGCTTTTGCCTCTGCATCCCATGGACTTGCTTTCTTCCCAGGATCTGCTGGATTGGGAGACTACACCTTTTGCCCACAATCTGCACCCTCCCTCCTGAGGAGATAATTGCCTGGAAAAATACTGCCTCTTCCATAGACTTCTCTGCCGAAGGGAAGAATCCAGCCCCAACCTTGAAAGCCCAGATCAAGTAGTGCTTACCATCTTCTCCTATTATCTTTTAAGGGAATCAACAGCTGGTGATAAAAGCTTCAAGCACCTCACAATGTACATTAATATCTGTATCTTTAAAATTCTAACGTTCAACCCCACCTTTTAATACATTTACCAACATAAAAAGAAATCTCCATTCTGCATTCCTCCACTTACTCTTAATTTTCCTTAATCACAAGATTACTGTATTTTATTAGTTCTGTTACCTAGAATGGCAGAACAGAACCATGTAACAAATGACTATATGAATACTTATATCTGCCTCCATTAGGGTAAAAGTTTTTTGCCTGGTGGACATTAGAGGACAACATAAATCAAAATGCCCTGAGCCGCACTGGTTCTGTCCACTAGGGGGCTGGACTTGCCATACACACTAGCTAGTCCATTTCAACACACAGCATTGTAATTCCCGTGAAATAGCCACATCCGCTCAGCTCTTCCCTGTCAGTAAGTGTAAGGGTGTGCTGTAGGTTAATGTACACTGCTCTCTTGTTTCCTTTGCATCTTGCCATAAACTAGGAACACCTATTGTTCTGATGTTGCTAAGGAGATGCGTGCTGTTAGCCTTGGAGGTCTGGACTCTTGCATTGTGAATGACTATAATAGGCCAGGCCATGAGGAAAACAAACACTAGGTAAACTCTGGAACATCTGTTGAAAAAACTTTCTATAGCTTGAAGCAGTATTCTGATGACATTTGTTGTCTAAAGGTGCCACAGGACCCTCTGTTGTTTGTTGTCTTCTGTTATCCCATTGCTATCGGCTTCTTTCATGATACTGCAATTGAGAGGGATTGTTGTGTCAAATTCTTTGACAGCATCAAATTTTCCCCTTTAAATAGTCTTCTTCCTGCCCTACTCTAGTTCTGCACACAGTCTGCTGAAGAATTCGTGCTTGTTATGTATCACTAACCTCTGTATCTTTCCATTATGAAAACCTTCATAGTGTCATGGTGTCCTTAATTTAAATATTCTCTATCAACCCAGTTTCCTGCTTCCTTTTATTCCCCTTGTTCTGTTAATTATAGGAAACAGTAAAATGCAACCAAAAATACTCATTTTCTAAGTGTTGTTGTGGCCAAGTTGATCCCAGGATATTAGAGAGACAAGGTGGGTGAGGTAATATCTTTTATTGGACCAACTTCTGTGGGTGAGAAAGACAAGCTTTGGAGCTTACAGGGCTCTTTTTCAGGTCTGGGAAACATACTCAAAGTGTCACAGCTAAACACAAGGTGGAACAGATTGTTTAGCATAAGTAGTTAACACATTTTAAGGGACCATTCAAGGTAAAGTGGCCATCATGGGGGTGGGGAGGGGGGGAAGGAAGGTGAGGGAGGCAGCTGGGGGTGGGGGGTTATGTGGGTGAAACCAGACAAGTCAGTATGCTCTCGAATGAACTCACACAGGAAAAATTATAACAACAAAAACACATCACCTGTGGGTGAGCACTTTTTACAAAGTGATCTGACCTATCAGTCCTCATCCTCAAAGGAAACATGCACAACAACACTTTCCAATGGACTGAATAGACACATTGTAGTAATAAACCATAAATCCAATAATAATCCCAAACCCCTTGCCCCCGCTGCCTTTTTCCTCTTTCCTTCACCCACCTATAACTGGAGGGGTGTTAACACGCCACTTCACCTTGAATCACCCTTTGAAATAAGAACGTAACATAAGAACATAAGAATGGCCATACTGGGTCAGACCAAAGGTCCGTCCAGCCCAGTATCCTGTCTACCGACAGTGACCAATGCCAGGTGTCCCAGAGGGAGTGAACCTAACAGGTAATGATCAAGTGATCTCTCTCCTGCCATCCATCTCCACCCTCTGACAAACAGAGGCTAGGGACACCATTCCTTATCTATCCTGGCTAATAGCCATTAATGGACTTAACCTCCATGAATTTATCTAGTTCTCTTTTAAACCCTCTTATAGTCCTAACCTTCATAACCTCCTCAGGCAAGGAGTTCCACAGGTTGACTGTGCGCTGTGTGAAGAAGAACTTCCTTTTATTTGTTTTAAACCTGCTGCCCATTAATTTCATTTGGTGGCCCCTAGTTCTTACATTACGGGAACAAGTAAATAACTTTTCCTTATTCACTTTCTCCACACCACTCAGGATTGTATATACCTCTATCATATCCCTCCTTAGTCTCCTCTTTTCCAAGCCGAAAAGTCCTAGCCTCTTTAATTTCTCCTCATATGGGACCTGTTCCAAACCCCTAATTATTTTAATTGCCCTTCTCTGAACTTTTTCTAATGCCAGTATATCTTTTTTGAGATGAGGAAACCACATCTGTATGCATTATTCAAGATGTGGGCGTACCATGGATTTATATAAGGGCAATAAGATATTCTCTGTCTTATTCTCTATCCCTTTTTGAATGATTCCCAACATCCTGTTTGCTTTTTTGACTGTCGCTGCACACTACGTGGATGTCTTCAGAGAACTATCCACGAAGACTCCAAGATCTCTTTCCTGATTAGTTGTAGCTAAATTAGCCCCCATCATATCGTATGTATAGTTGGGGTTATTTTTTCCAATGTGTCTTTTACTTTACATTTATCCACATTAAATTTCATTTGCCATTTATTTGCCATTCATTTGTGTGTTAACTGCTTATGCTAAACAATCTGTTCCACCTTAGCTGTGACACTCTAGTCCAGTAAGAGATATTACCTCACCCACCTTGTCTCACTTTCTCAGATCAGTCTGGATAGAAATGTGTTGATTTAAGGAACCCTGCAGGTGCGTAATTGATTACATGGCTCTAAAACTATTACCAAAAAACACACCTGAGAGTTTAATGCAACGGAACTGTCTCTGGGACATTCTTATTTTCATTTGCTCTTCTGGAACATCTTTGCAACAAGTGAGTAACAAACTTGGTTAAAGTGTGAGAGACTCATCATTAGGGCCCTACCAAATTCAAGGCCCATTTTGGTCAATTTCACGGTCATAGGATTTTAAAAATTGTAAATGTCATGATTTCAGCTGTTTAAATCTGAAATTTCAGTGTTGTAATTGTAGGGGTCCTGACCCAAAGGAGTTGTGGGGAGTTCACAAGGTTATTGTAGAGGCTTGGGGGTTGCAGTACTGCTACCCTTACTTCTGCCCTGCTGCTGGCGGTGGTGCTGCCTTCACAGCTGGGCAGCTGGAGAGCGGTGGCTGCTGGCTGGGAACCCAGCTCTGAAGGCAGAGCCGCCGCCAGCAGCAGCACAGAAGTAAGGGTGGCATGGGATGGTATTGCCACCCTTACTTCTGTGCTGCTGCTGGTGGGGCGCTGCCTTCGGAGCTGGGCACCTGGCCAACAGCCACTGCTCTCCGGTTGCCAAGCTTGGCAAATTGTGACCCCCCCCTAAAATAATGTTATGACCCCCCTGCAGTTCCTTTTTGGGTCAGGACCTCCAATTTGGGGAACGCTGGTCTCCCCCATGAAATCTGTATAGTATAGGGTAAAAGCACAAAAAAGATCAGATTTCACAGGAGGAGAACAGATTTCACAGTCTGTGACACGTTTTTCATGAATTTGGTAGGGCCCTACTCATCAATTCTTAGCTAACATGGTAGCTAGAGAGACAGTGTGGTCTAGTGCATAGGACACTTGACTGGGTTCTGTTCCTGGCTCAGCACTGAACTGCTGTATGACCTTAAGCATGTCACTTCTCTGTTTCCTTTCCCACCCTTTGTTTCATCTTTTTAGACAGTACGTCTATCGGGAAGAGTTTTGTACAGCACCTAGCATGATGTGGCCCTGAAGTCAGCTGGGATCTCTAGACACCAATATAAATTTTGTTCCCTTGGTGACCTACCAACTCTTCTTCCCAATCTTTACATGGCTCTTTCTACACACCTTCACAAGTTTTACTGCAGATTATTTATAACCCGGTATTTAATTTATAGACCTAGCTAAATTAAGGAAACATTGTCTCGTGCTCTCTTTCACATATAAACTGAGAGCACCAAAAAGCTGAACTAAAATTTTCATCTCTGTGCTTAGGCTGGGAAATCAAGTTCAGAGGTAGCTAAAGCTTCCTGTGTTTTTTTGTGACATCTCTAATTTATTTCACATACATTATTCATTGTTTGGGGGATGGCTAGCTTTACTCCATGCCACAGTCATTTTTCATCTTGACATATAAAGGTGTTAACTGTTACCCTACCATGTACTAACCAGGTGATAAAAGTTAGGCACCAGGGCCGGCTCCAGGCACCAGCTTAACAAGCAGGTGCTTGGGGCGGCCAAGGGAGAGGGGCGGCACCTGCGGCAATTCGGGAGCGGCAGGTCCCTCACTCCCTCTAGGAGCAAAGGACCTGGCACCGAACTGCCGCCGCCGATTGCGGCTTTTTTTTTTTTTTGCTTGGGGCGGCGAAATGCTGGAGCCGGCCCTGTTAGGCACCATTTTGTTTTAGGCTGAATGTTCAGTAGGAAGACACATTATTTAATTATAGCTGCAGAGGTTGATATTCACTCTCTTGGCCCATCTCAAAAGTAGATAACTAAATTATGTTTAGGTTCCAACAACTAGAGATGAGCGTCTGAGTTCCATGCTGGAATACTGATATTGACAGACAGGCAACATTGTTCAGAATTTTGATACAGAATTGCACTATCATGGGACTATCAGACATTCCTCCCATAGATAATCCATGGATAGTTATTGGTATTTGTATCAGTTTTAGGTTTCATGCAAAAACGACCAGACCTATTTTAGTTGCATTGGTGTAAATCTTTGCATGAAACCTAAAACAATTATAGGCAAAGTGGGTGTCAGCAGACAGGATTTTAACCAACAGAAGGTCTACATGCAATCTACAGTGTCATTTGAGGAAAGCATAAATTAGAAAACATAGGTGCCATTGTAGATTGCATGTAGACCTTCTGTTGGTTAAAATCCTGTCAGCTGACACATACTTTGCTTATAATAATTGCTGTGAGGTTAACAGCTTCTTTTGTCATATCTTTAACTTCCCCACTTGGCGCACTATTTGAACAAAATGAGATGCAACAAATAATGATGATAAACTGATTGACGAGAGGCTTTTTGTTTTGATGGATTTCCCTTAAGAATTAAGCCCCAACCCTTCCCTTACCATCTGTACTTAGAACAGCTGTTGCTTATTCCTTAATAGTATGCAGATTACCAATGCAGTTAGCCCGAGGCTGCTTCCATCTCATGTCCATTCTTGCATCTAATTTCCTAAGTTCTTTAGACTTTATTGCAAAATCTCCCTCTCCAGCAGGCTTGCAGATGGACCAAACAACATAGTGAGCACGAAGCAGAGCAAATAGTGCACAAAAGTGGTATTGGAATCTTTGGTCCCCAAAAAAAAGGAATTATTCACAACCCCAATTATTCATTTCACATGAAAGTTTATACAAGAACTTTTGTTTATTTATAAGAATGTTTGTGAAAAATGAAATTGATGAATACCTAAGTAGAAGTTTGCTTAAAGATTCATACCAGAAGTTGTTCACAGATTTAAAGGCCAGAAGGAACAACTATGATTGTCATGTCTGACTTCTTTCCTAACAAGGCTACCTATTCAAGTAGCCATCTTGAAATTTCTTTGCTTTCCCATTAGGGTTGCCAACTTTCTACTCGCACAAAACCGAACACCCTTGCCCCGCCCCCTGCCCCGCCCCTTCTCTGAGGCCCCACCCCTGCTCACTCCATCCCCCCTCTCTCTCTCGCTCACTCTCCCCACCCTCACTCACTCATTTTCACCGGGCTGGCTCGGGGTTGGGGTGCGGGAGAGGGTGAGGGCTCCGGCTGGGGATGTGGGCTCTGGGGTGGGGCCACGGATGAGGGGTTTGGGGTGCAGATGGGGGCTCCAAGCTGGGGGTGGAGCCAAGGGGTTTGGAGTATGGGAGGGGGCTCTGGGCTGAGGCAGGGGGTTGGGAGGGGGTATGGGCTCTGGGCTGGGGGTGCAGGTTCCAGAGTGGGACCAGAAGTGAGGGGTTCAAGGTGCGGGAGGGGGCTCTGGGCTGGGGCAGGGGTTTGGGGTACAGGGCTCTGGTGTGGGGCTGGGGGGGGATGATGGATTTGAGGTGCAGGAGGGGGCTCTGGGCTGGGGCTGAGGGGTTTGGAGTGCAGGAGGAGGATCAGGGCTGGGGCACAGGAGGGAGTCGGGGTGCAGGCTCTGGGCAGCACTTACCTCAAGCAGCTCCCAGAAGCAGCGGCATGTCCCCCCTCCAACTCCTACACAGAGGCACTGCCAGGTGGCTCTGCGTGCCGCCCCGTCCGCAGGCGCTGCCCCCGCAGCTCCCATTGGCTGTAGTTCCTGGCCAATGGGAGCTGCGGAACTGGCGCTTGTGGCAGGGGCAGCATGCGGAGCCCCCTGGCTGCCCCTACACATAGGAGCCAGAGGGGGAACATGGCACTGCTTCCGGGAGCCACAGCAGGCAGGGAGCCTGCCTTAGCCCCTCTGCGCCACTGACCGGACTTTTAACGGCCCAATCAGCGGTGCTGACCGGAGCCACCAGGGTCCCTTTTTGACCAGGCATTCCAGTCAAAAAACCGGACACCTGGGAACTGTATTTCCCATCTACTGTTTGTAAAAAAGCTACAGTCCTCCAGTCAGGCACAAGAAACAGTACCATGCATCCTAGATGACATATACTTAGTGAACAGAAAATAGATGAAGACCTAGATAAAGGAAGTTGGTTGCAAACAATGACAGGCTGAAATGCTTTCACAAAGTATTTGCTGAATAATTCTGAATGCCGAACAAATCTGTAAAAGTCAGTCAGTCACCAGTGCTGCAGACGCTTCTACACTGCTTATCATTAAGCACATGAATACTCCCACTGACTTCCATGGAACTCCTCCTGAGTTTAAAGTTAAGCACATATGCGTTTGCAAGATTGAGACCTCAGTTTGCAAATAATTCATGAACAGAAAAAAAAGGAATAAACTACCAGACAAGTCATTGTGCTCTAGTAATGAGTCACTATAAACAAGGAAGAAGCCAAAAATGTACAAGTTATAATTTTTAAAATTTCAAGCATTTTAAAATGTGGTGTTGGTCTGGGATTTTTACATTTGAAAATAATTCTTGTCAAAAAACAAACAAAAACCCCCTAAAGGCTTCAAATATTCTTTCTAAACTAAGGAACTAATTTAAATTTAATGTTTCAATTAATAAACCATTATTTAATTGAATATATCTGCTAGAGCTCTACTAGAGAGTGTTTATAATTTAACTCTAAAAAGAGTTTTATTGAATCCCTGAAAAAATAGAATTAACAAATATGTATATATTAAATCAGGCCAGACTCTATCAGCTGAATACTATTAGACATTTAATATAGTTTAGTACTAAATATAATAATTGCAGGGTATAAACGGATATTTTACAGGACGTGAACATTTGCAGAGTCCAGGGTTTAGTGACGGCTAGTCATGTCATTGAATTAGCTACTCAGACATCAAGTAATGGAAATATTAAGACTATCGAAGGAAGATGTCTGGCTCCTATTAGGGAATCTTTCACTATAAATTCATCACTACAGTCATCAGTAACAATGCGTTTTTAATTGGACAAAGATGATTTAAGCTACAAAATTTAAATCCATGTCCTAATTTCCATCCCTCCTCCTCAAAAAAAACCCTCTTAGCTTTTTAATAGCAAAACCAGGAGGTTGGTTTACTCTGCTCTAGAGGTAAGAACAAACAATTAAATACAGATTCAGGTTTAGATGCAGACTGTACTCCTCTTTTTCCTTCCTGCATGTTTGGAGTATTTTGGGACCATCTCTCTCTTTTTTTTAAAAAAAAATGGCCAATATATCAAGTAAATTGAGCAACTTTAACTTCTGCTTTTGCACAGTCTATATAAGAACATAAGAATGGTCTGACCCAGTATGGCCAATGGTCCACCTAGCTCAGTATACGGTCTTCCGACAGTGGCCAGTGCCAGATGCTTCAAAAGGAGTGAACAGAACAGGGAAATGTATCAAGTCATCTACCCCGTCATCCGGTCTCAATTTCTAGCAGTCAGAGGTTTAGAGACACTCTGACCATCTTGACTAATAACCATTGATGGACCTATCCGCCATGAACTTATCTAATTATTTTATTCACCCATCATTTTAATGGTAATGACATTTAAAATATCTATAACTGCAAAAAGGAGGAGACTTACAGAAAGCATGTGTTTAGGATATTTTTATGACTCCATAACACAGCCTTTGGCCTACTTGTGGATTGTTACTAATGACAACATATTTCCTGACTATCCCATAGGAATTATAAATATGAACAAAGCAGGAGTTACAATTTACTGCAAGCAGAACTCAGGATAAACTGAATGTTTCTCAGTAAGATGCTGTTTTGTTGTGGTGGTTTTGTTTTTAAAGAGGAAGCATGTATTTCTTGTCATTGATTTAGTGTTTTCCTATCAATATGTGTTCTGCAAAATGGCACCAGCATTAATACATTTTTTGCAGTTTAATGTTATAAGTACAGGTGATTAAAAAGTCAGTATTTTACCTACTGTTACTACACAGTGGTATATGAGATACCACAGTTGTGTCCTAGTCTCCCTTTTGTGGGGAGGGGACTTTTTATTAATGTAAAGTTACAATAAGACATTAACATACTTCATTATATATTATTACTTATTAAGGATCAGCTTAATATTCAAAGAACCTGGCTAAAGATTCTGGCTTCCTAGTTGGAGAGCCCTCATTCTCCGAGTATGCTAAAAAGGGTGACCAAATTTTTTAAATGGCTATCCTCTTTTTGGCACTTCTCTTGCGTATATACTTGGTGTAAAAGCTTTTCTAATATGAGGACAGTATGTATTTTACTATTCCATGATTCCATTGAAGGAGAAGTAATATTTTCCCAATAATGTGCAATACAAGGTCTTGCTGCTAACAATAAAAAAAAAATTTAATTTGTCATCCTGTTTAAAATGTAGATCCTTTACTGGAGCATTCGGTAATCAGGTCAGGGGACCTCGAGGAAGGTCTTTTAGTTTCCTCCCAAAACTGTTTTATTCTTGGACACAAACTCCACATGTGCAAATAGGTTTGCCTTTCCCTGCAGCCTCTCCAATGGAGCACCTTGTATCAAGTTGTATCCTAATTTGAGCATAATCTCAGATACCACAGTGGGATAACAGTGGGTAAAATACTACCTTTAATGGTGACCGCTGGAATTATAAGGAAGAGGAGTGTGATAGTGGAGTCAGTTTAGCTGTAAATGTTTGATATGAACTGCTCTATCTTGCTCTAAGTCCCTGTAGAGATGTACAATTGAGGACCCTGTTCCTACATTAAAGTTGCCAAATGGAGTTGGTAATGGCTTTAGCTCTGTATACAAGGAACAATATGTATCTTAGGAAGAGATGATATGGACTAAGTCAATCATGCTCAGCTTTGCCAAAGAAAACTGAATTAGAATTTTCCCATGAACTGGAGGGTCACCCCAAATTCACATAAAAGAGCAGGGTACAGCTGCTCTCATTTTCCACTACAGGCACATCTGTTGAGACTACCAGCCCCAAAATGCAATGATTGATCTACATCAGAGTGGTCTTCTGCTCAGATCATGATAGAGCATTTCATGCTGGGATACGCAGGCTGAACCGCTGTAGTAAAAATGAGCAGTCAGGGGACACACTAGAATTCGTGGGCCACATTTGGTTGCTGGACACATTTTTGCCCACCCTTGGAATAGGATGATCTAGACATCAAGTGAAATTCAAGTTAATAATACACTACACTGTTTTCTTTGGAGGTATAGACATGATCACATGTATCCATTTTGGTTGTTTGCATTTGAAAGGTTCCTCTCTGGCCAATGGAGGCCTGAATCTGCACAGCACTGTGAAAAGGAAACTGGATGGGGAGAAAGATTATGTCTTTGATAAGAGACTAAGGTACAGCGTGCGTCAAAATGAAAGTAACTGTCGGTTCAGGGACATTGTGGTCCGGAAAGAAGATGGTTTCACACACATTCTGCTCTCCAGCCAGACTTCAGATAACAATGCACTGACCCCAGAGGTAAGCATGTAGCCATAAAAGCAAAAGAAAGCCATCTTAATAGATGGGAATGTGGTTAACCTGAAAATTAAGGCAACGCTCAATCTGTATTTTTAGAGGGTGGGGTTCCCTATTGAATATCTTTTTAAAATGTATGGAGCTCAAATATTCCATCTTTCCATGCTTGGAATTTTATCCAGATGGATCTAACTCTTATATGCAATGGAAATTATTTTTTCAAATAATTTCTCCGCAAATAAAAGATGAAGAGTAAGAAAAGGAAAGATGTGATCACTAATCCCTGCCTGCAGTTTTAAGAAGTAGTTGTTCAAATGTAAAAATTACTACCCTTAATAATATGTTTGATTAGTAGTGCAAGGATTTATACACATATACATCTCAAATCAGGATCTTATCTCAGGATAAAAATTCAAAAAATTAAAAGTCATCTTAATCCTTCACTGCTTTTATTTAATTGTCCATTTGACATTTTCATGCATTGTATTCTTTACAAACTGAGGCCCCAACCCTGCACTCAAATGCACAGGGATTCAGGGTGTCTCTGTATAAGTGATGTTATTGATTTCCATTGAGTCAGTCATTCTACATCTAGGATTGTTTTGTCTTGTTTATCAAGACTTCTATTAAGTAACAAATGTGTCATTTTGAAATTAATTCCCAATAATTGAACACAGCTAAAAGCATTGCCAAGCACATTAGGCCTTAAAGAAAAAGTCCCTAAAACCGGGACTGTCCCTATAAAAACAGGACATCTGGTCACCCTAGGGCTTAGTAACAGGGTATCTAGCTTTTCACATCTAGCTTGCGTGTTTAAAACCCACAATTTCAGCAACGAGACCAAGGGCCATGCAGTATGGAGCAAATCTCTGGTCCCTAGTGTGTGGTTTCTCCTAGGCAGGGTTGAGACAATATTCTGCGGGTGAACACAGAGCTTCAGTCCCTAGGGCTGTCAGTTTGACACCTTTTACCAGCACTAACCACACATGTGCAGAACACTTACAGAGAGTGGGGAAGAGGGTTTGGTTTTGTTAAAAGTTCCTATGTTCATTTCAGACTCTATTAGAAACATAGGAAAAAACGTTTGCTCAAATCTGCTTAGAGCAGGTCTAGCTGACGTGGAAGTTAAAACTTGAGCTGCAGAAGGGGAGACAAGAGAGAAAGTGTGAAAAAGCGGGAGGGGGGTGGGGGGGGGGGGTAATAGGAACCTATACAAGAAAAAGACCCCAAAATTGGGACTGTTCCTATAAAATCGGGACATCTGGTCACCCTAGCTGCAGCTGCCATGGTCGCTGCCACCAGTAGAGTAAGTAGACAAGGCAGCAAGGCTTGTGCAGCCCAGAATCATTATAAACTATACATTACACAAAGGCCCACTCTCTCCATAGCTTCTCTGCTTTCCATTGTGATTCCTCCTGACCCAGCCACAGCTGGACTTCCTTTGGGCTTTAGCTGTTTCGTTAAACTAGTGATTTACGCTGTTTATCCCCACTTAATTAAAGATGTCTAAAAACCCAAAGGTTACATATTATAGAGTTCTCTGCACGTGTCAAAGCAGAGCCAAGCAAACATTTGCCTGACAAAAGATTAACCTCAACTATGGTATGCAATTCAAGTTATTATCACTAGGCTTGTTGATATACAGAGTAAAGGGAGGTAAACGAACACTAAATGGATCATAATTCATTGCTAGTAACTACATCATAGTTGAAGTTAATGCAGCTGATTTTAGCATAAAACATGCCTATGTTCCTTTCTTTTAGGATTTGCATTGATTGTAATTGGCTCAGTGCCATTGTGGTTTTTGAAAAAAAGATTCAGATTACTAACGGGATTATTTCCTTTTATCTTTAACTAGACATTGCTCATTTTGAAAAATTGTAATTTTGCTTTGGTATTTTATTTCATTTTTTAAAGAGAGTCATGCAAATTTTCAACATAAATTCCACCAATGGGTTATTTAACTTCACAGGTCACTTGCTAATTTTGAAGAATTGATTCCAACTTTTTTGAAAGTTTATTACCTAAACATATAGAAAACTTCTGTTATTGTTTTTTAAACTCAACAGCTTTTGGTAATCCAAAATCTGTTTCAGACCCAGGAACATGGTTAATCCATTGTTTTTATTCTTCCTAGTTAGGGTAACAATACTTCTGGGGATTAATAATTTACTGAGTTAAAAAGCAGAAGAGTAGATGAGAAAATATATTCTAGATTGATGATGGCTTTAGTAAAGATTGACAAAACTACTCCATATGCATTATGAGTCAAAAACTGAAAGTGGAGGTACACACATGAAATACCAACATTCATTCTTCTAGACATGAAAAAATGCAGTGCTTGTAGTGTTGTGGATATATGTCACATCACTGGTTTACTTGCACTCTTCTCATGAAATATGTCAGGTTCAAGTTGACAGCTATCTGTATTATTATTCTCCTAGCAGACAGATTGCTTCTTATGGCAGACTTCAATCACAAGTATTGCCCTATCATTCCAGTAGAATTTATCATCCATATAATTTATCAGATATCCTTGTACTGGAAAGGCTATCAAAAGTAATCACTGCAGAATAGTTATAAAAATGCTACCAAGGGTTTAGAACGTTTTGCTCATTGTAACATTTTTAGAGAATGTTTCTCTTTTAAAAATTATATATATCAGCAAATGGACCATTACAGTTTCAAATAAATACATGACATTTAATTTTTTAAACCTGGTACTTCTATTGGTTTATACAGGTTATGTGTAGGCGAGTTTAGGGATAAATTCCCAATTCACTGAGACTTCCTGAATATAAGCAAAGTTTAGAGAGAAGTCTTTAAAAACACCCATTTGTAAGAAGGGGAGGGGAGAGGAGAAATAACTCAACTAAGCTCTTAGAAAGATAGTAGTCTAATTTTTTTTTAGCAGTTTAAGTACATTTTATATCCGTTTATAAAAGGGAAATCTTGCCAGACAGACAAACCTGGTTGCTTTTTTTATAGGACTACAAAATTAGCAATCTAGAGAAAGCAGTAGTTTTAATATATTTGGATTTCAGCAAAGCAGTAGATGCAGGACCGAGTCTCAGCTGGCCCAAATTGGTGATTTGGCTGATTTACACCAGTTGAGGATCTGGTCTTGTGAATTTTTGCTCATAACATTAAATCATTAATTCAAATAGAACTTGGGTAGGAATAATCTCCTGACAAATGAAAACTGGTTGAAGGGCCATAAAAGAAAAGTTAAATGATAAACAGCAGTGTATTGAGTTGGGGGAGATATCTACTGGGCCACTGCAGGAATCAGTGCTGGATCTGGTCTGGATGACAAAATAAACTACATTTTAATGAATTTCACAAATTATATTAAGTGGCAGGAAGGTGAAAATAAATACCAGAGAGGCCAGAGAAATAGTACATGGGACCCTACAGAGAGTCTGGAAACAGACAGAAAGAATATATTATACTGAGTTCAGTGGGGAGCTCTGCTTAAAAAAATAATGGCATGAACTGGACCAAAATGATATTCATGTTGGAATATTGCCAGCATTCAGTTGTGTAGCCGAGAAGTAGATTTTGTGCTCATCCTGTATGATTATCAATAAGTATGCTACGTCTATTTATGTTTAAACATCTATAGGAAAACAATCTAAAACACAGATATTCAATGAGAAGTGTGGAAAACTATAATGCCAAAGGAGACTTAGAAGAGTCTGATAGCGAACTGCAAGTTAGAGACAAATGTGCACCATGGAATAGTAGAAAGGCCAATAGAATTTTAGGCTGCACAGAACCAGGGAATTCTGGTAATCCAAGTATACTCTGTTCAGCTTCTGAGCACATCTTTACTAAAGAAGTATTGACAAATTTAGAGAGGAGCAACAAAACTCATCATCAGGAGACTGGAAGGGCTAACCCACGATAGGCTTTCTAGGGTTTTTTTCTTTCTTTCTAATTTTGGGTGTTTATATTAATATGAATTATATCCCATTTGTAGGGGTGAAAATAAGTTCTCATTTATATTTTTTAAATGTTTTCCATTTTAAAATGTCAGAAATTTGGCCTCCTCTGATTCAACTTGATCCCAGGGACTGACCTTTAAAGTCCTTCGGCTCCCTCTGCAAACAAACAATCTTCAGCACTGGGGAGGGGGAGGGAATTGGGATGGGGGAGGAGTGTTGTGTACATTTAATAAAACCTTTTCTCAAATTGCTGCTTCTGTGTGGTTTTACAAATTAAAACATAGATATTTGTTCTGAGGTCCAGAAGGAGGTGGGAGGCAGACCAGTTGAGAGTCTCTGGGTAAAAAGATAAAAGGGGTAAAAAATAAGGTGACATCATGGTAGGGGTCTACTGTAGACCACCAAATAAGGAAGAGGTGGAGGATAAGGCATTTCTAGAACAAATAACTGAAATATCCAAAACACGAGACCTGGTAGTAATGGGGGACTTGAACTATCCAGACATCTGTTGAAAAAGTAATTTGGCAAAACACAAAATTTCCATTAAGTTCTTGGAATGTGTAGGGGACAACTTTTTGTCCCAGAAAGTGGAGGAAGTAACCAGGGGGGACAACCATCTTAGACTTGATTCTGATCAACATGGTGGAATTGGAAGTGAATCTGAAGGTGGAAGGCATTTTGGGTGAAAGTGAGCATGAAATTATGATTTCATGGTTTTAAGGGAAGGAAGGAGTGAGAGCAACAGAATAAGGATAATAGACTTCAACAAACTCGTAGAACTGGTAGGTAAGGTCCCATGGGAAGAAAATCTAAGGAAAAAAGGAGTTCAGGAGAACTGTTAGTTTCTCAAGTAAACAATATTAAAGGCACAATTGCAAATTATCCTGATGTGAAGGAAAGATACGAAGCATAGTAAGAGGCCAATATGGCTCTAGCAGGAGCTTTTTAATGACCTGAAAAATCAAAAAGAAATCCTACAAAAAGTGGAAATGAAGACAAATTGCTTAGAAGGAGTATAAAAGAATAGCACAATCATGTAGGAATAAAATAAGAAAGACTAAGGCACAAAATAAGGTACACCTAGCATGGGACATAAAAGGCAATAAGAAGAGGTACTTTAAACACATTAGGAGCAAGAGAAAGACTAAGGAAAATGTAGATCCTCTGCTTAGCGGGGGGAAAAAGAGCTAATAACTGATGACATCAAAAAAGCGGAGGTGTTTAATGCCTATTTTGCTTCAGTCTTCACCAAGGAAGGTTAAATGGTAACCAGATACTCAACACATTTAATATTAATAACAAGGGGGAAAGAATGCAAGCCAAAACAGGGAAAGATCAGGTTAAAGAATATTTAAATAAATTAGATGTATTCAGTTTGGCAGGACCAGATGAAATTCATTATAGGGTACTTAAGGAACTAGCTGAAGCAATCTCAGAACCATTAGAAATTATCTTTGAGAACTTCTGGAGGACGGGTGAGGTCCCCAAAGACTGGAGAAGGGCAAATATAGTATCTTTGAAAGGGGGAACAAAGAGTTCCCAGGGAATTATAGACCAGTCAGCCAAATTTCAACACCTGGAAAGATAGTGGAATAAATTATTAAACAATCAATTGGCAAGCACATGGAGGATAATAGGGTTATAAAGAAATAGCCAGCATGGATTTATCAAGAACAAATCATGCCAAACCAACCTAATTTCCTTCTTTGACAGAGTTCCTGACCTAGTGGATAAGGGAAAGCAGCAGATGTGTTATACCCTGATTTTAGTAAGGCTTTTCACACAGTCCCACATGACATTCGCATAATGAAAATAGGGAAACGTGGTCTAAATGAAATTACTATAAGGCAGCTGCACAAATGGGTAAAAGACCTTACTCAAAAACTTATCAATGATTAGCTGTCAAACTATCAGGGGAAATTTGTGGGGTCATCCAGGGGTCAGTCCTGGGGCTGGTACTATTCAGTATTTTCATTAACAACTTGAATAATGGAGTGGAGAGTATGCTTATAAAATCTGCAGATGACACCATGCTGGGGGGGAGGGTTGCAAGTAGTTTGGAGGACAGGATTAGAATTCAAAATGACCTTGACAAACTGGAGAATTGGTCTGAATACAACAAGATGTGAAATTCACTAAATCCAAGAGCAAAGTACTTCATTTAGGAAGGAAAGATCTGCACAACTACAAAATGGGGAATAAACTGGCTAGGCACTAGTACTGCTGGAAAGGATCTGGGGGTTATAATGGATCACAAGTTGAATGAGTCAACAATGTGATGCAGCTGCAAAGAGGGCTAATATTCTACAGTGTAGAAACAGGAGAGTCGAATGTAATAAACAGGAGGTAACTGTCCTACTCTGCTCGGCACTGGTGAGGCCTCAGCTGCAGTACTGTGTCCAATTCTGGGCACTGCACTTTAGGAGAGATGTGAACAACTTTGAGAGAGTCCAGAGGAGAGCAACAAAAATGATTAAAGGTCTAGAAAACCTAACCTATGAGGAAAGGTTAAAAAAAACTGAGCATGTTTAGACTTGAGAAAAGACGACTGATGAGGGGACCTGATAACAGTCTTCAGATGTTGAGGGCTGCTATGAAGGAGACTGTGATCAATTGTTCACTGAAGGTCAGACAAGAAGTAATGGGCTTAATCTGTAGCAAGGGTGATTTAGCTCAGATATTAGGGAAAATTTTCTAACTACAAGGGTAATTAAGCTTCCAAAGAAGGCTCTGGAATCCCCATCTCTGGAGGTTTTTAAAACAGTTTGGACAAACACCTGTCAGGTACAGTCTACGTTTAACTGGTCCTGCCACAGCGCAGGGGCTGGACTTGACTTCTCAAAGTCCCTTCAAGCCCTTCATTTCTATTATTCTATCCATTTAAACCTAAGTCTAGAAATGTTTATGTGGGAAAATGAAGAGATCCAGATATACATATGGGCTAAGAGCGAAACAAGTATTTGAAGGATAACATCATCAAGGAAGAGAGAAATTGTAGATGTGCATATAAACATATTGGGATGGGAACATTAAAGTTGAATATCAGGAGGAATTAACTGACAGGAGAGTCATATCCTATCATCACATTTGAAGCAAAACTCCCCATTACGATCAACAGGAAGTTTTGCTTCTAATTTGGCCACACAACATTGCCCAAACATGTTGACTACATTATAGAATCTGCCAAGGAAACAGTGGAAGTCCCAGTGTTGGGGACACGTAAAACATTAGAAAATAGACTGACGAGAGCAATCTTATAATGGCAGGGAGTTGGACTAGTCAATCCAATAGAGCTCTACCTTACACAGTTCTATATCTTCTGAAATAAATGTTTAGCTTTGATCAGGTCTAAAATCACATGCAAAACTTTACGAGTAGATTGTTCTCACTTCACAGATATAACAAAATTTGCATATGCTGTTCTACCCAGCTGCATTTTTGCATGAGTGTGGGTTAATATTCTCAAAAGGACTGAGGCTCTGCCTCCATGATTTGGGCGTAAATTGCCCTCACAAAATTGGTGCTGCCATTTTTGTACATGAATTCTAGCTACAGAGCTGAGAGAACTTCTGCCTATAACTACCTGATTTTCACACACAGTCAGGATTGTAAGCACTCGAATGTGTACCTACAAAAGAGTTTTTACCTTCTGAAAACTTACCTTGCCATTTCTCATGTCCAAGTTTTATACACACTAGAATTCAGATCTTTTTGTTTGCACATGCAAATCAGGTAGACACCACGGTACATGATTCGCACAAGCAAATGCAAGCTTGTTGCCATAAATCAGTGTTTCCCAAACTTGGGACGTTGCTTGTGTAGGGAAAGCCTCTGGCGGGCCGGGCCGATTTGTTTACCAGCCGCGTCCGCAGGTCCGGCTGATCGCGGCTCCCACTGACCGCGGTTCGCTGCTCCAGGCCAATGGGAGCTGCTGGAAGCAGCGCAGGCCGAGGGACGTACTGGCCGCTGCTTCCAGCAGCTCCCATTGGCCTGGAGCAGCGAACCGCAGCCAGTGGGAGCCGCGATCAGCCAGACCTGCGGACGCGGCAGATAAACAAACCGGCCCGGCCCACCAGGGGCTTTCCCTACACAAGCGGCGTCCCAAGTTTGGGAAACACTGCCATAAATCATAGAATTTGTGTGTGCAAAGCCTGTCCAAAAAAAGTGGCATGCATAAAATTGCATCTCTACATTTAGTGACATTTTTTAAAATAGATTTGGATTAGAACATGTCTGTACAGCACTTCAGAGATGTAAAACACTTTTCAAGCATTAAGTAGTGAAAAGTAGTAGTTGCCACCTGAATGTCTTATTTCTCTACATCTGTAACTCATCAGGCCAAATTTTGCAGTCTTTGAAAAATTTACCTGTACATCCAAATCTTTCAGCATAAATGAGAGCAGAATTTGGCCCATCACGCTTAGGGGCCTGAATCGATAAGGCACTTAAATACCTGTATGTACAAAAGTTTAAGCAAATGCATAGTCTCGCTAAATGAAATCATAGTCCCACTGGAGTCGATAAGAAAACTCCCATTGATTTAAATCGGCAGGATTTCACACGTAGAAGTCAATAAGAGTAGTCAGTCAACAGGGCTACTCACATGCTTAAAGTTATATATGTGCTTACATGCCTTGCTCAGTCAGGGCCGGAATGAAAACTACCTGCAGAAATTTATGAAATATTATTCCCCTTCTTAAAATGATTAGGAAAAATGTTGTTCTTGCAATAATAATAGCCTCTTATTTCAACACCAGTACATCAAGGTCTTAAAGATTTTGACTAGTGTTTATGAATAATTTGATCTAATAGTAAATCAAGCGGTAAATTAGTCATCTTTCTAGTGGCTTTTATTACGATAGCATTTGTAGACTTTAAAAATGTCACTGACCATAGCACTATAAACAATAAATTAGCCATAAATCTGTGCATTTAAAGTTGTATTGTTCCACCTGACTGATACAGACTACCCTAACTGAACTGGTGGAAGAACTGAAGACCAGGGTTTATATGTTTCACTCAAACACAGAGCTTACCATGCTATTGCTGTGGTAACAACGTTGATGGTACAATGATGTACATCCGTTTATTTTTTTAAAAGTCATAGGAGCAAAACAAGAGCCAAGAAACAAGAAATCTGTTAAATATCAATAGAATAACACAATTTAGGTAACCAGAATTTCCCCCATAGGATAAGCAAAGAAATGCCACCTTGTCAAAAATGGATCTGAATTACTGCATGTCTGCAAAGCACTTCAAAGATGTAAGAGCTTTGTAAACACTATTATAATTCAAATAACTTAAGTTACAATGGCCAAAATATACATCTCTAACAACAAGTACAATTTTATAAAGCAAGATAAATTATCTTGCAAAAGCATGCATGTCGAATTGTTTACTTTTCTTTATCCACAGATCATGAAGGAAGTTCGGAGAGCATTGTGCAATGCATCAGCTGATGACAGTAAACTCTTACTTCTCAGCGCAGTGGGAAGTGTATTCTGTAGTGGCCTAGATTACTCATATTTAATTGGCAGGTTATCCAATGACAGAAGAAAAGAAAGCACTAGGATTGCAGAAGCTATAAGGTGACCCAAGCTTACATATGATCTCTAAATTATGAAATGCAGTGTGTGATTATAAAAAATATCTGTCAGGTCGAAGAGTGTTATATATTTAAGTGTTGATTGTATGCTAATTTCAGTCCTACAAATTCATTTAACAAGAAAAAGGAATGGATTTGCTGTAGCTTTTTCTTATGAGACAGAACTCTTTTATTTCCAGTACAATGTGTTAAGATTTATTTAGTTCCACTACCTCAGTGTATTTCAAAATTCTTCCTCAAGTCTCAAATTCAAATTGAGATGTAACTTTGTTTTTTTAAATTAGCTGTGGCTTCATGTTTTAACATTGTTCCTCGAAGCCACATTTTACTTGTTTCAGTTTTCATCATTTTAATGAGTTTCAGTACAAATGGGGATCTATGACTTAGTCGTGTTATATTAATATAGCAGGCTTCTAATGTATTTCAGAACCTTATTAGAAAGGTTTCTGATATTTTTCTTACATTTAAATCATGTAATTTATATGTAAATGTAGTTCTATTTGCATAACTAAAATGTGGTTTTGCTTAAAATATCAGATTATTTTAATAGAAATCCAGGGTTTATGAAGTGCTGTCTATAAATCAGTCTACACTATAAACCATCAAATGTTCCCATTATCCACAATGGTATAAATATATGACCAGATCTTCAGGGGATGTATATCAGTGTTACTCCATTAGAGTCAATAGAACTACATCTTTTTACACCAGCTGAGGACTTGGCTCAGACTTATTATTTCCTACAAATATGTATTCCTCTTTTGAGAGCTTTCAAATTTTATGCAGTACATTCTGACATTATTATGAAGGAATCCAACTAAAGGGGATGGTCTGCTATAGATCTGGACTTCAGCTATATTAGGACAACTTGTTTTATTGTTTCATGATATAAATTAACAGAATTATCTAACGGAAGCCAAGCCATTTTAGTAATGACCTCAGTCTGTTGATTACCAGTGTCTTAGTTACTGCTGTGACTATTGTCAGTTTCAGGGCAATTGCACCTGTATTTCTTAGGGTCCCAGCAGTCACCTCTCTTGGGCAGAGACCCGCATGTCACTCCATCCTGACTGGGGGTTCTTTAAGGTTATACAGTTCCCTGCCTACACTGTGATCTCCCCAGCAAGCTAGACTGCCAAAAAAGCCAGTGTTGGTTCTTTTCTTTCTCCCCGGGGGCTGCCACCTGTGTATTGCTGTCAGTTATAAGTTATCACACAGCTCATTCTAAGCAAGCACATGTATTCTTAAGATAAAAGCATTACAGGGAAAACATTAAAAACAATAAAAGAATCTACATGCATGCTGAAAAGGTTACCAGAGCTCACCCCAACTCCAACCTTGAGCCCTGGTCAGTCCTTCAAAACCCACAACTGGGTTTTCCCTGTGGTAATAAGTTCATAATGGTCTCAGATTCAGAAGCAGAATCCCAACTGCAGTACAACTATTTCTTTATACAGCTTGGGCATGTGATCTGCAGTCTCCTGGAACAGATAATCAGCAGACAATTACCCATTCCTTAGGGCATAGTTTCAAAAGGCTGAGTTTTTGCATAACTGGAAGTGGGGAATTTGCATTAACCTCTCCCTAAGTAGATTTCCTGGGGAATACCTCACATTTAATGTCCCAAAGTCCATTCTTGTCTGGCACATTTTCAATGTAGACCTTTGAACTCCCGGACTTCACTTCACATCTGCCTCCTGGAGAGGCTACATACAATCCAAAATATATAAGATTTGCATTGAATACAATGGACCCCAAAGACACTTCAACTTAATTCAGTAAGGTCTCCCAAGAATACACAGGAAATTGCCATATCTGTCACAACTATTACAGTACAATTTGGATACTTCTATTAGACATTTCTGAAACTTAAAGTAGAGAAAAATGAACGTCTTGTAAATTTAATTATATAATATTATGGCTTAAATTTTCAGAAGTGTCTTGTGAGGCTGAGGACACCTGAAGGAGGCCTAATTTTTATGGGATGGACGTTCAGCACTTTCTGAAAATCAGGCACCTTCAAAGTGTGTCAAAATCACTAGTTATGTATGAAATTGTGTGTGTGTGTGTGTGTGTATATACACCCATACACACACACAAACACACACACCACAATCAATATGTAAATACTTGTTTAATGTTTGTTTTATAAATATGAATGACTAAATAAACATACATTTATACACACAAAAATCCCATAGATGTATAGAGTCATACATATCCAGTCAACATTTAAACAAGTGTGGACCAGACTGTGATACTCTGACTCACATTGGTAGTGCCTTACTCCACAAACAGTCGCATAGATTGTAAGCTACTATTCAGTGCAAGGAAGGGTATTGCAATATGGCCCTGTATAAACTGCTCAATGAAATCTGGTATGTCCCTCATATAGGGCCTGACAACAAGCAGTGAAGTCAATTGGATTCTTATTTAAAAGGGGTGTGGATCAAGTCCTTATACAGTCCATTTTGCCATCCTTTCTTATGTTAAAATCAGTAGTAGTCTCAGAATAACATCATTCCTCTCAGCAAGAATTTCAGATTCTGGCCCAGTCGGATTAGATTTTATGAGCATGGAAATACAATATTCTTAAACTTTTAACTTAAATGTCAATGCTTTTCTGTTGTTCAATCATTCCCTGAAAAGGGAGAAGCAGTTAACTGACTGATACAAAATAACACTGTAGAGAGAGAGAAAATGTTGCTTTATCAGTGGTTAGGGTGCGCCAGTGTATAGTAACTTACCCGTGTCCATTCTCTGTATCAGCTGAGAGTGGAATGTGTTCATATCAATATTATGAGATGAAAAGAATAATTCTCACAGTGTATTCTTTCTGTCTGTGCTATAGCTCTCATATGTTGATCATAGCCTAAAACAACAGGATTGCAGTTTGTTTGTTGCACAGGCCCTTTAACGGACTACAAGCCCTGATCCTGCAATGAGCGTGCTGTGTCCATGCCAAGCTCATTGCAAGATTCAAAAGTGCACATGAAGACCATATTTTCATGTCTCCTCTAGTAAAAACAAAAGCCTTCCAAACATAACATTTTCCCCTTTCACTGTAATAAGTTCCACTGTGCAACAGTGTTTACAACTTCCAGTGCAATTCTAAGAATGTCCCCTCACATTCTGCTCTCCCCTCCTGGGGTCCCCCTTTCTCCTTATAAGGCTGTCTTGTTTCTGCCAGGCTGCAGACTGTCTCCCCATGCAGCGTGTTTAGCTGCTGCCTCTGATCTGTGAAGGCAGCTGCAGGGGCAAAGGGAGTTTCCTCTGCCTTCTGCACTTAGCAGTCTGGGAGTCTTGATTTTCCTCTGCATTAGGCTTTTCCAGTTTCTGATCTGTACCAAAAATCAATAGGCTTGTGCCCATTGGTGCCCAGAATACTCTGAAATTTTGGAATTGATCAAGGTCACATTAGAGGCAGAGAAATGCCCTTGAGTTAATCATTGGGCCTTGCTTTGCTCAGCGAAGCGTGAACTATAATTCCCCTTAATCTCCTCCTTTTCCAGTAATACATCTTTGCCTTCTGAGCCCATCGATACAGTACTCTTTACTCTACTTGCCTTGCCTAGTAACCTGTTCCGGTTTTATTGTCCATTGTATGAGGCGGAGCTCCTGAACTCCCTCTTCACTCCTTATTTTCTCATGTTCAGACTCAGGCCTCTTAATATTGATCATGCTGTACCTCTTTGAAAAACACATCACTGTCACTGTCAGTCCCTTTCATACATTGTAAACGCTAATATTGGGTCAACTCAAAGTCTCCTCTCTTTTTTTATTTTGTTGTTGTTGAAAATAAACCCCTTTCTCTTATATCCCAATCCAGCATAGTACCTAAGGACATGCTTAACTTTAAGCCTGTATGTAGTCACATTGACTTCAATGGGGCTAGTCACATGGTTAAAGTTAAGCATATGCCTGTGCTTTGCTAAAATCAGGGCCTTAATCTTTCCATGAGATCTGCTTTCATCTCCAGTATCCAAATCCTGCTCTCAGATGCACAAGTATAGGTCCCATTGATCTCAACAGGAAATCTGCAAGCACATCCAAGGACAAATGTCTTTAAAGGAATCATGGTCTTCCAAAACATACTCCATATGAGACATGGCAGTAATAGTATCACCTCTTGCTTTGCATTTTCCTTCTGCTAATATAATTTTGTATTTTGTTTGCCTTCTCTCTTGCTGTGCACTGGTTTGATGGAACCCATAATTTGTCCACAATTATACCCACACTTTTTCCTGATCAGTGTACAGACTGTTCTGTTTCGCAGAGATTCCATACCCTTGTTCCTAGAAGGCAGGTGACTTATTTCAAAGCTCTTATTGCACTAAATTTACTGTGTTCTCACCCTCTCACCTAAATGAGCCAACCCATTTTGCATTTGACTGCATTATTTCTGCTTCCCCTCTTTTATCTCCCCCCATCAGTTCAAATTTGTTGTAAGAGGTGGGACAGGGAGATCTTTGTTATACCTTAATCTAAATCACTTCTAACAAAGATCCAGCAAGTGACCTCTGGTTACCACTCTAATAATCTCATTTCAATGTAGTTTTTTCCAATCTGTGGCTCCCCTTTGTGTCTTTCTCTTTCAGCTTGTGTGTACTCTTTAGATCACCCTGTTTTATCTCTATTCCATGGCTCAGTATGATACCTTACCATTAATCTTTGATGCAGAGCCTTGGGTTCTTTAACGTAAGTATACAACAGTGCACTCATTGAGTTTCCCTCCTCTTTCATTTTGCAATATATTTAAAGGATTCCATCAAGTTAGCTAAGCAAGACCACCTGAATCCATGCTGGCCTTCCTTGAATAGAGTGAGAGCCACTAAGTAATAATACTAGCCCTAACCATACCGCAAAAAGGTACCATGTTCCAGGCATTCCAGTTACTCTACACAAACCAAATACAATTTAAGAGAAATCATTTGATATTCCATAGTATTCTTATAAATTAATTACAGACAAATCAGCTGAAGTGTTCATCTGGGGAAAAGCTCAGTAGAAGGCATAAAAACCGAGCAAGGCATTTGACATTCAGATCTGTTTTCAGATACGTAGTTTAAACTCAAGAACTAATTTAAGTGTTTCCCTATTCAAGAACTTCCTTTTTTTTTTATTTTAGGGATTTTGTAAAAGCTTTTATTCAATTTAAGAAGCCAATTGTAGTTGCTATCAATGGCCCAGCTCTTGGGTTGGGAGCTTCTATCTTACCACTGTGTGATATCGTTTGGGCAAGCGAGAAGGCTTGGTTTCAGACCCCATATGCGACGATCCGACTCACTCCAGCTGGCTGCTCATCGTATACATTCCCACAAATACTGGGTGTTGCTCTGGTAAGGCACTTTTCTCCTAGAATTGCTCAGCAGGCTTGGTTAATTCCATACTGTTTTGCACTGTTTTTATGACTGTCACAGAATTTGACACATTTTACAGTCTCTGGTTAAGAGAGGGACATGAGAAGAAGGGCCATTTTCAAGGATGTGTCAGGGAAGGGACAAATTGCTTTGGCAAAGCTAAGGTGGGAGGTTTCAAAGTATCTTTCTGCACCATGCTAGACTCATGCAATAGCTAGTTAATAGGGTACACTGGGGCTTTACACTGCTGTCTGCTTCACAAGTGTAAATCTGGAGTAATTCCATTAGTCACTTAGTTTACCCCAGTGTAAAAAAAGATCAGAATTTGACCCCCATAATAGCTTATACTTGCTGTCCTGGATCAGTGTCGTATCATTGCCTATATACTGACAGTTACCCTTTCAAAATCACTGACATCACTATGCTGATATGAACAGCTAATGTATTTTTTTTAATTTGCCCATACAATGCTTAGATGTCACTGCCAAAAACACTTTATAAGTACTTCTCACTAAGGAGAAGGATGAAAATATTTGCAAGTCTTATTTGACCATAGCACCAGGCATATGTGGTCTAAGACAGAAGGAAATCACCTCCCAAGAGCTTGAGTGAGCCTTTTCTTTTGCAGGCAAATGAAATGTTGTTCTGCGGGAGAAAGCTAACAGCACAGGAAGCCTGCAGCAGAGGACTTGTGTCACAAGTATTTTGGCCAACAACGTTCAGTCAAGAAGTGATGCTGCGAGTAAAGGAAATGGCATCTTGCAGCGCAGTGGTAAGAAATCTATCAGTTTTTGTTTCTATCAGCGAGATTACAACTCGTATTAAGGAATTAAATAGAAACTTGTTCAGTTATAGGCAAAAGGAATTTAGAACTATAACTTCACTGAAAACAGGGAAGGTGTGCTACAAGGGCTAGGCATGTACTAGAGAACTAGATTCTCAACTCCTGTAGTAAAACCTCTGGAGAGGAGAGCTAATGGAAGGAAGTCTGCTCATGGATTTCTTCCCAGGTTGTTTCACTTCCTCTTCCCAATATGGAATGGATTGCAGGGCTCATTGATGAACCAGGGGGATCCACACATAGAGCCAGGGGGTCAGCAGGAGACCTGCACCTCCATGTGGACTCTCTGTCCCTCCCTGAAGCTTCTCCTCTGCTCCCTGCAGCATGGCTCCAATGGAGTTGCATTGCCACTGCCTTTAAAAAAGGGACACCCTCCCACCCCAGTGAAGGGGAGCCAGTGGAGGGGAGGGGAAAATGTATGTCCCCATCTCCTGCTTTCATCCATCACCAGGCTGCCAATTCCCTCCCCCCCCCCCCCTTCCCCCCCCCCCATAGTTTCTGACCCCACAGAGCATTCTCTTGAGGTCCATGTGGGAGAGGTGAGATCCATGCAAGGATCTTGGGAGCCAAATCTGGTCCAAGGGGTTATTACTTCCCTGTTTTCTAATTGCAGCTTAGTGGCTGTTAAAACCTCTGCATAGCCCTCACTTTCCAAGGCCCTTTTCCCATGTATATTCCTGCATCAGCCCCATCTAAGCTTTTAAAAGAAATGTAATGTAAACAGTAACAATTGAAACCACAGCCTCCCTAAAACAGCACTAACAAAATGAAAGCAACTGGTAGCCATTTGTACTTAATTCTTTAGTTATACTGCATGCCCCTGGCATTCTTAGGGCTTGTCTACACTTACATTGTATAGCGCTCTTACTTGCTGGCTCAGGGAAGTGAAAAATCACCCCCCTGAGCGCAGCAAGTCTGAGCGCTTTAAAGCGCTAGTGTAGACAGGCTCCGAGCACAGGGAGCCGCACTCCCAGCACTCAGAGGTAATCCCCTCGTGGAGGTGGATTACCAGGAACGCTGGGAGAGCTCTCTCCCAGTGCTCGCACATGACCACACTGGCACTTCAAAGCGCTGCCACGGGAGGGTTCCCGCGACAGCGCTTTGAAGTTTCCAGTGTAGCCATGCCCTTAGCATTCTTTGACTTCACTTAAAAGACCTGTCGTTCAAGGCACAGTAGAGGCACAGAAGATTTTTAATTAAATCAAGTTTAGATTACATCTCGGAAAAGACACTCAGAACTAAACCCACCATGAATTGGTCTTTGGAAATGCAGCATAAGCTTATCAGATCAGGCTGATACGTCCTATATTATATGAGCTGGGAAGCGCTCTGAATCTCATCCTGCATTCTCCATTCCCCCACACACGGATCAGGTGTACAACAGCATCTTCTACTAAAGTCTGTTAGATTGAAGGAAGGTGTTAAGATAGGTGTTAAGCAATGGTCTCAAGTTGCAGTGGGGGAGGTCTAGGTTGGATATTAGGAAACACTATTTCACTAGGAGGGTGGTGAAGCTCTGGAATGGATTACCTAGGGAGGTGGTGGAATCTCCATCCTTAGAGGTTTTTAAGGCCCAGCTTGACAAAGCCCTGGCTGGGATGATTCAGTTGGTGTTGGTCCTGCTTTGAGCAGGGGATTGGACTAGATGACCTCCTGAGGTCTCTTCCAACCCTACTTCTATGATATGACCAAGCATGAGCTACCTATCAAAAGGGTTAAAAGTTATAAAGGAGTTAGGAGTCTAGATTGAGCTCAAAGTAGAATATAATGGTCTCATTCTAGTTCCTTGTGGACAATTGTGCATAAAAATACAAAACAAAAACCACCATAAAGAAAAAAACCAGCAACCTTATAATTGACCTGTTTACAGTCTATTGAGAAGAAACACAGTTCTGGAATAGTAACAAGTTACAGTGCAAAACTGAGAGGATACCTTAGTCTAGGACTCAGTTGTTTGGTACAGCTTGCTCCCTTTTGTCTCCCTTTTCTACAAACACTAACATCTTGTATTAACCCCCTGCCCTTAGAACACAGTGAAGCATGGAACATATCCCAATTTCATTTAACTAATAGAGTTCCTTTGGGGTTTTGTATGTAAAAAAAAGTAAAGAGAGACAACCTAATTTGGCTTAAGACAGTTTCTAAATTAAGGCGGCCTAAGTAAGGCCCCCAGTAATGGAGGCACCTGAAATCACTATTTACTTTTGAAAATCTTGGGACTGGTGCATAAATACAAATGTCTGTGCTGAGTATCAGCAGCTTCCACTGACTTCAGGTGGAGTGGTGGCTGCTTAATACTTCTGAAAAATCAGGTCCAACTTCTCTACACCACGGAGATAATTATTTAAGTGGTAAAACACTGTTAATACTGCTGTCCATAATAAGTCGAACAGATCAAAAATTTAAAAACACCTTTGCTAATATTTTCACTTTAGGTATTAGAAGAGTCTAAATGCCTAGTGCGGAGCTTCCTGAAATCTGGACTTGAAGATGTGAATGAAAAAGAGTGTCAGATGTTAAAACAGCTGTGGAGTTCTTCCAAAGGACTGGATTCATTATTCAGCTACTTGCAAGACAAAATCTATGAAGTCTGAAGTCATAGCTTAACTTCGAGAGAAAACATTCCAAGTGTAAACAGAGTTCAAACATTACCTGTGTTTGAAAAGCAGAGGGAACGCATCCTTGAGATGAATTTGTGACAGTGTATCTTAATACATATGGTTGTGTCAATTTCCTTGTGAGTTAAATTGAGAAGTTACACAGCTGCTTCTAGCTGGTTTGATTTTGTGTAATCAAGATGGAGGCAGGCTTGGTCAGCGCACATAAATTCTACTGAGTGCTGCATCATTCACATGCTCATCCAGTTAGAAGTGTACATTCCACGTGCTGAAAAGCACTACTGTGGCCCAGTAAGGCACACCATCTGTAATGATTTATTTTGTCTGTCCTTTTTTTAACTTATTCTTGCTTTGCAACAAATGTCTGTGCTGACACTGAGGGCTCGATCTGAAAATCAGGTCACAGTAACATTCTGCAGACCCAGATTATTATACTTCAGAAATCTTTTAATTATTTTTTTAAGTTCTAACAATGTAATGGAAAAACCTGATAATTTATGTGTATAATATGTAAAGTTAGTTTTGGGGAAAAAAAAACTACTAGGATTTTTTTCTTTCATTAAATTTATTTAACTTATTTATTTTATGTTTGTATGCAACTGTTTATTGATCATATAGATATTATTTTCATACTTCCCTTGACTGGATTAATGGTTTCACATGAGAATGCAAGTAGCCCAGTGCATTTTTAACAGTGAGCTGTGTATACAATAAAGAACATACAGAAATCACCAAATGTCTGGGCACTAAAAGTGACAGCCATGTACGTGTTCCTTTATGTGTGAAATTGTACAAAGATGTATTGAAGTCGAGTCATAGTTTGTTAAACTTGTAAAGGAAAATCAGTGGCAGCTGCAATAGTGAGTCCCACACAAGTCTCTCTTCACTTCCTGCCTTTTTGAGGAGCACTGAAGGGCTTGCCAACAAAATGCTTTAAGTTTACTATTTTCTTATTAGCTGGACATTAATAACAGGGTGTGTGGTGCCCTTATGTGGCATCATAGTGTTCTTCAGGTTTAAACATCTCCTTTTGGTCTGAAGTCTACAAACAAACCCTTGTGAGCCTTAGTCTATCTGCCTGATTGCTCAGTTGTGGGATAATTAATACTCTGGAGGCGTCTGGGTCTGGGATAGGAGTTTTATAAAAAGGTGCTAGGTTTTGAACTGGGTGGAGACAGAGTTTTTGTTTTGCTTTTCCAATACTCCATGGCTGGCCACCCCATGATCTGGTTATGGGGAAGGAAAAAAAAATATCTATGGCTGTCCATAAAAACAGTCTGTGATAAGTGAAAGAAAAAAGAAAATTCTAATTTGCTGTTTTAAAATGTGACCCTAATATTTTTCAGCAACACTGACTTTTGAACACTGGATTCAAAAGTCTAGCAGGCAGTTAGGGAGGAAATAACATGAACATGTTCAGTGAATCGAACTGCCATATTAGTATGCCCAAATCAAAATCTCTCAAAGCAGAAAATTTGCACCTTTGTTTTTTTTAGTGATTTGTGCACTTGCTCTCCATCCTTGAGCTCACTGCCCAGATTACAGTTTAAAAGAACCACAAGTGAGTTGAGGGGTTTGTTTGTTTTTTCCTTACAATCTTTCAAAAAAGAGTCTCAATAAAGTCTTTGAGAGACTGCAAACTGACAATTCTAGTGAGCGGTAGGTTTCCACAAAGTCCATCCATCTTTTCGTTTTTCATAGTTAAAAGTAAAATACCTTCCATTTACATTCTATATATGTTCCTAGGGCCAAATTGTGCCATTGATTTTTTTTTTTTTAAAGCAGAGCGCTAGGTTGAAGTCATAACTTCCCCCCGCCCCCCAATTCTGCTTAGAGTGTAAAAAAATAAAAAAAATAAAAGGCAGAATCTGACCCGTAGTTAGAATTTGTTTAAATGTCTTCGAAATGCAGCATTGTACATGATTATGGAGTGACTCTTATTTTTCAGTGGTCTAAAATAAAGGGTAATTCTTTCAGTACAAATATGAAATGGTTGATACAGCACTTGTTATATGTTAAGGGTTGCTTACTTCTTAGGCCCCCTAGCAAAATTTAAGTGTGTGTTCAGGTTACGCACATGCTTAAAGGCTTTGCTGGATCAGGGCCATAGAACCCAATCATATAAGCATGCACACAAGTCCCTTACTTCAGTGGGATTAGTCACGTGCATAAGTGTTTGTACAATCAGGCTTCCAGTATGGGACTTTAGAAAAAAAATCAGGAAAAGTATCATGATGCCCCAACTTCCATTTTTTCTTATACTGGTCCAGAGAGGTACAACTCCAGGTCATGTAAAATACTAGAAAGTTTATTTCAATACTGTGCTTGTTATATGTTGATATATCTAGGAAAATTGCTCTCAGCAGCATGAAAATGCATTTTATCACAGAAGGTTTTAGAACAAAAAAGTATCATAATTCAATCAACTTTAAAATGCACCATTTCAATTGCATTTTCAAATATTCACTTTAGTATTTTGTTTGACAAAGGAATGGTTGAAATAGGTTTTTTCATAAAAGGAGCTAATCATATTTAATGTTTAATTATTCACATCTAAATAGTTACAATCTAGTTTCTATAGAATTTGTTTTTCTTTCAGAAAAAGGCTAATAATTTCAAAAGCTTCCTTTTTGAGTATTTAAGGCTCAGAATTGATTTTCTCTTCTGTTTCGGTCTTTACTTGCTATTCAGATACATAGATGTACTGTACATATTAGTCTGGGTACCTTTACTAATATTCACAGTATTTAAAAAAAAATGCAATTTGTTGTTAAGTATGTTATTTTATTCTTGTGTAAATTGTTTTGTACAATCTTTAAAAATCTGCAGTTTTGCATTTGTAGATATTCAAGGTAAGCAATTTATTTTGTGTTGTCTTGCATGTATATTTTTTGCTGTAGATAAGTGTTGTTTAGTTTACTACTTCAGTACATTTCTGTTTTAACCAATAAGCTTACAAACTTTAATACAGTATATATTTTCAGAATATAAACTTTTATATTTCTGTGGTAGGTTAGGGTATGCGTTTTAGGCAATCTTTTTCACTACTATTAATTGTTCTTTTAATCTATAGTATACTGGTTTTGTGCCAATAGTTTTTCACTAGAATAAAATGCTCTTTTAATGTTAGGGATATATACAGACAGGTTTGCTGGGGGTGGTGCGCAGGTCTTCTGTTTTGTTTTGTTTTTTGCCAGCCTTGAAGTAACTGAGTTTAAAGTGTAATTTATAAATTTATTGCATTTGTGAATAAGCCTTACCATTAGGTACAACAAATCTTAAAACTTCGCAACTGCATATGTAGTATTAAGGACTTCCCCAAGTAATCTCTGCAAAACAGTTGGCAAAATCAGAGTACAGGGCCTTAAGTTTTTCTTGTGAAAAGGATAATACGGGTTGGTTTTTTTTTTAACAACATAGTTAGAGACTTGTCAGTTTGGGCTTTGTTCTATATAAAATGTGCATATTGTTCTCCCAACCACAGTAGTTAATCTCAGGCTTTTTGTGGCTGGGTCTATAAAAGTCAAATCTGGCTAAAGCCAGCACTCTTTAGGAGACACTAAAGAAGTTTACATAAGAGACTTATAGACAATCTTAATCATAGTACATTTAAGTATTCAGTATCCTGGATGTGTTATCTGTGTCTACCCAGTTAACCGTATGTTTTAAGCCATATTAAATCTCTTTACCACTACTTTAATACTACACTGAAAGTCATTCCCTAACTTATCTACAGGTTGACAGGATTGTGATTTCTAGTGAATAAAAATATTATGCCTTCCATAAAAACAAAGGACCAAAGAACTACATTATTCTAACAAAGCATTAGTTACTTAGCAAGTGAACTAGTCTGACATTTATAGTGACGATCAAATGGTCTCTTCCTGCTACAAACATTTCATTCTCATTCATTTTAAGCATAAGGGGGGAAATGTATCCACTAGACTATTGGAAAATGAGCAATGTTCTGTTAAGCTGGCATGTCTATTGGTAAGGCTTATTACCAAACCTCTGAGATGAAGCAAAGAACCAAAAATTCACAAAATCTGTCTATGTAAATTTATTTGATTTCAAGCTAATAACTTGCACAAGAAATTAAAGGTAGAACTTTGCAAATTAGGCCCTTACGTTATTTTGTCAGAACGTCATGGAACAGACTAAAACCGTTTCTAATATTTGTAATGATGAGTACATAATATAATATTATAAGGGTACAGGCACCCCTTTATCACAGTGTTGTAAATATTTTCTGAAACTGGTACAGTACGGAGAGACTTGTATCTTGATATATCAAATATTGACTGTCTACATCAAATTGTACACAATATATTTGTTGATGGTCCTGTAACTAGTGTATGGACACATTTCTGGGTGCCTTAGAAGTTGTATTTTTCATGTGTGTTAATATGCAGTATTTATACATTGTGAGAAGCTGCTTTGAATAAAAACATTGAAACTTCATTGCAATTTAGTGATTTTCAATTTTACAGGAATCAAAATGATTTTGGTAAATAGATGCCATACGGAAAAGGGTGTATTATAAAGTGATATGGTAAAAACATTGAATACACTCCTACACTTTATAAGAAATTAGGCATACCGAGGTTTTTATTATGAGAGGACATTAAATTTAAAACTAATCATCCATCCAAAAATTGCAAAGATCACATCAATGAGAAGTTCTGTTAGTAATGTAATGAGTCTAACTTCATTCCACCTGACCTTCTGTTCACATCCAAGAAAATTAGCAAAGAATCATGGTCTTCAATATAATTTTCTAAGACTACTTCTACTCCACCATTGCTACCACCCTTGCTTTGACATATGCGAGTCATACGAAGTATGACACAATATGGCTCATACGCTCTAGAGCCCAGGACTGTCAGCAATTATGCAGTTCTAAATATAGGAGTGGCTGTGCGAAGAGATCTGGCTTTGGAAGGGTCATTCTGCACACAGGACTGCACTGTGCAAGTGGCACAGAGCCCTGTGTTGCAGCCAATGTGGAGCAGCACCATCCCAGTGGAATTTCAAAAGGGGCACAATCCTGTGGATTCATCTATGCATAGGGCTGATGTGCAGGCTGTGCCATGCTTAGTGCCTCCTCTCTGACCCACTTAAAAAAGTATGACCTCAGGGTCATAGAGAGGGAGCAGTCACTTAGTTCCCCCGAGCAGAACAGCAATACGAGAAACCTCTCGTGATGAGGCCTGGCTTATCGGTGGTGCTGCGTAGTGGTAAGGTCACTGGGTCCCAACTCTCCCCCATCTCCAGCATCCCTCACCAACAATCATGCCAACATTGTGGTGGTCCACCTTTCGGTAGGTAGTGACTCGGCCCTCTGGCTGGGTCGACAATTGAGTTCACCCCCTTCCAGGGTAAGAGAGTCCAACAAAACATAGAAGCCAATATCCTCACAAAAGAAAGGGTCTTCAGCACCTGTATGGGGCATGCCCTTGACACAGGGCTTACAAAGTCTCAAGCCTCTCCTCTGCCAGGGGTGAGGAGATTTATGCCCCCTCCACAAGTTCCCAGGCCCTCCCTCTCCATCAGTCTCTAACCGAGGGTACTAAAACACCCTGGAGTGCTTCAGAGCTGCCTCCCTGGGCCGCTTCCCACCACTGGCTTCCCCACAAGGCCTCAAAGTCTTGCACTTAAAAGTCCAACCAAAAATAGCACAAACAACTGAATCTTCAGCCCAGCTGGGCTTAGCTGCTTGCCATCTTCTTTCCAGGCTAGCTCAGTTTCACACTAGCCCAAGTTTCACTCCCACTACCCGAGGCTGTCACACTCTCCCTCTGCCCACAGTTTCAGACAGGCTGCAGTCCCTGATCAGCCTCTGTCTCCAGTCAGGCTTCCAGCTCAGGACTCTGCCTCCCAGGTTTCTCTCAGCCCAAGAGAGAAAACTCCCAGCTGCCTCATACCTGGGTCTCCTCTCTGGCCCCTATTCTAAGGCTTAGAGTACCTACCATTTGCAGGCCTCACCCTTACTCAGGCACTCCCAATATAGGTCTCTCCTCCTCTGCCATTTCATTTTCCTTCCTCCCCACCCCTTGTTAATCTCCTCCATCAGCTGCAGCAGGCTCTACAGGTGGGGTGGGGTGGAGTCACCTAAGCCCAGAATCACTTCTTAACCCCTTCTGGCCTGGTGTGGGGTTTATATACTCCATCACACCCCCTGGCCTGGGGCATACAAAGGAGGGAGTTTTTGCATAAGGACTACAAATAATATGGAGCCAACCCTAAAAGCAAATCTCTGCACCCACACAAAGCCCCCTTAACTCTTGATGTGCTTGGAGACATGCAGTATCAGGGCCCTAGTCGTTACTATTCATTTAACTGCACATATTATCTAACTTCCACAATCTGTGCAACACTAACTTACCTCACAGACTGGCAACTCTTGGGCTGAAAGGGATGAAACATACACGGCCCTTCCAAAACTGGAAAACCTATTGTTTTTTTCTACGAACACCTAGACAAAAGTGACTAAAAGTGCAAATGTATTGACAGAGATTTTCCTTAGGGGAATGGGGAAACAGTTTCTAGCCTTCATGGTTCTGGAGAAAAGTTTGAAAACATGACCCAAAAGCAACCTGAAGGCTAAAAAAAAGAACCCAAATATTAATTGTTTAAAAACCTCATGCTTTTTGAAGAGTTGGGGTTGGCAATACGGTTTTTATATTTACAATTTATTTTGTATAAATGCATGGAAGCATGTACTGTGCACTAGTATTAGAGAAACAAACATTATTTACTCAGAGGCAACGGTCACATCATAAAGAAAAGATTGAAAATGCTGAAATTCACTTTAATGGAAAGCTGCATAGGATAAATTGTGTGTGCAGTTACAAAGGCATCCAAACACTTTTTTACATTAGTGCTTACTTCCATTAAATTATCATTTTAACGTAGAAGCTAAATTTAAACAAAAGAACTAGAAAACAGTCATATGCTATCACCAAAAAAAATGTGCTTAGCTTTACAATGATAGACACTGGTAGGTAGTGGGGTCAGCCATCTATAGCAATGGGATGGGAGCCAGGATTCTTGGGTTCTATTCCTGGCTTTGATTGGACTTGCTACATGACTTCATGCCAGCCCAGAGGTGGGCAAACTATGGCCCATGGGCCACATCCGGCCCGCGGGACCATCCTGCCCAGCCCTTGAGCTCCCGGCTGGGGAGGCTACCCCCGGCCCCTCCCCTGCTGTCCCCCCTCCCCCACAGCCTCAGCTCGCCGTGCCGCCAGCACTCTGCAGGGCAGCGCGGCAGCGTGTCTGGCACCAGCCGGGCGGCGCGGCTGCCAGACATGGTGCTTTGAGCGGGGTGGTAAGGGGGTGGGTGGCTGGGGGTCCTGGGGGCAGTCAGAGGACAAGGAGCAGGGGGTGGTTGGATGGGGCAGAGGTTCTGGGGGGGGCGGTCAGGGGATGGGGAACACGGGGGGTTGGATAGGCGTGGGAGTACCAGGGGGCCTGTCAGGGGGCAAGGGTGTGGATAGGGGTCGGGGCAGTCAGGGGACAGGGAGCAGGGGGGGCTGGATAGGGGGTGGGGTCCTGGGGGAGCGGTTAGGGTCGGGGGGGGGTCTCAGGAGGGGGCGGTCAGGGGACAAGGAGCAGGGGGGGTTGGATGGGTCGGAGATTCTAGGGGGGCAGTCAGGGAGCGGGAAGTGGGAGGGGTCAGATAGGGGGTGGGGGCCAGGCTGTTTGGGGAGGCACAGCCTTCCCCACCCAGCCCTCCATACAGTTTTGCAACCCCAATGTAGCTCTCAGGCCAAAAAGTTTTCCAACCCCTGTGCCAGCCACTTAAATTTTTATACCTCAGTCTAACCAGCTTTAAGAAAATGAAATAATACTTGTCTCCTTCACAGGAGTGTTATGAGACCTAATCAATGTTTAACGCTCGGAGGCCTAATTGATGTTTGTAATGCTCTGTGGTTGCATTTATATAGAACTTTTCCTCTGAGGCCACTTATAATATCATCCTCAGAGGACTTGAACACACATATAATTTAATCTTGTTTAACCAGCACCATAGGCCAACAATTATTGATTTATATTTAGTAGCGAAATACTGTACTCTTTTCATGGGTTAACAAAATTGCAGTTTCCCTTGAAAGACAATCATTTCCACATGGTCTGCAAGCTATTTCCTAAATATGGTGTATATGTAGTGTTAACGATACTGTCAACTTAAAAAAACGTATGTTGTACACAAACACGGTCCTTCATTAACAATACTAAAAACCCCTTAGATTATTAAAGGTAAAAAATCTAGTTTACATAGCACTACTTATGTTCCTTGTTTCCTTTCAGCATTTCTCCCACCGGGAACAATGGAAATCAACAAAGTCAATTTTACTTCTGTTTTCACTCAGGGGCTGCCTACACTACGTCTGTGCTGCTGTAGTGTAGACACTTCCTACATGGGTGGAAGCGGGTTTCCCTTAGATGTAGATAACCCACCTCTCCGAGAGGTGGTACCTAGATTGACGGAAGAAGTCTTCTGTCGACCTAGCTGCACCTATAGTGGGGATTAGGTCGACCTAACATAACTATGTCACACAAGGCATAACTTTTTTCACAGCCCTGAGCAACATAGCTAGGTCAACCTGAGTTTTAGGTGTAGACCATGCCTCAGTTTGACATCTCAGCTTTCAGTGCTGCAATTTATACATTGTGAGCAGTTGCTTTGGATAAAAAACACTGACACTTCATTTCTGTGTACTTTCAAAAACTGCAAAGGAGTGTTTATTACTTTAACAACTCCCTTTTTAATTGGAATTTTTTTTAATTGTGTACCAGTCCTTTTGAGCTTTCACTTATAAAAACTTTACAAAACTTAACGTTGCATCCAAATTGTCTGGATAGTGCCCTATAATATATACAGGGAAGAAAGAAAGGGACAGATTATTATTTTAATTTTTAAATATTTATGAAATGCTAAGATATTATGATGATAGAAATATCAGGTAAAATTTTCAAAAGTGCCTAAATGTCATGACTGAGATGTGGGCAATCTGATCTAGTGGCTGGAGAAGACTCGGAGCCAGGCCAGGTCAGTTTGGATACCAGTAGATCAAAGTCTGAGATATGCCAGAGGGCAAAAAAAGAGTCAGGTGCCAGGGTTCAAAAAAGAACTAGATAAATTCATGGCGAATAGCTCCATCCATGGCTATTAGCCAGGATGGACTGGGATGGTGTCCCTAGCCTCTGTTTGCCAGAAGCTGGGAATTGGCAACAAGGATGGATCACTTGATGATTACCTGTTCTGTTCATTCCCTCTAAAGCACCTTGCATTGGCCAGTCAGAAGACAGGATACTGGGCTAAATGGACCTTTGGTTTGACCCAGTATGGCTGTTCATATGTTCTTATGTAGGAAGCAGGCAGGATCAGGCTATCAGCAGATCAGAGACAGGAAGTAGGAGCAGGTAGCACAAGGGAGGCTGTCCTAAGCAAGGGAAACCCAGTTGCATGGACATCTTCCTGTTCCTGTGCTCAGTTTAAATACAAGCAGGGAACCGGTCAAGACCCCCACCATTCTGCCAATCAGATCTGAGGACCGGAGTCCTCTGTCAGAGTGCAGCTTCTAGCTCTGGCAACTGTGAGTAAGACAAGTTCCTGACATCGCCCCCTCACTAAGGGGTGCCGTAGGGTGAAGTGGGACTTTCGGGGGTGATGCCTATGGAACTTGTGCAGGGTGAGGTGTATATTTTCCACTGGCTCCAAGGTACTCTCCACAGGACCATGCCCCTCCCAGTAAGATACCAGAGCCTGCCATGTTTACATTTAGAGTCCAGGATCTTGTGAACCATGTATTCCTCATGGTCTTGTACCTGTACTGCTGGAGGAGGGGCTGGCTTCTGTGAGAGAAAGGGTTTTCCATGTAGGATTTCAAAAGTGATATGTGCACAGGTAAATCTTCAGAGAGCGGGGTGGTTGAAGTTCAAAAGTGACTGGATTAATCTGTCACAGGAAGTTAAAAGAGCCAAGGAACCACAAGTTGCGAGCAGGTCTGTCTGTGTGGAGACGCTCCCTGGAGAGCTATACTTTTCCTCCCACCGGGTAGGTTTGACCTTGCTGTCAGTGCTGGTCTGCATACCATTTATAGTCTGATCTTGCTTTTTCCAGGTGATCCTTCACTTCTTCCTGGGCCTGATGAATCCACTCCTGGCAGCGATCCTTCCAATTCCGGCGGGAGACCGCCCGCGAGTCCCCCGTCCCTGAGATGCCACACTTCACCATGGTGCCAGCGGTGGAGGCGGACAAGCAGTGGGGGGACTACGACACAGCCTGGAAGGCCTGAGCAGAGGTGGACTATAGAGAGCCGGGTGGGGCGCGGGGCCCCACGGACCCCTACGACATGGCCAGCTCCGAGGGTGAGTCGGGCAAAGTTCCCCCAAATTCACCGGCCAGCCTCTCCACTTCCGTGGGGGCGAGAATCACCACTCGGCTCCCAGGACATCAGCAATTGTGTGTGGGGGGTTCTTCTCAGGGCCCGCGGGCAGGCGTGGTGGCTGTGCCCCCTGGACACACAGGGATCAGTGAGGCACCAGTTTAATAATGCTGCATAGGGCCCCATAAATCCTAAGAATGTCCCTGGGTGCTGGCATCATTATTCCTTTTCTAGGGGGGTGAGTTGTCAATAGGATACATCCACATGCATTGGCTCGGCGGGATGCACTGATCAACAGTTAACAGAACAGAGGTTAGGAGAGTTGCAAGACACTTCTTTTTTCCTCCTTCATTCCTGTAACCAATTGTCTGCACGGATGGTGAGAGCCACAAAGCCATCCAGACTCACAGGCATCTCCATCTGGGCCAATTCATCTTTAATTTCTTCTCACAGGCCCCACCGAAACTGGTACAGATGTGCCACCTTATTGCAATCTGTATCAGCCATGAGGCAGCAGAACTGCACTGCATAGATGGCTATGGTGCCCTGCCCATTGGAGCATCCTTAGGGCAGCTTCCACCATTCAAGCTCAGTGTAGATCATCAAATAGCACCGCCATGGCTTGGAGAAAGACCTCCCAGCTTGACAGTATCAGGCTGTCACACTCCAAGAAGAGGGATGCCCAGTCTAATGCTTCCCTGGACAGCAGGCTGATGACCAGGCTCACCTTTCATAGAATCATAGAACTGGAAGGCACCTTGAGAGGTCATCTAGTCCTGTCCCCCATACTCAGGGCAGGACCAAGTATTATCTAGACCATCCCTGACAGGTGTTTGTCCAACCTGCTCTTAAAAATCCCCAATGATGGAGATTCCACAACCTCCCTAGGCAATTTATTCCAGTGCTTAACGACTCTGACAGTTAGGAAGTTTTTCCTAATGTCCAATCTAAACTGCCCTTGCTGCAATTTAAGCCCATTGCTCCTTGTCCTATCCTCAGGGGTTAAGAAGAACAATTTTTCTCCCTCCTCCTTGTAACAACCTTTTATGTACTTGAAAACTGTTATCATGTCCCCTCTCAGTCTTCTCTTCTCCAGACTAAACAAACCCAATTTTTTCAATCTTCCTTCATACGTCATGTTTTCTAGACCTTTCATCATTTTTGTTGCTCTTCTCTGGACTTTCCTCCAATTTGTCCACATCTTTCCTGAAATGTGACGCCCAGAACTGGACACAATACTCCAGTTGAGGCCTAATCAGCGTGGAGTAGAGCGGAAGAATTACTTCTTGTGTCTTGCTTACAATACTCCTGCTAATATATCCCAGAATGATGTTTGCTTTTTTTGCAAAAGTGTTACACTGTTGACTCATATTTAGCTTGTGATCCACTATGACCCTCAGATCCCTTTTCTCAGTACTCCTTCCTAGGCAGCCATTTTCTATTTTGTATGTGTGCAACTGATTGTTCCTTCCTAAGTGGAGCACTTTGCATTTGTCCTTATTGAATTTCATCATATTTACTTCAGACCATTTCTCCAGTTTGTCCAGATCATTTTGAATTTTCATCCTATTCTCCAAAGCAACCCTTCTCAGCTTGGTATCGTCCGCAAACTTTATAAGTGTACTCTCTATGCCATTATCTAAATCGTTGATGAAGATATTGAACAGAACCGGACCCAGAACCGATCCCTGCGGGACCCCACTCGTTATGCACTTTCCAGCCTGACTGTGAACCACTGATAACTACTCTCTGGGAACAGTTTTCCAACCAGTTATGCACCCACCTTATAGTAGCTCCATCTAGGCTGCATTTCCCTAGTTTGTTTATGAGAATGTCATGTGAGACAGTATCAAAAGCCTTACTAAAGTCAAGATATACCACATTTACCGCTTCCCCCCATCCACAAGGCTGTCAAAGAAAGCTATCAGGTTGGTTTTACACAATTTGTTCTTGACAAATCCATGCTGACTGTTACTTATCACCTCATTATCTTCTAGGTGTTTGCAAATTGATTTCTTAATTATTTGCTCCATTATCTTTCCGGGTACAGAAGTTAAGCTGACTGGTCTGTAATTCCCCAGGTTGTCCTTATTTCCCTTTTTATACATGGGGTCTATATTTGCCCTTTTCCTTTGCACTATCAGTAGTATCAGACTGAGGATGCATCATGAACAAGCAATGACTTTGGTTTATAAAACCTTGGAATTGCTGTATTGGGGAACAGAACTCTGCGAGCATGCCTGGAGTGCAGCGTTTTTGCTCCTGCAATGGTTGGTTCCCTGAAGTCAGCTGGACAACCCACGCCTGCAGGGCTTGGTTGTTTGCCTGAAAGCAGGCAGCTCTCTTGAGCATGTCCAGTGCTCCCAAATAATTAGCCAGATCCATTCTGCCGGCCCTGGGCCCACTTCTGTGCCCTAACTGGTCCATGCAAACTCTCACGCCTAGGACATGGACACTCTGACTTAGTGGACTGAGCGGGAGCTGGGAGCCAGGCCGGGTTGGAAACCAAGAGATCAGACTCTGGGACTAAAGGACTTATGGAAATGTCTGCACTTCAAGCTGGGGGTGTGATTCCCTGCTTGAGGAGACTAGCTATGATCAAGCTACCGCACTAAAAATGTAAGTGAAGCTGCGGTGACACAAGCAGCAGGAGGGGCTAGCTGCCCCGAGTACATCCCCATCCAAGACACTAGGCATGTACTTGGGGTGGCTGGCCCCTCCTATAGCTTGTGCTGCCGCAGCTACACATTCTGGCATGCTAGCTCCATCAGAGCTTGCATGGGTATGTCTCCTTGAACTGGGAATTAACCCTTCTCTAGCTCCCTGATGGAGCCTAAATCCCACCTTCAATAGTGACTTAGGGAGCCTACATCCAGATGATTTTCAATGAGACTTAGGCTCCTTGGCACCTATCCGAGTAACTTTTGACTTAAGTGCTTTTGGAAAAATGCCCCTTATTTACTAATGATATTTAAAAAAAATTTTTATCTCAGGTGTGTCCTGTTTAGCCCTCAGAAGAAACTGCAGCTGGATAGGATGAATTTCTTAGAAGTCTAAAGATGAAATGTGCTCTTTAGAAGGAAAGAACCCTGTAGAAACTTTGCCTTTGAATTGAGTGAATTGACAGAGATGAGTTTATCCATCTACAGCAGGGATCGGCAACGTTCGGCACGCGGCTCGCCAGGGTAAGCACCCTGGCGGGCCGGGCCAGTTTATTTACCTGCTGACGCGGCAGGTTCGGCCAATCGCGGCCCCCACTCAGCGGGGTTCGCCGTCCCGGGCCAATGGGGGCGGCGGGAAGCGGCACGGGCCGAGAGATGTGCTGGCCGCGGCTTCCCGCTGCCCTCATTGGCCCGGGATGGCGAACCGCGGCCAGTGGGGGCCGCGATCGGCCGAACCTGCCGCGTCAGCAGGTAAATAAACTGGCCCGGCATGCTAGGATGCTTACCCTGGCGAGCCGCGTGCCAAACGTTGCCGACCCCTGATTTACAGTGTCTTCCCTGAACGTACAGCTGAAAAGAATAAATCACCTCGGGAGCATGCGGTGGTGGTGTAGGTTAATGAACTAGCAAGTTACAGGGAAGAGGAACTCACCAAACCCAATGCCTGTAAAGATCCTCCCTTTAGAGAAAAGTAGACAAAAGAACACATTCTGTTTGAGACACCAGAAAGAAAAGATGCAGGCAATAAATCAATGTTTTCAAACAAAGGCAGCATTAAAAAAACAACCCAAAGCACCATCTCACTATGACAAATCCTTTCTGGTTTTGAGCCCTAGTCCTTAGACAGGGACAATACTACGTGTGGGAGGAGCAAGGAGAGGCTTTGAAGAAAATGAGGGAACAGCTCATGAGAGGACTTCATGGACACCATGGGAAGCATTTTTGCACACAAATTGGGTGATTATCTAAATGACCTGAGACTCCATAACATGGAAGAATGGGAGGTTCGGACAATGAGGAGGAGAGCACCAGGGTGAAATTTTGGTTCCATTGACAAGTTGATGGCAAAACCCGCACTGAGTTCAATGGGACCAAGATTTCACCCCCTATTCCTCCCAGTGTCTTGCTATTGTTGAGAAGACTCTCACAGGGTCGACTGAGCTTAAGAAAGTATGACACAGTTCTGAGTATGTCTCTCAAGTCTGATTTCTCCATCTTAAAAGTCAAAAAGCTCTGCAATCGTAGCCTGGAGAGGGTTTCAAGTTACCAGTAAAGCTGGAGAGAGAACCAACTCTAGCATTCATACCATTTGCACTGTGCTTGGAACATTTTGCTTTAATTCATACTGTTCTTTCTTTTAGTTTTACAAATTTGCTCATTACTGATTTATCATAAAAATAGAATACTTCAGAGCTGTGTTGGATTCCAATTATTGTGTCCGTCTGGCCTGACACGGTAATTTTCACCTGGAGCAGTCGAAGTGTATTTTGTGAGTAAGAATGGAATTTCTCATTTAAATAAAAAGAAAGAAGCAGTTTGTCATTTAGCAGGGAATAAATTAATTACCAGACAAGGACTGTGAGGGAAAGACACAGGGATATAGAAGAAAAGAGGAATTATTTTTTGTAATGAAAGTCTGTATTGACGAGGATAGGCACTGAAGATGGGTGTACTAGAATATCTACATAAATGCATACAACATCCCTTTTTCTCCTCTAAACATTTTTGAGTTTACATTTTATCATATGCTAGGCTCAGTTGTTTGAATGATCTTAAACTGGACACATCATTTTTGTGTAGAAAGTCATTTGCAGAATGCCATTTTACTGGTTTCTGTGAAGCTCCCAGCACAAAAATAATAAACAACAATTATGCTGCTTACTGTAGCAGATACAACCCTGGGGAGACTATAATTTTACCTGTCCTGCAGGCAACTTCCATGGAATAACATGAAGTTCCTGTAAAGCAAACACTCCCTTTCCTGCAGGACAGGAAGGATGTTAACACTCCAGAATTATACTCGGTACATACATTACCTCCAATGTCTCCTCATGCATCAAATACATCAACAACGGAGTGCCAGGATTCCAGGGCAAAACTTACTTACTTTCTCACTCCCTGGCTCTATAGATCATGGAGATCCTTGGCCGCTCTCACAATTTGCCTCTACCTCTCTGTCAAGAGCATGTTTTCCCCACTGATGGTAATTCACCCTAAGAGCTCTTAGGTCTTGCTCCATATTATCCCGCCATCTTCTCCGAACTCCACTGCACCTCCCTTTAGCAAACTATAGCAGAGGCCAGCAATGAAGAGGGTGACTTGAAAATTCCTGAGCCAAGCAATACAGTCTTTTCTACTGCACTCAGTTTTTATTCACTCCTTACTCAGGTAAAAATAGCATTTGTTTCAGTGGGAGTTTTGCAGAGTAAAGACAGCAGAATTTAGCCCCCTGACTCTTGTCAGTTTAAGTCAGCCTTTTAGTATTTATTAAATCAGTATTTTATTATTGTGATTTTTGTTGTGCTCAGCCCCCAGAATAATACTTCCCAAAATTCTCAAAGCCGAGCTTCAAAAAATTACTTTCAAGGGCTCAGCTGTGGTTTTGCCACAGACCCTGAGTAAAAGGCAGTGTGTAGCTGTACTGCTATTAGAACCAGACCAGGAACCATCTCTTGGAGAGAGACGTCTGGTCTCTGGTTGCCCCCTTGCTCCACTGGAGAAATAATCTGCACCATCCCTATATCTGGGTCGGCGGAGCTGGCTGGTATATTGTGGGGGAGAGCGCTAACCCTTCACTTATTCATTGTAACACCGACTCCCCGTCCATTTGCACAAGAGGGGAAATAGTGGCTTTGTAGAGCCTGCCCTCCCCCCACCACACTGCTACCCATAATTTGTCCCCTTACACCCATGCACAGGCACATAACCAGGGCATAATCTGCCCCTACATTTGCACCTGCCACACTTTGCAATCAATTGTTTGTATTTGCAAAGCTCAGAATCCACGGGCCAAATTTTCAGAAAGCTAGAATCCCAGGAGTTTAAGCAAAAGAGCACGGTGATATAGTACATCTACATTTGTACATGCAATGAATAATTACACATATAAATGGCCATTTAGGCACCGACCTTCCATCTGCATTCACAAATACCTCACTCTGTATGCAATTACCACGACTGAACAAGTAAAGCAAAATTAGGTGCAAAACTGCACACAGTTTCTCCACACAAACTGGGACCGCTCTGTTTTTCTGTAAATTTGATCCTACCTGTGAGAATTGGCTATTTGTGTGAACAAATTCTGTTCTATCCTATGTAGGTTCTTATTCTACCCTCGTCACCACTGTACCTGAGCTCCTCCCCACAGTGCCTTAAGTGACATGACTAACATCTGACAGATGTGGTTCATTCTCTCGCTTATCCACTCCCCAGGAGAGGATTGTGTGTGAGGTGAAATTTTTGGTCTGGTTTGGGAGGAGGTTTTTTTGTTTTTGTTTGTTTGTTTGTTTGTTTGTTTGTTTGTTTTTAAATGCACACGCTGCTTTTTGGTTGTTAGAGAAGGCAGGCTGAAGAAGTTCACCTTGCAGGAGATGCAGAAGGTGGGGAGGTTTGTGATGGTCCTTACTTCCCATGGGAGTTTGTTCCACAGTCTTGCACTGTCTCCTGCAAAAGTTCTGTCTCCTGCACAGACAAATCTTACCCTTATGTTAGAAAGTTCCATTTGTTAGAGAAGCGGTCGACCATGGTCCTCATCCCAGAGCTTTAGGCAAACTTTTACGTATCCCAGACCTTTGAGCCCCTTGAAGATAAGGACTGAAACCTTGACTCAACGTTGTATGGGGAGTGGAAGACAGATTTGATATGCTCGCAATAGCCCATGTTGCTGAAGAGACGCACTGCAGTGCTCTGTACCAGTTGGAGTTTCCTGAGGGCTGATGGCTTCATGCCAATAGAAGCTGAGGGCAAAATTAATATCTGCCTCAAAGCGAGAAGGATCTTTTGTGGTCACACAAGTAAGTCATACTGAGGCCCATTTTTATATTGTCCCAAAGATCTTCAACTATGAACCAAATTTTGATAATGAGCTTCGAGTTCTCTTCAGGATGACATCGACATCACCTGTGGGATGAATCAAAGCTCTCGGAGGTCTTTCCTCTGACGTTGGTGGCTTTTAGATCAAGCGCATGATGTAGGCTATGGTATGCTCTTTCAACATGGCATGTAGTGAATAGAAAGCAGTCTGATTGTTAGAAAGATCACATGGTGCTGACTAATAACACTAAGCTTATGGAGAAGGGATGCTCCATATTTAAGGAGTGTGGATTTAGCCACAGAGGCTGAAGCACTCAGACTAGGGGCTGGATTTACAAGGGAGACTTAGGCGTTGCTCCATTCAGCATTGCAGTGCCTAACTTATAGACCGCCTAGTGGAATTCAAAACCCTGACTGAGGTGTCCACGCCCCTTGTACAATACAAGGGGGTGTAAGCCCCATCCTCAAAGGGAACTAGGCACCCAGCTCCAATCAGGATTCACAGCCATGCACCCTTTCCTGGAGTTAGACATCTAAAGACAAACCAAGGAGAAGGAATTGGAACCCAGGCCTCCTCCTTCCCAGATGAGTATGCTAATGATCAGGCTACAGAGTCATTCTCTCTCTGGCCAAATGAATATCTAAGTATGTATACAAAGTGGAACAGCTTCAAAACAAAACACACACACACACTCACTCTCTCTCTCTCCCTCCCCCTCCCCCCCCGAATGCCCTATAGGTGAGTGGGTAAAGCACTCTCCTAGGAGATAGAAGATCTGAGTTCAAGCCACTGCTCTACATCTGGCAAAGTGGGGATTTGAAGCTAGGTTTCCCATATACTGAGCAAGTGTTCTTGGTCACTGGGACACTGTCTCAAAGGGGACCATGCCTTCCCCCTTTGTGTGGGGTTAGGTATGCTCTAAGCATGCAGACCAGCATAGGGTCCTCAATCAAGATAGGTGGGAGAACCCACCAGGGCTTAGACATCAGTTTAGGCATCAAGTTGCTCAGTGGTGTCAGGACTGAGGCAGCAGTGCGCATGCCAAGTGGAAGAAATGTAGGCACCTAGGGAGCTTTACAAGAGAAACATAGACATCTAGGGACTTTAGGCACTTCCAATGTTAGATAGCAGCTGAGTGGTGGTTTTGTGAATGCCAGTGATGCCTAAATGTTGGACTTAGTCACCTAAAGGGGCAGCTAGACATCTACATTTCTCTTGTGAATCTAACCCCAGGTCTCATGACAGTTAGAATAGAATTCTGCATTCTGAATGTCCCATCCTCCCTTGTGAGCAAAGAAATGCTGTGCTCTGTTTAAACTGCTCTCAGCTTCTCGGTCACATTTCCCATTATGGACTTTACTCTTCTTCTCCAATACAGGCACCTAGCGGTGTCCTGCTGGTAATTTAGCTGGAGACTCAGGTACAGAGACAGGAAAGAAAATGTCCTTTGCTGCTAAGGGATAATGGCAAAAAAAAAATTAAGTACATCAGATGCAGGAAGCCTGCTAAACAACCAGTGGAGCCACTGGACAATTGAGATGCTAAAGGAGCACTCAAGGATGATAAGGCCATTGTGGAGAAACTAAATTAATTCTTTGCATCAGTCTTCACGGCTGAGGATGTGAGGGAGATTCTCAAACCTGAGCAATTCTTTTTAGATGACAAATCTGAGGAACTGTCCCAGATTGAAGTGTTATTAGAGGAGGTTTTGGAACAAATTGATAAATTAAACAGTAATAAGTCTCCAGGACCAGATGGAATTCACCCAAGAGTTCTGAAGGAACTCAAGTGTGAAACTGCAGAACTACTAACTATGGTTTGTAACCTATCATTTAAATCAGCTTCTGTACTAAATGACTGGAGGATAGCTAATGTGACGCCAATTTCTAAAAAGGGCTCCAGAGGTGATCCTGGTAATTATGGGCCAGTAAGCCTGTCTTCAGTAGCAGGTAAACTGGTTGAAACTATACTAAAGAACAGAATTGTCAGACACATTGATGAACATAATTTGTTGGGGAATAGTCAACATGGTTTTTGTAAAGAGAAATCATGCCTCACCAATCTACTAGAATTCTTTGAGGGAGTCAACAAGCATGTGGACAAGGGGTATCCAGTGGATATAGTGTACTTAGATTTTCAGAAAGCCTTTGACAAGGTCCCTCACCAAAGGCTCTTAAGCAAAGTAAGCTGTCATGGGATAAGATGGAAGGTCTTCTCGTGGATTGGTAACTGGTTAAAAGATAGGAAACAAAGGAATAAATGGTCAGTTTTCAGAATGGAGAGAGGTAAATAGTGTTGTCCCCCAAGGGTTTGTACTGGGACCAGTCCTATTCAACATATTCACAAATTATATGGAAAAAGGGGTAAACCGTGAGTTAGCAAAATTTGCAGATACAAAACTACTCAAGATAGTTAAGTCCAAAGTAGACTGCAAAGAGCTACAAAGGGATCTCACAAAACTAGGTGACTGGGCAACAAAATGGCAGATGAAATACAATTTTGATAAATGCAAAGTAATGCACATTGGAAAACATAATCCCAACTATACATTATAAAATGATGGGGTCTAAATTAGCTGTTACCATTCAAGAGAAAGATCTTGGAATCATTGTGGATAGTTCTCTGAAAACATCCACTCAATGTGCAGCGGGAGTCAAAAAAGCTAACAGAATGTAGGGAATCATTAAGAAAGGGATAGATAATAAGACAGAAAATATCATATTGCCCCTATATAAATCCATGGTGTGACGGGTTGGATCACAGAAACCCCCTTGGGTACTGCCAACTGATGTGCCAAGACTACTTTTCCCCCTGCTTTCCCTGCCAGCTCAGGACCCCAGCACCCTGTCTTGCTGAGCCAGACACGCCCGTCTGCTCCAACACAGACCCAGGGTCTGAATTACTTGCCCCAAAGCTGCAGACATAACTGAAAGCAACTTACAGAAGTGTCTTTGTCTTTAACACTCAGATGCCCAACTCCCAATGGGGTCTAAAACCCAAATAAATCCGTTTTACCCTGTATAAAGCTTATACAGGGTAAACTCATAAATTGTTCACCCTCTATAACACTGATAGAGAGAAATGCACAGCTGTTTGCCCCCCCTCCCCCGGTATTAATACATACTCTGGGTTAATTAATAAGTAAAAAGTGATTTTATTAAATACAGAAGGTAGGATTTAAGTGGTTCCAAGTAGTAACAGACAGAACAAAGTGAATTACCAAGTAAAATAAAACAAAACATGGAAATCTAAGCTTAATACGGTAAGAAAACAGTACAGACAAGAACCTCACCCTTAGAGGAATTCCAGTAAGCTTCCTTTTACAGACTAGTCTCCTTCTAATCTGGGTCCAGCAATCACTCACACCCCCTGTAGTTACTGTCCTTTGTTCCAGTTCCTTTCAAGTATCCTTGTGGGTGGAGAGGCTCTCTTTTTAGTTAGCCTAAGACCAAATGGAGGGGTCTCCCAGGGGTTTAAATAGACTTTCTCTTGTGAGTGGAGACCCCCTCCTCACTCCTATGCAAAGTCTAGCTCCAAGATGGAGTTTTGGAGTCACATGGGCAAGTTACATGTCCATGCATGACTCAGAACTACAGGTAGCAGCCATGGTTCACATGCTACCTTGAACGTCCTCAAGTAGACTTCTTATGTGGATTGGAGCATTCCAAGATCCATTGTTCCTTAAGTGCTTCTTGATTGGGCACTTAACTTTGCAAATTCCTTTCTAAAGAAGCTGACCAAATGCCTTACAAAGCTTACTTAGAAATCAAGCAAGTATACAGCCAATATTCATAACTTCAAGTACAAAAATGATATATGTATACAAACAGGATGAATAGATTCAGTAGACCATAACCTTTACAGAGATAAATTACATGGCACATGTAGCATAAAACATACTTCAGTTATGTCATATTCCCATAAAGCATTATGGGATACATCGTCACACATGGTATGACCACATCTTGAATACTGCATGCCAGATGTGGTTGCCTATCTCAAAAAAGATATACTGGAATTGGAACAGGTTCAGAAAAGGGAACAAAAATTATTAGGAATATGGAACAGCTTCCGTATGAGGAGAGATTAATAAAATTGGGACTTTTCAGCTTAGAAAAGAGACAACTAAGGGGGGATATGATAGAGGTCTATAAAATCATGACTGGTGTGGAGAAAGTAAATAAGGAAGTGTTATTTACTCCTTCTCATAACACCAGAACTAGAGGTCACCAAATGAAATGAATAGGCAGCAGGTTTAAAACAAACAAAAGGAAGTATTTCTTCATTCAGCGCACAGTCAACCTGTGGAACTCTTTGCCAGAGGATGTTGTGAAGGCTAAGACCATAACAAGGTTCAAAAAAGAACTGGATAAATTCATGGAGGATAGGTCCATCAATGGCTATTAGCCAAGATGGGCAGGTATGATGTCCCTTGCCTGATGGTCCTGCTTTGAGCACGGGGTTGGACTAGATGACCTCCTGAGGTCTCTTCCAACCCTAATCTTCTATGATGCTAGCCTCTGTTTTCCAGAAGCTGGAAATGGGCAACAGGGGATGGATCACTCGATGATTACCTGTTCTGTTCATTCCCTCTGAGGCACCTGGCATTGGCCACTGTCGGAAGACAGGATACTGGGCTAGATGGACCTTTGGTCTGACCCAGTACGGCCATTCTCATGTTCTTATGTAAGGGATGTACTTGGAATGAGGCTATTCAGCTAATGTTACCTATTTGAGATGTTAGATAAACAGCAGCATCTAGCATAAGAGTTTCTATCATGAAACAAATTATTTGAGTACTATGAACCAGCGATCTTGATGTGTTAGAATTCAGTTAATCACCATCTTCTAAAAGTAAGTTATTCACAGTCAACCAGACGTGATTTTGATGTGTCTCTAAATAAGGGATATATTCTCAGCTACACCAAAAAGATCAGCAATTTGATACGGCTGTGTCTTTCTAGCCTTCTGGTTAGTGATTACATATGCTGCCTCCAAGCTCTAGGGTATTCACTTTCTACAAGAGGTTCATTAAATGGATAAAGCCATTCACGTAAAGCTCTTCCCATGCCTAATTATTCAAGATCTGTATTATTTTAGCCCCTCATTTGTTTATTCTGTATGCAGCTACAAGAAGCTGCTTGTCAGGGATTCAGATTCTGGCAAACAATCCCATCCAAGTCCACTGTTTGGTCATTAGGCTCATAACGAGCAACTCAAAAATCTCGCCAGCTGAGCCACCAGGGGATTTTCCCACTGCTTCAAGGTTAGGGGTCAAATGAACACTGCTCCCTTGAGAGGCAGCAACGTTTACTTGTCAGAGGGCAGGAGGTGGAATCAGCAATTCCTCAGTTCTAATCCCAGCTTTATCGCTGAAAGCAAAGCTGCTATAATGCCCAGGATCCAGCCCTCTAAGGATTCACCTAATGTAATGACCCTATATCTCCCCCTTAGTCTCCAGAACAGGGACTGTTCCCAGGAATAGCTACTGAGAAGTATGAGCAGCCAGATGTAAATCAAAGCAGTCTTCAAGCTGCTCCAATTTATGCCAGGAGCCAGGCATGTCCTGAGCTTGAGCAGTGCAAAGGTAGTTTAAAGCACCTATCCTAACTCTGCCCGAACTTTGCCCTGTTCAATCAAACCAGAAAATAGTTTATATATTTAGATATCAAATGACCTAAATAAAATAAATAAAAGGCATTTCTTCTGGGGCCTAATCCAATGGAAAGGTTCACACTGACTTCAGAGGGCTTTGGATTAGGCCCCTAAGATCTATGTAACTTTGGCAATTAACATAAAATCAAACCCAGCAACCTTTTCTTTGTAACTAGTCATAACACAGGAAAGACAAAGAGAAACAAGCCCTCCCTCTCTAAATATTGCCCATTAAGCAACAGCTCCCTCTCCCAAAAGCCCCCCCAAAAAACTTTATAGAAACAGCAGGCCACGTTGTAGCTGATTTAAGGTTAAAATTTTCCCAAACTGTTTTAAGTAGAAGTAAACCCACCAACACGCCACTAGGGTCTAAAATATTTATTAAATACACTCCACAACTGTATGATGGCTTCGTACCAACAAAATGAGTCAGCATTTTGCGAGGGGAGACTCAAGCGTCAGGAATGCATTTAACCGTCACTCTAGAGAACAGTTTTCTGGAGAGTAAGTTAGAAACACGCCAGAGCAAAAGAAATAATTTAGTGGAATTTTTTTCCAATGTGCAGACACGTGCTGAGTTTTCACATGACTCGCAGCTGCTCTCCAAACTTAAAAGAGGCGAAATGCTAAAAAAAAAAAAAAAAAAAAATAGCAGAAAAACAGAAATATACATGCAGACGTACAAGAGGGTCCAGCCCTGCAGTCCTTACTCAGGCCAAACTCCACTGATTTCACCTCAAGGCTGAGCACAGAGTGGTTTCATGACAGTGGTTTCATTGGGAGCTCTGGCACTGCACACTGCCCATACACACAGAAGGGTTCACATATTAATGAGGAACATATCACTCAAATGGTCTGCCAGACTTCCAGTACAAAGAGGGGTTTCTATGTGAGTGGCTTTACTTCATAGGTTTCCGGTCTTGTGTTTTATACATATGATGGCGTCACAAGATTTGAAAAAGGATCATTATTACTGAATCCCTTTTAAAACATGCTGCACTGCAGGGTGTTTCTTGTACAGTTCTGTTTCTCAGAGATTCTTCTCTTGTGACAGGAAAAACCAGAAGGGCCCAATTCTCCACTCCCTCACCCCTTGCACAGCCATTTACACCAGTGCAAAGTGGGTGTAAAACATTACCAGATCAGTGGGGCAGCATTTTATGTCTCTTTGTATTCACTCTTCACTGGTTTAAATGATGGTGCCAGGTGCAAGGCAGTGGACAATGAGGACTATGTTGTTACTTACACTCCCAGTGTTATTTACAGATAATTATAGAAAGGTTAAGAAAATAAGAATGGCCACAATGGGTCAGTCCAATGGTCCATCTAGCCCAGGCCCTGTCTATGACAATGGTCAGTACCAGAGCTTCAGGGGAAGTGTACAGAAAAGGAAAGTTAAAGTGATCCACTCCTGTCTTTCCCTCCTAGCTTCTGGCAGTCAGAGATTTAGGGTCATCTCAAGCATACAGTTGCATCCCTGACCATCTTTTCTAATAGCCATTGATGGACCTCTCCTCCATGAATTTATCTAGTTCTTTTTTTGAACCCAGATATACTTTTGGCCATCACAACATCCAATAGCAATGAGTTCCACAAACTAACTTCATTGTGTGAAAAAATACTTCCTCTTATTTGTATTAAACCTGCTGCCTATTAATTTCATCAGGTGATCCCCCCATTTTTGTAGCGTGAGAAAGGGTAAATAACACTTCTCTATTCACTTTTTCCACACCATTCATGATTTTATAGACATCTACCATATCTCCCCCTTAGTCATCTCTTTTCTAAGCTGAACAACCCTAATCATTTTTGTCTCCCTTCGTATGGAACCCTTTCTATACCCTTGATCATCTTTGTTGCCCCCTCTCTGAACCTTTTCCAATTCCACTATATACTTTTTGAGATGGGGTGACCAGAATTGGACACCCTATGGGAGTATAATGGATTTATACAGTGGCATTATGATATTTTCTGTCTTATTTTCTATCCCTTTCCTAACAATTCCTAATATTCATAGATTCATAGATTCTAGGACTGGAAGGGACCTCGAGAGGTCATCGAGTCCAGTCCCCTGCCCGCATGGCAGGATCAAATACTGTCTAGACCATCCCTGATAGACATTTATCTAACCTACTCTTAAATATCTCCAGAGATGGAGATTCCACGACCTCCCTAGGCAATTTATTCCAGTGTTTAACCACCCTGACAGTTAGGAACTTTTTCCTAATGTCCAACCTAGACCTCCCTTGCTGCAGTTTAAGCCCATTGCTTCTTGTTCTATCCTTAGAGGCTAATGTGAACAAGTTTTCTCCCTCCTCCTTATGACACCCTTTTAGATACCTGAAAACTGCTATCATGTCCCCTCTCAGTCTTCTCTTTTCCAAACTAAACAAACCCAATTCTTTCAGCCTTCCTTCATAGGTCATGTTCTCAAGACCTTTAATCATTCTGAGAGGGTTTTTGTTTTTTTTTAAATCGCTGCTGCACACTGAACTGAAGTTTTCAGAGTACTATCCACAGTGACGCCAAGATTTCTTTCTTGAGTGGTAACAGATAATTTAGAACTCATCATTATATATTTGTAGTTTGGATTATTTATTTCCAATGTGCATTATTTTGCACATATCAACATGGAATTTCATCTACCATTTTGTTGCCCAGTTGCCCCATTGTGTGAAATCCCCCATAACTCAACATAGTTGGCTTTGGACTTAACTACCTTGAATAATTTTGTATCATCTGCAAATTTTGCCACCTCACTGTTCACTTCCTTTTCCAGATCATTAATGAATACGTTGAATAGCACTGGTCCCAGTACAGATCCTTGGGGGACCCCACTGTTCCATTTATTCCAACCCTTTGTTTCCCATCTTTTAATCAGTTACTGATCCATGAGAGGACCTTCCTTCTTATCCCTTGACTACTTAGTTTCCTTAAGAGCCTTTGGTGAGGGACCTCGTCAAAGGCTTTCTGAAAATCCAAGTACACTATCAACTGGATCCCCCTAACCCACATACTGTTGACACCCTCAAAGAATTCTAATAGATTGGTGAGGCATGATTTCCTGTTACAAAATATGTATTGACTCTTTTCCAACAAGTCATGTTTATCTATAATCTAGTGTCCAATCATTCTTTTCTTTATTCTAGTATCTATCAATTTGTCCAGTACTGGAGCTAGGCAAATTGGCCTGTAATTGCCAGGATAATCTCTGGAGCCTTTTTTAAAAATCCATGTAACATTAACTACCTTCCAGTCATCTGGTGCTTAGGCTTGCTTTAGCAATAGGTTACATACTACAGTTGTGAACTTGGAGGTGACTCTGCTCAGGAGTGGAGATGGATTTCTAGCAAACAACAGAAGAACAAGTTCTATCTTAGTGCTCAGTCCTGTAAACACATCCACATGTGAGTAACTTTACTCACTCACGCTGTCCCAATGAAGTCAATGGCCTGTACTGCCTCCTATTGCAAGATAACCCATGGATGAGGGGCTCTAAAGGAGGGAACCCCCCCACATGTTACTGCATTGGGAGTTAGGGTTTGTCCCCCTATGGAATAGATCTGGAGCCTGCCTAAAATCTAGAGGGATGCACAGGAGGCCAAGGACTTATTATGGAGACCCTATAACACTCTATTGCAGGGGTCGGCAACGTTCGGCACGCGGCTCGCCAGGGTAAGCACCCTAGCGGGCCGGGCCAGTTTATTTACCTGCTGACGCGGCAGGTTCGGCCAATCGCGGCCCCCACTCGCCGCGGTTTGCCGTCCCGGGCCAATGGGGACGGCGGGAAGCGGCACAGGCCGAGGGATGTGCTGGCCGCGGCTTCCCGCCGCCCCCATTGGCCCGGGACGGCGAACCGTGGCCAGTGGGGGCCGCGATCGGCCGAACCTGCCGCGTCAGCAGGTAAATAAACTAGCCTGGCCCGCTAGGGTGCTTACCCTGGTGAGCCGTGTGCCGAACGTTGCCGACCCCTGCTCTGTTGGCTCTAGTCACAGTTGCGTCCCCATTCCTCTCTGCAGCTAGCTTTAGGACTCCCCTGATCTGCTCATTCCTCACTCCAAGTCTCCACTATCATGCACCAGGAGAGGGATGGGGCTGAGCAGGCTACAACACTTCTAAGGTTTACTTTATATGGCCTGATCCTGAAATCCTTGTGCATCCCATTGCAATCAAGGAGTTTGGAATGTGTAAGGAATAACTGCTTAGTTAGCTAAGGAAATGTATTAAATTATGTTAACATGACCAGGGATCCGTTTTGATTGGCCTTGTGTGTGCGGTAATGTCACGGCCAGGGAATGGGTGGCCTGGTCTAGAAGTTAGTGTTGAGCACAGGTTGCAGGACCAGGAGCCAGTTACTGGGAATTAGACTGGGTTTGAACACCAGGAGATCAGAATTGAGATACAAATTGGAGGGCAGGGATCAAGAGTCAGTTTCCAAGACTCAGGTCAAGTCAGGATACAAGGAGGTCAGGTTCGGATGACAGAATCAGAAGGCAGGAACCAGGGGGTAGTACCAGGTTCAGGCTGAGTCAGGATACCAGGAGGTCAGGATCAGGAGGCAGGAAGAGGTAAACACCAGACAAGCAGTCCATGGCAGGGTGAAGCTCATTTATGGACAACTTCCTGTTTCCTCCTCTGGCTTAAATAGAGGCTACAGTCCAATCGGGAGCACTGGAACTCTCCCAATCTGAGCATAGGAGAGGGAGTTGTGCCCCAGTTGGGTTTCTTGGACCCTGGTCCTAGCAGCTGCCTGGGTTTGAGACCTGCAGGGCCTGACAGATATATAGATATAAGATTTTAGTTTATATATTGTATTTCCAGGGTGTATGCACCATTGAGAGAGCTGATGTGATTCACAAGGCTCGATTCTCCTCTCACTTACACGAGCAACTCCACTGAGTTCAGTGGAGTGACTCCTGAGAGCAGAATGAGTACCTGTAAGTCTTTACAACTTCTGTTTCAAGCACAGATTTTCCATGTAAACTTGTTAACTACTCAACTGGAAACAGATTCCTCTTTTGCACATGGAAAATGATTTTCAACTTACATCAATGAGACTGGTTTCAGAGTGGTAGCCGTGTTAGTCTGTATCAGCAAAAACAACGAGAAGTCCTTGTGGCACCTTAGAGACTAACAAATGTATTTGGGCATAAGCTTTCGTGGGCTAAAACCCACTTCATCAGATGCATGGAGTGAAAAATACAGAAGGCATGTGTATATATTACAGCACATGAAAAGATGGGAGTTGTCTTACCAAGTAGGGGGTCAGTGCTAACGAGCCAAATCAATTAAGGTGGAAGTGGCCTATTCTCAACAGTTGACAAGAACGAGTGAATACCAAGGGAGGGAAAATTACTTTTGTAGTGCTAACGAGGCCAATGCAATCAAGGTGACCCATTTCCAACAGCTGACAAGAAGGTGTGAGTATCAGCAGAGGGAAAATTACTTTTTGTAGTGACCCATCCACTCCCTGGACACTCAATAGCAGACTTAAACGTGGCAATTCTTCAACAAATAAACTTCAAAAACAGACTCCAATGAGAAACTGCAGAACTGGAATTAATTTGCAAACTGGACACCAACAAATTAGGCCTGAATAAAGACTGGAAGTGGATGGGAATGAACAGAACAGGTAATCATCAAGTAATCCCTTCCCTGTCACTCATTCCCAGTTTTTGGCAACAGAGGCTAGGGACACCATACCTGTCCATCCTGGCTAATAGCCATTGATGGACCTATCCTCCATCCATTTCTTTTTTGAATGCTGTTATAGTCTTGGCCTTCACAACATCCTCTGGCAAAGAGTTCCACAGGTTGACTGTGCGTTGTGTGAAGAAATACTTCCTTTTGTTTGTTTTAAACCTGCTGCCTATTAATTTCATTTGGTGACCCCTCTGATGTAATCAGCCCTTATCCCAGTCTCTCAAATGGTGAGATAGCTTTCATCAAGAGGGTCATGTGACAACGGTAACCGAATATAACCAAAGGCCGAATTTTGTCCACAGAATCTTTATTACTGGTGAGGAAAAATGAGAAGGAAAGAACCCAGTTTGACTCCCTCATCCTAGGATAAGTGTGCAGGCTGGCATTTAGAAAAGACATCTTTGTATTTGTAAGCTGAGCTCTTTGAGGTGGAAATTGCTAAGGGACAATAAACATGGAGCCCCAACAAGCCTTTTTTACAGAGTCAATTTTCAGAGGAGCCATATTTTAAAATACAGTGTTGCTTAACACTTGCAACCAAATGTACCAAGGAACTTGACTTCTATTGCCCCTCTAACCTCTGTTTCCCCTCTAGCCCTTTGTACGTCTTGTCTATTTAGACTGTAAGCTCCTAGGAACAGGGACTGTCTATCACTATATGTACGTACAGCATCCAGCATAATGGGCCACCAATTATGGTTGAAACCACCTGCCACTGCCATAATACAAAATAATAAATATAATAACTAACAGTCACACATCAAAGATCCTGTGTACTCATAAAAAAAAATAAGAGAGACTTGGAGGGAGAGAACAAGATAATGTCTAACTACCCCAAACAACTTGTACATTACAGTCTCACCACAACATTCCCCTTATGAAACACTTACAGGATCAGACAGATGGAGCGAGGATGGGACCAGCAACATCCACAGAGGTTACAGCCATATACTGTACTTGCAACATATTGAACACATCAGAAGCGGCAGAGATCAAACAAAAATGCTAGAGACTTGTAGTTGCCACTCATGTTAATTTAGCAACACAGTTATGGCAAAGGGTCTGTTCTGATGGCTTTATATCTTGGCTGTTTTAATTCCCCTGGGGCTGAAGTTTGGCACACAGGTTTCCAGCCCAGATGGAAATGTTAATTATTGTATAAAATTTGATTTGAATGAGTTCAGCTGTTTTTATGCAGAGAGTATCAGAAAAGAATATTTTAGATGATTTCAGATATACTTTGCTAAGTAAGTGGCTTAGTTTAAAACATTACAATACCACCATATATTCTTATGAACTGGGATGCATTTAATCAGGATGGCTGCTTTCCTGGAAACCAGTCTCAGTTTGGTGATGGTAAATGGCAATGACTGTTGCTTAAATGGTAAAGAATTAGCAACAAATTTTATTCTAATGAGTGGTGAGTAGGAGTTAAATCCAATCCGAGTAAAAAAATTGACCCTGATTCTATCCTCAGTTGCATCTATCTATCCCCAATAACATCAATGGTTTACACTAATCTAAATGAGGGCAAAATGGACTCCAGCATCCATTGTGCACATGCACTTCAGGGTAGGATTGGCAGAGATATACTTCTATGGGGTATCATCCTTCAGCTAAATTGTTCCCATTGCAAGTTAGAGAAGTAGAAGAGAATTAGAGGATTTAAATATCCATACCAATGATTTGTAAACTGAGCTATTTGAGGTGGAAATTGCTAAGGGACAATAAACATGGAGCCCCACCGAGCCTTTTTTACAGAGTCAATAGACAAACACCTGTCAGGAATGGTGTAGTTATTACTTAGTTCTACCTTGAGCACAGGGGACTGGACTATATGACCTACTGAGGTCCCTTCCAGTCCTACACTTCTGTGATTTTATTATTCTATTATAAGGATTATTTGCAATTATCAGTGTTGAGTGTTCCCTCTCAGATGGATCAAACTACCAATACTACTGAAAATATCCATTCTGTTTATACTCCCAATGCACAAACAATGAGCGGATAGAGTAGCAATGGGGCCAGCAGCATCTTCAACAGGAGTCCTAAGGAATACTAACAAACGCCTGTTGGAAAAAAGGAAGGGAGTGCCAAGGCATGCACATTGTATGTTACTCAGAGCAGTGAAAGATGCAGCAGAAAATAAAAGCCTCCAAATATTACACTGTAAAAGGCAAAGTTTCCTAGCCAAAAGATAAAGAAATCCCATTTCCAACTTTGGTTGACAAAAAATGTATGTACAGAATACCACAGGAGAGGGCGATGCTAGCTTTGTGGGGAAAACCAAGAAAGAGCGGCACATAACAAACTAACATACAGCAGGTACTGGCAAAGGCACAGCCAACTTTCAAGTAAGAAAACATTTCACACCATAAACACAGGAGCTGGAAAACTCACATCCCAACAGAAAATTGAAAAACGGAATAAAGAAAGAAAAAATGTATATATTCAGCAAAAGAAATTACATCATCAGGATATCTGTATTTGGCACTGCTGCGACCACTACTCCTATACTGCGTTCAGTTCCAGTGTCCACAATTAAAGAAGGATATTGATAAATTGGAGAGGGTTCAGAAAAGAGCAGGGGCGGCTCCAGGCACCTGCGCACCAAGCACGTGCCTGGAGCGGGAAGCCACAGGGGGCGGCCTGCCGGTTGCCGTGAGGGCGGCAGTCAGGCTGCCTTCGGTGGCATGCCTGCGGGAGGTCCGCCGGTCCTGCGGTTTCGGCGGCAATTTGGCAGCGGGTACGCCGAAGGCGCGGGACCGGCGGACCTCCCACAGGCATGCCGCCGAATCCGCGTTACCGGCGGACCTCCCGCAGGCGCGCCGCCGAA